>NW_026991446.1:3390000-3765000 GCF_036370855.1 Dromaius novaehollandiae
TGGGAGAGGCCCCGGTGTCTCTGAGGCACCTGCCTGGGCCTGGCAGCTCTCACAGGGGACCTGTGGGAGACCGGAGCCTCTTGGAGCTGCAGAGGGAGGCTGGGCAGAGGGGACCAGGGCACCTGCAATGGCACCAGCCATCCATGACTCTGTGACTGCATCCCAGCCCAGCTCTGAAAATCTTTTTCCTTTCATACGAAAAGATAATGCATAATCACTCCAAAAGACTAGTATACTAAAAGAAAACAAAGCAAGAACAATAAGAACAGAAATAATTTAAAATCTGGAAAATCCAACAAAACGCTTACATCTTTTTCTTAATTTCTTTCTTGTTTCATTTTTAATGTCATTTTCTATACATTTCTGTTATAATCAGGCCTACACCATTAAACAAGCTATTTTTGTGTCTCACAGAGAGGCCAGTGCCCCAAAACCACCCCCTGCCCATGGCTCTCCATGCCACCCCTCACTCTTTGCACAGAGCAAGTCACACTGTGGTGTCCAGCTCTCTCAACTGATAGAAGAAAGCAGGCAGACCAGCTTCAAGGAAATGCTCTGTTTTTAGATTGGCAACATACCTGTGTTACAGTGGTGTTTTAAAGGAGTCCTGAAAACCTCTCGCCACACTCCCTTTTCCTTTCCTGCATGGTCAGTGAAGTGTGACTTCATTTTAGGGGACAACAGGGAGGAGGCTGATCTCACCCCATGCCAGACCCCATCAGTGCAGATGTCTCTGTCTAATCCAGTTGTCTGGACTTCCCTTTCTAGTCAATGGAGGGAAAACAGTTGTCTCAATTAATTTCTTTTGAGATGCATTTCCTAATGACAAGCTAAGGCCCTGTAGGAGACAGATCAAAAATATCCAGCACCACACGGCAACACAGCTACAGGGCATCTCAGGCAGCAGTAGCCTCTCTATGTGGCTAAATGAATCAAGCCCAAAAAGTAGATACTAGTCATAAGTTGAAATCTTCTCAAAAAATAACTCAATGAAATAATTGACAAGAAATCCTCCTTTCCAAAACTTCTTACATATTTTACAAATGCCAAATATTTTTTTCTTTCTTATTAATTAGCAGCAACATATTCATGCACTAGAGTCTGTTTGTGCAAGTGTAAATACATATATATACACATTATTCATCAAAATACATTTGCTACCAGCACTCTGAATGGAGAAACTATGTTCTAAGGAACTACTTTATTTAAATTGATGTTTCAGATCTCTTCTTCTGCTTCTCTCTCCTTTCTTCTTCCTCTGCCTCTTCTCTCTTTACAGAGCTCTCCAGGGAATGGTTCACTGAATCACAGCCCTTGGGGTGGACGAGACCTCTGGACATCATCTAGTCCCAACTCTCCTGGTCAATGCAGAGGGAACTAGATGAGGTTGCTCCCCCTAGTTATGCATTGTCCACAAAGGTGCTGCGAATGCGCTCCATCTCATGGTCCAGGCCATTAATAAAGGTGTTAAATAGTCCTGCCCCACATGTTGATAACTGAGGAATGCCATGAGGAACTGGCTGCCACTTGGAACTTGTACCACTGAGCACAACGTTTCAGCCTGATGGTGCAGCCAGTCTTCCACCTTCCCTGTGGTCCATTGATGCAGGGCAGATCTCAACAATCTGGCTATAAGGAGACTACAAGGGACTGTGTCAAAGGCACCACTAAAGAGACGGTACACAAAATCCCCTGCTTTCCCCTTGCGCACAAAGCCATTCATCTGATGGTAGAAGGCAATCAGATTGGTCAGGCATGGTTTCCATTTCCCCTTGCTCAACCCATGCAGCCTCTTCCAACCCTTCTCCTTCATATGCTTGGAGATGATTTCCAGGAGGATTTGCTCCATTTCCTTGCCAGGGACTGAGAGGAAGATGACCAGCCTGTGTCGTTTCCCAGATCCTCCCTCTTGCCCTTCTGGAAAATGGGTGTGATGTCTGCCTTTTCCCAGTCATCAGGAACCTCCATGATCACCCTGACATTTCATAGACAATTGGGAGCAGTGTTGCAGTGACTCCAGACACTTCTCCCTGTACCCTGGGGCGCTTGCCATCTGGTGCCATGGACTTGTGTGTGCCCACTGGGCAAAAGTCCTCCCCAGCTGCATCTTCCTCTACCATGGGAGAGGCTTTGTTAATACAGACGATGCCAAAGGACTTGGGGACCAGGGAGGCCTGGCAGTGGACACCACCAGTAAAAGACAAGGTAAAAGAGGCAATGAGCTCCTCAGCCTTTCCCCTGTCTTTGTCACTATGTCCCCTACCCACTGAGCAGGGAGACCACATTTTCCTTGACTCGCTGTCTTGTGCTGCCAGCATCCTTACAGAAGCCCTTCTGGTTGCCCTCTCCATTTCTTGTTAGCTCCAGCTCCAGCTCCAGCTCCAGCTCCAGCTGAGCTTTCCCTTGCCTAACTCCATCCCTTCCACCACAGCAATGTCTGTGTCTTCTTCCTGGGTAACCCATTCCCCTTCCAACCCTCTGTGCACTTCCTTCTGCCTTTTCAAGTCCCTCCTCATCCGTGCCAGCCTCAGGCAGGAGCGTTCCTGAGAACTCTTCTGCAGTCTCCTGCACTGGAGAACGTGTGGAGATATAACATTACCCAGGGCAGAGCCTGTGGGCTGATGCCAGGGCAGAGTTCAGAGCAGCAGGCATGAGAAGAGAAGACCTCCAGCAGCTCCCCTTCACACCTGGGCAGGGAGTAATGCACCCGGCAGTGCTCCTGAAAGAGGACGGTGACACGGGACGAGCGGCACTGTGAGCTGCAGTGCTGGGCACTGACCACCTGTGCCGGGTCTGGGAGTCCTGGCAGGCAGTGCTGGTGGCTGTAGCCCTTGAGAAACCCCTGACCCTGCTAGCAGCAGTGAGTCCCCTCCATGACCATTTGGAGTTTCTGGAGTGTCGTGGCTCCCATCTGCACCTCATCCCTGCACTGGCCCAGCCCTGCTGCCCTGCATTTGGCCTCACAGCTCCACTGTGCAGGCGCCCCATAGGACAAGGTGCATTCTGGGGTGGGGAATATCCCCCCAGCATGGTCCTCATGACAGCCCTTGGTGCCTCCTCCCCCACGGCCCTTCTGCTGGCAGCCTCCCACCAGTCCCTAGCCCCTGCCCAGCCCTCATCCTGTCTCCCCAGGTTAGCAGAAGGCCATGTTCTGGGGTCTGCTGGGGTCTGGGCCCAGGGAGAGAGGTCAGGCAGGGTGGCCATTCCCCCCATACAGGTGCTGAGCCCAGCAGGCAGATGGAGCTGGTCATATTCAAAGATCAGCCCTCACCAGCACCATGGGGAATGGCCAGTGCTGGAAATGGCTGGTAGCATGGACTGGGTGTGTGAGGAGTTTCCTGGGACAGCTTCTCATCTCTGTTCATGCAACAACAAGCTCTGCTGCATCTTTGCACGAAGGCACCCTGCTTGAGGGCTCCCATGGGAGGAGGATGGTCTACAGGCCCAATAGACAGGCCCAGGACCTTCTCTGCAAGCCCTCTGCCAGTCCTGGAGAGGGTCCAGGAAAGGGCTTGTCCTCGCAGGGCTCACAGCTGGATGCACAGTCCTCCAGATGGGCAAGGAGCCCTTTCTGGATGTGACTTCTCAGGTAATGGCCAGCTTGCAGGGTGGGGGAGATTGTCTCAAGGACATGAGCTGGGGACAGGGCCTGAGGGACAGCAGCAAACTGATATGGCTCCTGGGTCCTGCTTCCTTCGACGCAAGCTCTCACAAAGGGTCCCAGCCTTCTTTTTGGTGCCTCCTGTCAGGAGGGACGATGCCACTATGAGCTGGGAGGCTGTGGAGCATTAATCCTCCTTCAGCCACTTCCCAGGCCATGTGGAGGGCCAGGACGGCAAGGACTTCTGCCTCTGCACCATGAGCTCGCTTTAGTGTACCCACACTCTGAGCATTGTCTTGGATTATATGTCAGCATTTTTCTCTCCAAGACCCTTTCAAGCCCAGTTCCACTTCCTTCTCGTCTCTCCCAGTCACTCCTCTGATCTCGCTGGCCATTCCCACACCCCTCCCCTGTTTTCCCTGCACGACTCCGAGCTAACAGTGCTGCTCTGCAAAGCAAGTGGACTATGAGGCCATGGGGCCACAGGGTGACTCTGCACTGGCCATGACGATCAGGGTGGGAATCAGACCTAACCAAATGGGGATCATGGCTTCTAATCCCTGCAGGGGACTGCAGATGTGGCAAGTATTCGGAGGGACTATGGAGCATTTCCAAGGGTGCTAGTTGTGTCCAGCTGTGCCTCTAGATCCTGGCCCTGGTATTTCACAGAGGGTGACAAAGAGGGCTCTCCAGTCTCCCTTCCCCATGACAGCTGGGTCCCTACTGCCTCTCCTGGGATTGTAGAGGCCTCCTTTGTCCATGGAAACCTGTCTTTAGCACTTTACCTTTGGGTGACTCGATGTTGGAGGATCTCTCCCTTTGTGAGGCTCCCCTCACTGCCCACGCGAGGCACACACTGTTCCAGGAGATCCCCTGGGCTCTCCTGGCACCTCCAGATTCCCCTCCAGAAGGACAGGCATCAGACACTGGGCTTTAACATGTGACAGCTCTGGGTATGCAAATTCATGACCATTCATCCCCTCTGCTGTCACTGGACACTGATGGGGGAGTCCTAAATTCAGCCCTTAGTCTCTAAGAGATGATTACATGATTATGATCTTTTTGTTCCTGAACCCATGGAGAACCCTGCACAGTAGGCCATTCTGGGCTGCAATTCCTTGGGCCTATGCTTGACACTAGCTTTGGAAGAAGAGCCAGCCTTCAAGCACTGCACCAGGAAGAACCTACTTTATTACAGAGATACTGTGAGGGAGTCAGCTCTGACCCAGTGTTGGACACAATGTTGTGTGGGCACCAGGTGAGACAGAGCAGTGTCAGTAAAAGTGGAATGAATCCAAGCACTTGTGCCACAACATAGTAACAAATATTACTACTAATAGTAATAATGGTCATAGTAAAAATAAAGTGAATAAACAATGCTCAGTCCTGGTATGGGATACTGTGGAAGTCATTTGTGGAGAGCAATGGCAATGTTACCACTGCTAAAAAATGTCCATGAAATCACTTTCCGCAGGGCATCCTTGAGCTCCTTGTTCCTCATGCTGTAGATGAGGGGGTTCACTGCCGGAGGCACCACCGCGTACAGAACAGCCACCACCAGATCCAGAGATGGGGAGGAGAGGGAGGGGGGCTTCAGGTAGGCAAAAAATGAGGTGCTGACGAACAGGGAGACGACAGCCAGGTGCGGGAGGCACATGGAAAAGGCTTTGTGCCGGCCCTGCTCAGAGGGGATCCTCAGCACAGCAGTGAAGATCTGCACGTAGGACACCACAATGAAAATGAAACACCCAAAGAATAAACAGGCACCAACCACAAGAACCCCCAGTTCCCTGAGGTAGGAGTCTGAGCAGGAGAGCTTGAGGATCTGGGGGATTTCACAGAAGAACTGGTCCACTGTGTTGCCTTGGCAGAGTGGTATTGAAAATGTGTTCCCAGTGTGTAGGAGAGCATAGAGAAAACCACTGGCCCAGGCAGCTGCTGCCATTTTGACACAAGCTCTGCTGCCCATGAGGGTCCCGTAGTGCAGGGGTTGGCAGATGGCAACATAGCGGTCATAGGCCATGACTGTGAGGAGAGAAAACTCTGCGGAAAACAGGAATGCAACCAGGAAGACCTGGGCAGCACATCCTGAGTAGGAAATAGCCCTGGTATTCCACAGGGAATTGGCCATGGATTTGGGGACAGTGGAGGAGATGGTGCCGAGGTCGAGGATGGAGAGGTTGAAGAGGAAGAAGTACATGGGGGTGTGGAGGTGGTGGTTGCAGGCTACAGCTGTGATGATGAGGCCATTGCCGAGGAGGGCTGCCAGGTAGATGCCCAGGAAGAGTGAGAAGTGCAAGAGCTGCAGCTCCCGTGTATCTGCAAATGCCAGGAGGAGGAACTCATTGAGGGAGCTGCTGTTGGACATTTTGCTATCTCTGGGCATGGGGGACTGTCCAAAGGGGAAAAGACATTTAGAACTTAGGAGACACTTTTCAAGCAAAAAAAAAGCCCATTTGCAGTTCTCATACAACCCCCCACATTGCCTCTCTCTTTACTAAGAGGATCTTTGTGCAGCTCCCTTGCTTCAGCTCCACTTTGCACTGGCTGAGTGTGCTGCTATGAGGAGCAGGGGCCTCTGACCATGGACTCCAGAGCAGTCTGTCCTGCTGTGCAGCAGTGGGCACAGGGGAATGGGGGTGATGAGCTCTGACATTCACCATTTCTGTCAGCTGAAATACACTCGTCATGTGGAAGGGCTTTTCAGCATCTTCACTCTGAATTGTAAAGATTGAGGTATGAGGGACAGAGGTTCTGGGATTGTTTATTTTATTTTAGATGGTCTTGTCACCCCTGGGCAGTGTTCCTCAAAAGTAGAAATCCTTGGCATGTCTACTGTGAGTGCTGAGAAAAACAGATTCACTATCCCTTGTTGCAGCGTGAGGACAGCTAGTCTGTCTATTAGTCTTGTTCCCAGCTGTCTTGTGCTCCCACCTCGTTGAGCTGGTGGACGATTGCACTCATATGTTGCCCTGAAAGGAGACTATCCACTGCTCAGAGCAAAGGGGTCTCATTTCAGAGTGCAGATCTCCAACCTTCTCACCCTTTCTCCAGGCACCACAGGGAGGTCTCCACACTCCCCTTCTACCAAGCACACACAGGGCTCTTTTCAGATGCCCATACACAGCCTCCCACCATCATCTCCATACTCTCAGCATCTCTGTACTGTCTTCATGGTCTCTCAGATATCACAGAAATGCTGTGAGACAGCTGTGCCTTTCTGGAGGGCAGCTCGCAACCTCGCAGGACACCACAGGGAAACAGTCAAAGGACCATTAGGACTGAAGATGGGCTCTCCCTAAGGGAGGATCAGCTCATTTCCTAACCCCACAGACTGCATTTCCTGGAGTTGCACAGCTTAGAAGGGGGCTGCAGACCCCTCACTTCCATGCAGACCCCTCTGTTGACCAACTCGCAGTGGTGGTGTCTGACCTGCAGCTGAAAACCCATCCACCCTGCACAGCCTGAGAGAACAACAGAGGCAGCATGGAGAGGAGGGGAAACAAGGAGCAACACCATGATCCTGCTGCCAAGGGAGGCAAGGAGAGAGACAGATGGACACTTGGGAAAGCCTTCATCTTGCCCTGCGGGGCATGCCACCTGGCAGAAGGTGACAATGCAGGGCAGTCGCTCTCAGCCGCTTTGTCAGGCAGCACTAAACGGGCCTCTGGCAGGAGAGATGCCCCTTTCCTCTGCTGGAGGTCTGGCTGCAGAGGAGGCAGCTCATGGCCTGGACTCCATGGCTGTCAGGGCAGAGGCTCTGCTGGGTGGGAGCAGAGACGTGGGGGGCTTGCTCAGTGCAGTGTGTTTGCATTGGAGGGACTGACCATGACTTGCCCAAATCCATCCTCCCAGGATGATTCCATTAGCAGTTCCCTCTCCTTTCTTGCCTGTCTCCGCTGCCTGGAGCAGTCCCTGCTGGCACCTTTCTCTGTCCCAACATCTTTTCCCAGTCAGTGCTCACAGACCGCATCACACCTTTTGTGTGCTCAGATCTGTCCAACAGAAACCTCCCGGGACAGTGCACTGTCCAGAGGCATCTCTGTGCCTGCAGTTTGTAAGGAGCAGGTAACATAAACCCCAGGGAGACCACACAGGTGATGCCAATGCTGTCTGTAGGTGGAGGTGGGGTTGAAGGGGTTTGCTGAGCTTTCTCCCAGACCTCCTGATCTCTGAGAGGGGAGGTGTCTGAGTCCCAGTTCCTTGCCAAAACAGAAAACTCTCCTTTTTTCTCCCTGCCAAAATTAGGGAGCAAACTGAGAGCACAGACACCAGAAGGAAAGCTCCTTCCCTTTCAAGTAGCCCTTCTCCTGATCTTCCTCTTGAAAAGACCCCTTGGACATGTCCTGTGCATGAGCTAGAGCTGTAAGCAGCCTTGACCCGCGCAGCACCCTCTTGATGGGACAGGGGTCGATCCTACCACCCAGAGCTTCTCCCTCAGTGCCGTGGGGAGCTCCTCAGGCAGACTGAGTGCTGAGCTTTGCAGGCAGCAGAGTCACTGCCCTGAGCACACAGCACCCTGGGGCACAGGAATGCTGCTCTGAATCACTGCCCTGTGCAGACCTGTGTGCACACCCTGGCCTCACACTGCTGCAGTATCTCTGGGAGAAGGTAGCAGGATGCCCTGTCCAGTAGCAGGATGCCCTGTCCCTGTGAGAGTGAGGCAGGGAACCCTGCTCTGAAGCATCTCCTCCTCCTGCTATGCCCTGGATAATCCAGGAGAGAGAGCACTAAAATGCCTATCACCCCATGTTACAGGCTGGGTTCAGAAGACCCCTCCAGGAACCTCAGTAGCATTACCCTGCAGCCAGAGACTTACCACGCCAAGGGCTGTGAAGATTCCTCCCACAAGGAGCTCTCCTCTGTCCTCCCACTCCACACTGCCTTCCACTTCTCCCTGCCTTCTCTCATCCCATGTCAGCAGCAGCAGGCAGTGCCCACAGCCCTGCTGCTCTTTGCAGAGGAGCTGCTCCTGCACACAGCTGTGTCTGGGCAGTGCTGCCAGGTTGCCATGAGCTCCCTCCATCCCAGGAGCCTGGCCCCACTCAGGACCAGAGGCCAAGCTGAAGACACAAATGTCTCTGTCCCTCGTGCCCCCTCCTCCTGGGAAATGTTCACCGCAATAAACTAAAATAATCACTAATGGTCCCTCTCTAAACACTGAAGGAAGACTGATTCCAGCATTGCAATTTGTCTCATCAGAGGAGGGTTATTTGCAAGAGGTGGAACTGTCCCACTCTGGCAGCCCCTCTTCCCATCTCTTCACTGAGCAGGACACCTAGATGGGGACAAGAAGGGAGTTTATTGACACATGGTTCAGGTATTGATTCAGATGAGTCAATCTGGGCATCTCATGATGGTTTAGAAGGCCCTGGGCTGCAGTGGGATTCACATCCCTCCCATTATATCCACAAACACACAGGAGCTGAGATTCCCCTTGCCTAAGCTGAAGTGTGCACAACAGAGAGATCTGTCCATGAGCTCCTTGCCTAAGCTCCTATTGGAATCAGTGGAGATGGAGAGTGAGAGTCAGTTGCCCACTCGCAAACACCTGGCGACATGTGAAGAGACAGAGATGGTCCAAGGCATGTGCCAGTGTCTGCTTGCTCTCTTGGAGTGACTGTGACACTCATCCTTTTGGAGCCTCAGGTGGGGGCCAGATGGGGAATTTCCTGGGCCATCTCAAAGGGCACTAGATGCCCACTACTGTGAACTAGCTCAGGCAGCAAACCCCTCTCCTGGCATTCCTGCACAGCCCAGCTCTGTTTCTCCCTGGCCTTGGGCACTGCAGGGTTTGCCCTCTTAGTGGGAATCTCCTTTCACCATCACATTGCCACCTGCTATCTATGCCAGCATATCTCTGCTCTGAAGTGGGGCCATTGCACACACGGTGTCTTTGGCTCTAGGTAACAGGTTTCACCATGACCAGTCTGCACTCTTTGCCACAGCTGAGGCTCTGTAGCCCAAATATATGCAAATGCATGCATCCTGGGGTACACACAGGAAAAGCTGAAGTGCAGAAGCTGTCAGAGGTCTGAAACATCTTTGGAATGACTGAGACATGGTGGGATCACTCACAGGATTGGAAGGCGATGCTTGTAGGGTACAATCTCTTCAGGAGAGACTGTCAGGGAAGATGAGCAGGGGACGATGTCCTTTATGTGAAAGGGCGGCTCGGGTGTGTGGAGCTCTTGCATGAGATGGACAAGGATTTGGGTGAGAGCTTGTGGGTGAGCATCACAGTAAGAGTGACGTCATGATGGGAGCTAAAGACCACCTAATCAGGGTAAGGAGATGGATGCAGTCTCCTATAAGCAATGTGAGCAAGTCTGTCGATCACAGGCCCTGGTTGTTGTAGGGGACACTTTAACCCCCCCTGACATGAACTGGAAGGGCAAACCACAGAGTGCAAGCAGGCCAGGACGTTTCTGGAAAGCATCAAGGATAGCTTCTTTGCACAGCTGCCAGATGAGCCAGTAAGGGTGATGCTTTCTTGTATCTGGAAATCTGAAACTGATCAGAGATGGGATAGTAAGTGTCAGCCTTGCCTACCGTGACCCTGAAAACGTGTAGTCCCAGATCCAGAGGAGACTGAGGAAGGACAGTAGCAGAGTACAGACCCTGGACTTCAGAGGAGAAGATTTCCTGGCCTCTTCAGGGGACTGGTGGGGGATGCCAGGGGAGGCAGATCTCAAGGGCCTGGGAGCTCCAGAAAGCCAGCAGGTCTTTAAGGACAGACCTGCCAAGCACAAGGATGGGCCATCCCGATACTCACTAAAACTAGCAGACACCTCAGGGGACCAACTTGACTATACAGGGACCTCACACCTTAGCTCCAGGGTACTAGGGCAGCATACAGCAGGGGGAAGAAGGGAGAGGCAAAGGAGGAATTTAGAAATATTGTCCAGCATCATAGGCTTGGTGTTAGGGAAGAAAAAGCTCCCCTACCATTGACACTTGCAGGGGGACATCAAGGGCATGAAGATGAGCTGCTACTGCTCCAGTAAGAATCACCGAGTAAGAAGGAAAATGTGGCCTTACGGCTAGATGGGACAGGGAATCTTGTAGCAGCAGATGTAGATAAGTCTGAGGAACTCAAGCCCTTGTTAGCTTCTGTTTCCACAAGCAAGGTCTCCCGGGCTGTTGTGCCTTGAGCCAGGACTCCAGAGGAGAGAAACAGCCAATGGTGGATGAGGTTAGTGAGGGATTCCTTGTGAGAACTCAAACTACACCAGTCAGTGGGGTTGGATGGGCTGCATAGGAGGATACTGGGAGAGCTGACTGCTGTCACTGCAAGGCCACTCGCTACCATCTTTGCAAGGTTGTGGAGATGGGGTGAAGTCCCAATGACTGGAGAAAGGCAAATGTTACATCCCTCTTCAAAAAAGGCCACAAGGACAACCTGGGGAGCTGCAGGCAGTTCAGCCTCACTTTGGTGAGGAGTGAGCCATGGAATGAATCCTCCCAGGTCACATTTCTGGGCACATGAAGGAGAAGAAGGTGCCTGGGAACACTTAGCATGGATTTACCCATTTACATCCCCCACCAGCAGCGTGTACGGAGGGGGAGCTGCCAGAGGCACAAACAAGGGCCAGGCAGCGTTGCCCCTGTTGCACCCACTTAGCTCCACAGTGGTTGTGTCCATCCTAACCCTGTACTCTGATGGCAGTTGGGACACTGATGAACCTGCAGTAAGCACATCAAACCCAACTTCCAGAAGATAATGAGCCTACCCCAAGGACTATATGATGTAAAATCCTACAAATCAGCATGGGACAACCCCTGGCAGTGACTGTCATCATGACTGTCAGATTTAGGACAATGGGGAAATGCATTATACTCCCGGTCTTCTGAGTGGAGTAGTCTTGCGTGCATGTATGTTATAATTTACTATATATATTTTCTATAATATAGTTGCGTGTACACCTTAGCTGTCAGTTCAGCTAATGCCTGAAAGGCATGTCCAAACCTTGCCTGCACACTGGTGGCACCAACACCACGTCTCTGTCAGTCGGGGGGTGGAGTGCAGTGAGAAGACCTGCGGGAGATCTGGTGAGGAGTCAGGGGACTGGCAGAGTATGTGATTGCAGCCCCAGCGTGTGCTCTCTGCACACTGACCAGAACCTGTCAAGGCCAGAAACGCATATTCCGTTTTGTCAAGCACGTCTAGCTGCTTTGCAGCCAGGAGCTACTTAAGGTTAGCACAGCTGAGAGAAGGAAATAGTTCTAGGAGATAAAAGGGGCCTTAGGATACATGGAGTGAGTCCCGCCTGGGCATCTGACCCATATGTCCAGCAGCCTCCCATCAGCAACCCCGCTGCAGTTAATTAAATCTACTCTGTTTAACCCCTCATGAACCTCAACTGTCTCTACACAAGTATCTGACCTTCCCTTTCCTGCCTTGCGGTCACACCATCCTCACACTGTCCCAGAAAAAAAACAGCACATTTCTGTTTACACTTTTCCCATGGGCCTTGGTTTTGTTTGCCTTGCATCCTTATTTGGTGTTTCTGAGATTATTGCCCTGGTAATTCCTATTTCAGCCAGGAACTCCATTGAACTAGAACCTCCTTTTATTACTTGTGGTGTCCTGCAGTTCCTCATGCTGTTATCTACTTAAAGGCAGCACAAGTCAGGGGGAGCCATCTGCACCCACACATTCACAGCTGATACAAGGGAGCTTCAGTCTGGAGGACCTTTAGAAACCTGAGGGTTTGGCCAACAGAAACTTCCTCAAGTTTTACAAGGAGAAGGGGCAAGTCCTGCACCTGGGGAAGGATAACTCCATGCATCAGGGCAGCATGGGAGCTTACCGGCTGAGGAGTGACCCTGACACGATGGGCCTGGGCATTGTGAGAAATGCCACATAAGCCAGTAGGGCACACTCATTGCAAATACGGCCAGAGGTCCATGGGCTGCATTAGGAAGAGCTTGGCCAGCAGACAAGGGGAGCCATTATCCCCCTTGACTCAGCACTGCTGTGGCCACAGCTGCAGTAGTGTGTCCCCATGAGGGGCTCCCAGGAGCTTCTCTTGGTAGTGGGAAACAGCATGAGAAGGGGAAACAGCCACAAACTGCAACTTGGGAGGTTCAGGCTGGACATTAAGGTGAATGAATGTCACTCGAAGAGTAGTGCTGTGCTGCCAGAGATCACCCAGAGGGAGTCTGTGATCAGCCCCTGGCTCTGTGTTTCAAGGAACAGCCAGTGAGGATGGAGAGACACCAGTAGTGGGAGGGAGATCCTGTAGTGGGAGCAAGGTGGGGAAGCAGGTTTACAGTCTGCAGGGACACAGCAGCAGGCATGGGAAAGTGTAAGACAGCCTATGGTGAAGACAGTCGAGGGAACTGGCAAGCCTGAAGGCCACTCAGCCCCCAGGGGACCCCAAGAGGTGTCATGTCATTGTCCTGCACTCAGCATTGTGCACCCCCACATGCAACCTGCCCCCAGGAAGAGCCCTGGGAAACGTGGGAGAAAAAGATTTGCCTTCCCAGGGGCTGGGTGTCCATCCTTGCCCATTTTGCCTGATAAAACAAATGCACATTTCCTTTGCCTGCCTGTAGCTGGTGATCACAATTTTCTGCTCAGATCAGCCCCTGGGGAGTCTTTGTTGCTCATGGCCCTCAGTGGGGCCCACTAACACTCAAAGAAACTTTGGGCTTTGCTTCAGACATTGACTTCTTAACATTTCATTCAATCTCCTGCCAGTAGCTGTGGTTCATGGACTCAGCACTGAATACACCATGGGGATCATTAAAATGCAAAAGCCCTGATGAACCACGTCTCCTCCTGTAATTTTCTTCAGGTCTTGTATGGTTAATGGGAGAGGTTTTGAGAGTGTAGCTGAAAGATGGAGACTTCAACAGTATACAAGTATGTCTGCTTTTAAAGGGTTTTTTTTTTTAGGATTATTATTTTCCAGCTTTCAGAATAAGGGACAGCAACATTCTCCAAATGATTTAGATCCAGAGTGTTTCCTAATGAAGTGTGGACATGCAGGAAAAGCAGTGTCCCGGAGGTCAGACACTGTATGGACAATCTTCCTTCCCATCTCCCCAACCCTGCCATTTCCCTCATCAGCCACCTGGGACTCACATCACTCTTGTTAAAGTCAAACCTTTTTCCACTGAAGTCTGCAAATGAATGCTACAGCTCATAGGCCCCAGTTCCCACCTGCTTTCCTTAGACAGCTAGCTGCAAATAGACACAGAAGGACTGTTCTTAACTGCAAGCAAACAAAAAATCAAACATGATATAATTCCATAAAAAATAATTACACTCCTGAACTGTATGCTAAGTCCAAGCTGCCTCCAATGAGGTCCACTTTCCACAAGGGACTGTCTCACTAGAAACCTTTTGGATCGAGAGGAAATGCCAAATATAAACACAGTTAAGGACTTGGCTAAAGGGACAGACTAGTGAAAGACAGAGCAAGCTTTAAACTCCCTGAAGTTCAACTCAGCAACTAGGTATCTGAATGAAGCAAGAGTAAGGGGAGGAAGAAAACTGGAAAACATGGGAAGTTGCAATGTCCAGCTCGGGTGCTGTAAAGGTGATGGTAGAAATTGTCCATTTAATCAGGGCACGTGGAAACAGAAGAGAGAGCCACATAGCTCCTGGGGGTCCAAGGCCATGCTAGGGGCCGTACTGCCCTTGGGGATCCTGGACCGCGATGTGTTTCTGTATCAAAAGTCTGGAAAAGCCTTGATGTGAGGCCCCAAGAGAAGAAGGATTTTCCTGGGCACCCATGCAGGACTTGGGACATGTGAAGGGAAACCCACCCCACCCACACCAAAACCTTCCTGGGACCTTCCTGGGTGCTCCCACCCAGAGCAGGAGGGGATGGGGGAGACTGCCACATCCCAGACGAGCCTCCATCAGGCCTTCAGCTCCACAGCGTGTCTCAGCTTCAAGGGAGCTCTCTAAAGCAACACTTCTGTCATTTGAAGCCGTGCCTCTGGGCAAAGGGCAGAGAGCCCAGGGTGCAGGGCTGGGGCTCCCAGCACCACAGAGGGGGTGACACAGGCTGAAGGAGCAACCCACGCAAGTAGAGGAGTCCTTCCTTTTGCAGTGACTTCAAACTTCTGACAGTATGCAAGGGGAATGGAGCCTCCCTTCTGCAAGAGTCACCCCAGGATGGTACAGAGATGAGGAAGAGCAGGAAGGTTGGTTGTAGGGACGTTCTCAAACTCCAGCAGCTGCAGAGCTGGGAGCTGGTCACCTCACGAACTTTTGAACGAGCCCACATGCAGGTCCTGAGACATTGCACTGCCTTACAGGCTCTGCACCGGAGCAAGGGCAGCAGCCCTACAGTGTGTGGGCACGTCCTGAGATGCCCAGGGTCAAAACTGTGGGAGATCCAGGGATTCAGGGCTGTACAGACTCCTCAGGAGAGCCAGGGTGCCTGTGGTGGGGAGATGTGGGGTGCCAGGGCTGTACAGCCCCCAAGAGATCCAGAATGTACCCAGGGGAGAAGCACTGCCTCAAGGTCATGCAGAGAATCCCGTGGGTCAGCTGAGCCCCAGAGATGAGGCTTACCCCAGGCTCAGCCAGAAGGAAAGCTGGGCAAAATTCATGGGAAATGGGAAAACTTCCCCAGGTTTGTTACTTGGCCTGCCCCGTTGGCTTTGGAGCATGGCAGGGACAAGGGTCCTGGATAAAACTGCCTAGAGGATGTGTGCTAAGGACCTGTTTGCTCTTTTCCGGCATATCACCTCTGCCTTAAGCACTGCAGACCAAGAAACCTTGCTGAGGGCTATTAAAAGCAAAGAGCCTGCTTTGGTGCCTCAAGGAGGAAGGTTGTGTCCTGTCCCATACTGTCCTACATCCTGCTTCTACAAAAAGAGCAACCCACACTAGTTATCAGTTCTGAGGCTCATCGAAGCATCTCTGCTTGTGGCCACGCTTTGCGCTTTCCTCCCACATCACTTTTCTCCTGTCTTTGAAAAATGCCAAATCGCAAAACAACCCTCCAACCCCACGTTACTACACAGGTCTGCCCAGGGCAGAGACCTGTTGATGCAAGGGCACAGAAGTGATCTCTCCAGTGCCCCATTTGAGATATTTCACAGCCTTTGGCACCGTCTGGAGATGTTCCAGGATTTATCAGAAATTTCTGGAAAATAACTGGGGTGAAGGGAAGTGACTGCTTTCCAGGACATGAAGAGAAACCTCTCTGCTCTCTCCCTGGCTGTGTCATCTCCATGGCAGTGACCTACTGAGCTTCCAGGTGACACAAACTGAGGTCACAGTGGGAAGTGCCTCATCACAGGTCAGTCTCCCTGGTGCTGCCATGGCAGTGTCCTCATTTGCCTGTGAGACCCAGGCACTGCTGGGCACTGCTCACGTGCTCCCCACTGATATCCTTTGGAGCTGCTCCATGAAAAGGAGTAGGGACAGGAGGCAGGGGGGCCATGTTGGAGCTGCTCGCTGACAGGCAGAGGAAGAGGGACATGTTGGGGAGGAATTTTGGGTGACAAGATGGGAAGAGCATCCTTCCTCACCATCTGGAGAGGCACGCTGACAAGAGGGGGCAAGTGAGATGGAGGGTTGCTGGTCCCAGACCATCAGCCTGAACCACAGTTCCTTGTTCCCACTAGTCCTGCGGCTCTCCACCAAAGGTAAGGGCTTTGGGAGCTCCTTCCCCAGGTGTTGCACAGAGACTGTTAACTGCAAAAACGGCTGTGGGCCCTAGGCTGTGGAGGTGGCTGCACAAGGCGGTGGGCTGTCACAAGAGCCCTGCCTGAGGGTCCCACCTGGCTCAGGGAACAATGTGGCAGCCTGGGGTCCTGGGGAAGGGGCTAGCCTGAGCCTCAAGTCTCCTGTGGGACCAACTCCATCCCCACAGAACAAGGGGCAATCCTTGGATAGGTTTCCCTGGGAGTTGGTCCCCCTTTGGGATCTGGCTCTGGCAGGAAAGGGGTCCCGTGTCCTGGAGGCTGGGGTGGCCTGCAGCTCCCATGGGGCTCTCAGGAGCCTGTTGGAAATGCCCATGTTGGAAATGGATCCTTCACCTTCTAATAACCCCAAGGCGTCTACTTGTTTGGGAGAACCTCTCTTCCTTCCCCCTGCATCCTTTTATGCTTCCAACTTGGCAGAGCATGTTTTGGGCTCAGAGATCTTGTCCTCAGGTGGCCACAGCCCCCGTCCAAACTGGGGTCAGATCTCTGCACCCAAAAGACAGCCTGTTTGGGGGAGCAGCTTGGGAACAGGTAGGGGTGCCATTGCCACCCCACAAGTCCCTGCTGACCCCAAGCCTGTTTCTCTGAGCCGTGGGGGGCAGTGGTGGGGGCAGCCCAGCAGGGACATCTCCCTTGCCCCCTCCCAGCCCCAGGGGCCAGAGGTCCCAGCCCTGCCCTGCCCAGGGGCAACAGGACACTGCCTGCAGACTCCAGCAACCCGGACATGTCCAAGGGGATCACCTCTGCCAGAGCAGCTGATAGGTCAGTATTTGACACATGGTAGGGCGAAGTTATAGTAAGGTAACTGCTGTCTCATAGGGTTAGAGGCCAGTGCAGACACATGGCTGTGAAGGGGACTGTGAGGTCATCTCCTTCTGAGTCCCTGATAGGCCAGCAGCAGGCCCCTGCCTGGGAAGTTCCTTGGGAGGTCACTGCAGACAGAGCAGCTGGCAGGCCAGCAGCTGGCCCCTGGCTGGCAACTGACTCTGAGGTCCCTCCTGTCCCAGCAGCCTCTAGGGCTGCAGCATGGCTTGGATATTGATGGTGAAATCTCTGATTTCTAGTGTCTGTGTGCTGTAGAAAATCTGCCTCATTAGAACCGCAGAGAGCTTGTGAGATATTTCTCCAAGATCTGAACCGTATCTCTGCTCTTTGGTTCCTTGAGGTAGGAAGTGACCATGCTCAGGGCTGTGACTGGCTATTCAAAGGAAGTGCCTGTTGCAAGGCCTTGGAGGTCTATAAGCAAATTGAAGGGATGGAGAGTTGGCCTTTGTGTGTTTTGGGGCTTTTGTGTGTTCCCTAGCTGCTGCCATGTCTGGTTGTGTGCTCTTTGTGTCCTGATGTGCAGGTGCATGTTGGCAGGCAACCCTCTGTGAGGCGAGGGGCGGGTGGTGCAATGTGTCACAGTGGTGGGAACGAGTGGTGGCCCTGGTATCTTGGTGCTGCTTTGCGTGGGAGGAAGTGTCTGGAGAGAGCAGTGCTGTGCGTGGGGAGTGCCGCCAGGCTGGGGAGCTGGGGAGCCCTTGGAGGTGAGGAGGTGACTTGGCTCGCAGGGCCCAGGCTGCCCTGGTGGCGAGAGCCAGGGATGCTGGCAGCCTGCTGCCTTCTGTGCACTGAGGTTCAGGCCTTGAGTTTCCTCAGCTTTTGCCAGGATCTGCAGGCAGGTATCCCACACAGACTGTGAAGTACATAGAAATATGGAGCTTAGGGGATTTGCAGTACAATTGGTGCAGACGCTCTTTTCTTGTCATGTGGCAGGACCCTAGAAACTCTTTGCTAATAATGTTGTAGTATCCCCCAATCAACCATTAAGTAACCATCCGATTAACTAACCATCTCTCCAATCCAGTGAAGGAAGTGGGGAAATGGTCTTCATCTCTGCCTGCCAAAGGCCTCGCTGCTTCAGGGCTCTCTGCTGCGACCTGCGCCTTGCTCACTCTTCTCCACCAGAGAAGCTGAAAGGCCATCAGCAGGCACGTGGGCTTGGTGGGCTGTAAGGTCACTTGTAGCTGAGCAGCTGATAGGGCAGCACTTGGCTAATGCCAGTGGTAATTGTTTGTGAGGTCACTTCTGCCTGAGGACCTGACAGGCCAGCAGCAGGCATCTGGCTTGCATGGTGATTGTGAGGTCATTTATAAGTGAGTAGCTGATAGGCCAGTAACAGCTACCGACTTTTTTGAGGACTGCGAGATCACTTCCATCGCAACCTCTGACAGGCCAGCAGCAGTCCCAGGGCTGGGATGGGTGTTTGTGAGGTCATTTCTTCAATTTCTTTTCTGAGTACCTCACAGGCCAGTAGCTGGCACGTGGCATGGCAGTGTCCTTCTGAAGTCATTTCTTCTTGATGACCTGATTGGATAACAGAGGGCACGTGGCTTGGCTGTTCATTGTGAGGTCACTCCTGCCTGAGTAGCTGAGTGGCCACCAACAGGCACAAGGCGAGGCTGTTGGTTCTGTGATCGCCCCTGTCCCTGGAGGCAACAGGCCAGCAGCAGGCACGTGGCTGGGATGGTGACTGGGAGGTCACTTGTGTGGGAGTAAATGACAGGCAAGCATCAGGCTCAGAGCAGGAGGTGGATGTGCTTCTGAGGTCACTTCTGCCAGAGGATCTGATTCGATAGCAGGCACAGAGCCTGCTGACACAAAGCCTGCAGGTGCAGAGTCCTCGCTCTGCTGGTAATGCTTTTCCTAATGCAGCCCAGGAAATCACTGGCCGCTTTTGTTGCAGGGACACATTGCTGGCACATGCTTCTCCATGTTGTCTTCCAGGACTTCTCAGTTCCTTCTCTGCAAAGCTGCTTTCCAGATGGTCGTCACTCAGCATGTCCTGGTGCATGGAGTTGTTCTTGCTGAGGTGCAAGACATTGAGTTTCCCTTTGTGGAACTTGATGAGGTTCCTCTGTGCCCATGTCTCCAGCCTGCCAGCTCCCTCAAAAAGGCAGCGCAAACATGTGTTGTACCATGCTGGATTTCAGGAGATAACTGTGTCTCAGATGCTTGTGTGCACTTAGGAAGCAGACGGCTATGAAGGTGCCTGTGAGGTCACCTCTGCCTCTGCAGGTGATGGGCCAGGAGCAGGCACATGGACGGGAAACTCTTTGTCAGGTCTCTTGCATCCAAATACTTGGGGTGTGATTTCTCTGCCTCTGCAGTTTGCACCTCTGAGTAGATGGTGCCATGCTCTTCTTTCTTGCTTTCCTGAAGCTCAGACATGTAGGCTTTGCCACCAAGGGAGCTGAATCCCACCCATGATCATTAAATACATGGCCTTTTTTTCATGATGAGGACAGCAGGGAGTGTGTTCTGCTCCTGGCAGGCTCCCCTGCTGCATGAATTCTTCAGCTGGGATTTGTTGCCCCTTGTTTTAGACAGGCCCCATTGGAGTGTCTGCCCACTGCTGCTTGTACGGGCTTCTCTTACAGCTGCCAGAGGGTCCTGACCCTTCTCCAGGGTAATTCATCCTGGCAGCACTGTTAAATCCCTTGGTTAAGGAACCATCCTCTCAGCCTCTGAGTGCCTGATCAGCTCAGGCACAGCCTGGATATTAGCTCACTCATGGACTCTTCTTTCCACGTGAACCCCCTGTGAGATGAAATCCCAAGTGTGGATCTGAGGCTAATTTGGACAAAGATCCCTTCTTGACAGCGAGGTGTGGATAAAAGCAAGTGAGGGTCAGTCACTTCTAGAGTGGTGCAGGGCTGTCCCAGCAGGCCTTGCACAGTTCAGCTCACCCACCCATTGTCAAACTGTACACTGGAGACTGCAGGACAATTCCTTCTTGGTAGCACACTTTACAAAAACCCTCTGGCTGGTAATAATACAGCATGTGCTGCTTTGGGAAGGTTGAGCTGCCAAAGGAAGCCTCCAGATAATGTCCATGGTGTCTCTGGGCCACAGGGGCAGCATGCTGGGCTTCAAGGAGACCTGGGTGAGGAGCTGTGCACTGCTTGGTGGCAGATCTGCTCCAAAGGGCTAGTACTGAGCAGGGTGGCCGTGAGCCGTGCCTGCCTGCCTGCTGGCTGCAGTCTGGTGGGGTGGCTGCAACAGAAGTACCCTCGCAATCAGCACCCAGACGGGTCCATGTCACCTCTGTCATCCCCTCCCCTCCCCAGGGTGGTCATTTCTGCTGCGTGGGCTCTCTGAGATGCTGGGTGACATCACAAAGCCTGCTGGCCAGCACATCTGCTGAGGGCCAATCAGGCTGCTGCAGTGGAAGTGACCTCACAGTCAACACTGCAGCCAGGTCCCCCTTGCTGCCTCTTCCTGTCCTCCCGTCCGTATATCATCTGTGCTGGGATGAGTGGTGGTGTGATTCTCTTCTTGTCCTCAAAATGGCTCCTACCAGAACCCAGCCCATGAAGTTCCTGTATAAGAGGTGACCTCACTACCAATGTTGCAGATGTGTCACTTGTATCTTTTTCTCCCCTGCCCCCCTTCTGAGTCGTCCTCTCTTCTGGACCCCCACATTCAACATCCCAGCCATGTCCCTTTACTGGCACCTCCCTCTCCCCATCCCTGTGCAATTACACACACATGTGGTGGGACAGCTCACATGGCAGGATGAAACTGGGCTCCTGAGGAAGGCAGGCTGGGATGGCGAGGAGGTGCAGGTGTGCTCTGTGCAAAGGGGTGGCTGGAGTGCACAGGGCTTTGCCTTGGAGCAGGTGATGAGTCAGTCGAGACCTTGTAGGAAGGACAAGAGGACACAGCAGTCTGGGTGACATTCTGGTAGGTGAATCAGCTCATTCAGGATCTGCTTGGCAGGATCCCCCAGGAGACTTCCGTGGAGGGCAGAGGGGCCTTAAGCCCTCTGTAAAGACAGACTAGGCAGAGGAAGAGAGGACAGAGAGGCAGAGGAAGAGAGAGGAGACATGTCAATTTGAATGCAGTAGTTTCTCAGAACAAGGTTTCTCCATTCAGAGTGTTGATAGGAAATTTATTGCATTGAGTAACTGTATATTTATATAAATATATACACTCATGTAGAGTAATTACTGTAATGTATGCATATGGTATTGCCAATCAGAAGGAAAGAAATTATTCATTAGAATTGATAAATGTTTGAAGTTCTGAAAATGAAGATTTGTTTCAGTTCTTGCATAGAAATATTTTTGGCATAGATTTCATCCAATGACGGGAACTTTACGTTCAGGCCTTTATAGATAGAGAGGCCATTGCTGCCTGAGATGCCCTGTGTGTTCCCATGTGAGGCTGGGAAATGTGACCCAGGAACTATGGGAACCTTTCTGGAGCATTAGCTGGTCACCAGGAGGAGCATCTCCAGACCGCTCAGTAGGACAACTTATTTCTTTCCATTGACTAGAAAGGGCAGTCCAGACAACTGGGTTAGCCAGAGACATCTGCACTGAAGGGGTCTGGCATCAAGTGAGCTAATTCCCATCCCTGTTGTCACCTAAAATGGAGTCATACTTCATGACCATGCAGGAATGAAAAGGGAGAGTGGCTAGATGTGTAGGGACTCCTTTAAGATATCACTCTAACACAGGTACATTGAGATTTGTGCAATTTCGGCCATCAATAAATAGAACATTTCATTGAAGCTGATCATCAGCCTGCTTTCCTCTATCTGCTGTGAGCGCATGACATCTCTGGTGCCACTCGCTGTGTGCAAAGAGCGAGGAGCGGCAAGGATGATCCTGGGCAGGGAGTGGTTTGAGGGGCACTGAACTTGTGAGAGACACAAAGATATCATTTTTAAGTGTAGGCCTTATTATAAAAGAAATCTTTAGAAATTGTCAGTAGAAATGAAAGAAGAAAAAAATTAAAAAAATTATCTAAGGCAAAAAAAAAAATTTCTTTACACTTTTCAGCTTTTCAAACTTCTTTGTGTTCTTATTGCCCTGGAAAAGTGATTTCCAGAGCTGGGCTGGGATGCAGTCACAGGGTCATGGACATGTGGTGCCATTGCAGGTGCCCTGGTCCCCTCTGCCCAGCCTCCCTCTGCAGCTCCCAGGGGCTCCAGTCTCCCGCAGGTCCCCTGCAAGAGCTGCCAGGCCCAGGCAGGTGCCTCAGAGACACTGGGGCTTCTCCAGGTGCTACTGGCTGCTTGTGGTTGGACACCTGAGCTCTGTCTGGAAAGGTGAAGAACTGTTTTCAACGTTAAAAAAGATATGCGTCCACTGTCCTCAGCTCAAATGATTGGCTAATGTTAATATGAATGTTTCCTGTGATGAAATAGTGGAAGAGGAGGGAAGAAGAAGTGGGAGAAAAAATACTGATCTGCCCTTGACCTTGTGTTTCCACTGCTCTGTCTATTAGGCTGTGGATGTAATCTCAGTGATCTCTCACATATTTCCACATGTGCTGATGAAATTGGTCATTTCTAAAATCCTCTTTGCATCAGACTCTCTGGACTTCTGCACTTTCCATAGTTTTCACAGTTTTCCACCTCCCTTTGCTCTTTACCATTCAGATACCTCTCAGCTCTCCAGTTGCTGCTCTGAGCTTCTGGGAGTCTGAAGCTTGCCTTGTCTTTCAGCAGTCTCATTGTCTCTTTAGGCAGCAGTTTTGTTCTGTTTCTTCTCTGCTCTTTCCTATCTATCCGTTGAAAATATTTCAAGGAAGGTTATGTCTTGTGGGCACTGGAGGCAGCTTGGACTTAACATACACTTGAGGACAGTCTCTTTTTTTAAAATGTTTCAGATTTTATTTTATTTTATTTTTTTTGCTATTAAGAAAAATACCTCTGTGCCTGTTTGCAGCTAGTTCTCTAAGGAAAGCAGGTGGGAACTGGTGCACATGAGCTGTAACATTAAGCTACAGACTTGAGAGGAAAAAGGTTAGATTTTACCAAGAGTGCTCTAAGTCCCCAGTGGCTGATGAGAGAAATGGCAGGGCTGGGGAGCTGGGGAGGAAGGTTGTCCATACATGTGTCCTATCAAAAATACTGCTTGTCCTACATGTCCAGACTTCATTAGGAGACCCAGCGAGTCAGTATGAATTGGAGAGTGTGGGTATGACTTATTCTGAAAACTGAAGAATAAAGAGCTTCAGAAGCAGACATTTTTCGTTTTCAAGTGCTCATTGAAATCTGCCTAATTTCAATACTCTCCTGAAAACTTTCCAATTAGCCACACAAGACTTGAAGAACTGAAGAAAATTATGGAGAGAGTCATGGCTCCTTAGGGGTTTTTGCATTTTAATGACCCCTTGAGTGCATTTGATGCTGAGCCTGTGAATCTCAGATGCTGAGAAGAGACTGAACAAACCTCTCAAGAAGTTGAAGTCAGAAACCAAGTTTGCAAGTTTCTTGCAACATTATCAGGTCCCACTGAGGGTCATTACCAAGAAAGTCTCCCCAGGGGCTGATTAGAGCACAGAGTTGGAGGTCCTGATTGCAGGTAGGCAAAGGCAATGTGCAGGTGTCTGTGATGCCAAGTCAACCTGGATGTGTGTTATCAAGCAGAGCAGCCAGGCACTGACAGCCAGCCCCTGGGCAGGGTGATGCTTTCCATCATGCATTGCTCAGGGCTCTTCCTGGGGACAGTGTGCAGGTGGGGGTGTGGAATGCCTAATGCTAGACCACAATACGGCACCTCCTGGGCTCCCGGGGGACAAGGAGGCAGCCAGGCCAGTGCTTTGAGGAATGGCATCTTCTTGTGGGCCTCGGTGGCAGAGACTGCAGCCATAGCCAAGAGGACAAAGACATCACTGTTTTGGGAGGTTTCAGCCTTGGTAGTACCCCAGGTCATCTCCACCACAGGCTGTCCTATGCTTTCCCACACCTGTGCCTGTTTGCTTGCGTACTGTAGACACCCATCCTGCTTCGCCACCTTGCTCTCACCCCAGGATCTCCTGATATCTCCTTGTCCTCACTTGCTTCTCCTTGAAATGCAAAGCCAGGGGCTGAACACAGACTCCGTCTGGGTGACCTGTACCACCACAGCACTACCCTACGAGTGACATTTCCCTTGACCTCCTGGCTGTGCTCCTGCTCAGACAGCCCACGATGCTTCTGGCCTTCTTTGCTGCCAGGCAACACTGCTGGCTCATGTTTTGCCTCCTGTCCACCAGGACCCTCAGGTCCTTTTCCACAGAGCCGCTCCCCAGGCACTCAGGCCCCAGCCTGTAACACGGTGGGGTACTGGTTTCTCCCAGGTGCAAGACCTGGCATTTGGTCTGTGTTGAATTTCGTGAGGTTCCTGACAGCCCATTCCTCCTGCCTGTCTAGGTGCCTCTGAATGGCAGCCCTCAAGCATATGACTCCCCCCTCCCCCCACCCCATCCGCCTCCAGTTTGGGGTCATCTACAAGCATGATGACTGTTGCCTCCTATGTGTAAACAGGACTGCCCTCTGAGCCTGACCATCCAAGCAGCTATTTACCCATCTGGGTGTCTACTCTCTAGACTGTAACGTTCTAACATGCATGCAAGAATATTGTGGGAGTAGTGTCAAACACCTTGCTAAAGTCCAGGAAAAGACATTTACTCTTCGCCATCCACAAATGCAGTTATTTAATCATAGCGGGCAATCAGGTTGGTGTAGCACAATCTACCCTGGGTAAATCCATGCTAAGTGTTCTCAGGCACCTTCTTCTCCTTCATGTGCCCAGAAATGTGATCTGGGAGGATTCATTCCATGGCCCACTCCTCACCAAAGTGAGGCTGAACTGCCTGCACCTCCCCAGGTTGCCTTTATGGCCTTTTTTGAAGAGGGATGGAACATTAGCCTTTCTCCAGTCATTGGGACTTCACCCCATCTCCACAACCTTGCAAAGATGATAGCGAGTGGCCTTGCAGTGACAGCAGTCAGATTTCACAGTATCCTCAGTGCAGCCCATCCAACCCCACTGACTGGTGTAGTTTGAGTTCTCACAAGGAATCCCTCACTAACCTCATCCACCATTGGCTCTTTTTCTCCTCTGGAGTCCTGACTCAAGGCACAACAGCCCAGGAGACCTTGCTTGTGGAAACAGAAGCTAACCATGGGTTGAGTTCCTCAGATCTATCTGCATCGGCTGCTACAAGATTCCCTGTCCCATCTAGCAGTGAGGCCACATTTTCCTTCTTATTCTGTGATTCTTACTGGAGCAGTAGCAGCTCATCTTCATGCCCTTGATGTCCCCTGCAAGTGTCAATGGTAGGGGAGCTTTTTTCTTCCCTAACACCATGCCTATGATGCTGGACAATATTTCTGAATTCCTCCTTTGCCTGAGGCTTCTTTGCCCTGCTGTATGCTGCCCTAGTACCCTGGAGCTAAGGTGTGAGGTCCCTGTATAGTCAAGTTGGTCCCCTGAGGTGACTGCTAGTTTTAGTGAGTATCGGGATGGCCCATCCTTGTGCTTGGCAGGTCTGTCCTTAAAGACCTGCTGGCTTTCTGGAGCTCCCAGGCCCCTGAGATCTGCCTCCCCTGGCATCCCCCACCAGTCCCCTGAAGAGGTCAGGAAATCTTCTCCTCTGAAGTCCAGGGTTTGTACTCTGCTACTGTCCTTCCTCCCTCCCTTCAGGATCTGGGACTCCACATTTTCATGGTCACTGTAGGAAAAGCTGGCACTATCCTATCCCTGATCAGTTTCTCCTTATTTCCACCTTCCAGATGTAGGAAAGCATCACCCTCTTCTGGTTTTGCATCTCCATCTGCTCCTCTCTGGGCGCCAGGCTGCATGCACTTGTGTATATCTGGGCTGCAGAACCTCAGCTGTGGCACCGAGCACAGACCAGTCATGATGAAACATGTTACCAAGAGCCAAGGACACCACATGTGCAATGGCCCCACTTCAGAGCACAGACACGCTAAATAGCAGGTGGCAATGTAATGGTGAAAGGAGGTTCCCACTAAGAGAGCAAACCCTGCAGTGCCCAAGGCCAGGGAGAAACAGAGTTGGGCTGTGCAGCCCTGGCAAGAAGGGGTTGGCTGCCTGAGCTGACTTTGTATCACCTTGGGGCCTGTGACAGGGGTGAACCAATCTCCAGGAAGGACAAGGTGTTACTGAAGAATTCCCTGGGCCTGGATGTCCTGTGATCCAGCGACCCTGAGGTCACCACTAGCCCAGTCCCTGTCCATATCATCTGAGGGGGTGAGAAGTTGTTCGTGGAGAGAAAAACTAGAGGTGTTTGAGAGTGCAGAGACTACAGTGGAGACCTCGGTGTGATGTGCCTCCCATCTATGCAACATTGTTGGATGCAGACAGGATGGACTTTGCCTAACGGCAATGGTGGGATTCAGTTGTTTGGGCACTGGTAGGAAACCAGAGAGGCCATGAGGTGCTTTCCCAGCAACCACTCCAAAAGAACATGGCTTTCCTGTAGGTCCCATGTTGAATTTGCTAGAGATGTGGTTGTGCTGGACATCCCAGGCATGGGACATGGCCCTGCCTATGGCCTATCTTTATGTCACTGAGTCTCCTGTCTGCACTGAATTGCATTAGCTGTTTGCTTTGTACAGATCTGCTTGTGCGTCAGCTTCCTAGTGAGTGGAGCTCTAGTTGCAGTAGGCATCTAGGGTCATTTCAAATGGCCAAGGCAATTCCCCACCTGACTGCCATCTCATGCACTGGAAGGATGCGGCTGTCATAGTTGCTCCATCAGAGCAAGCAGACACTGGCACATGCTTTGGACCACCTCTGTCTCTTCAACTGTCACCAGGTGTTTGTGTGTGTCCAGCTGACTCCCACCCTCCATCTCCAGTGATTCCAATGGGAGCTTAGACAAGGAGCTCGCATGCAGACACCTCTGTTGTGCTCACTTCAGTTTTGGCGAAGGGAGTCCCACCTCCTGTGTGTCTGTGGAGTTCACAGGAGGGATCTAAATCTCACTCCAGCCCTGGGCCTTCTAAACCACCCTGAGAAGCCCAGACTGACTCATCTGAATCAACACCTGAACCATGGGTAAATGAAGTCCCTTCTTGTCCCTGCCTAGGTTTCTGCCTAGTGAAGGGATAGGAATAGGTGCTTCCAGGGTGGGACGTTTCCACCTCTGGCAGATAACCATCCCCTGATGAGATAAAGTGCAATGCTGGAATCAGTCTCTCTCCACTGTTTAGAGAGGGACCATCGGTGATTATTTTAGTCTACTTCAGTGAACATTTCCCAGGAGGAGGGAGCACAAGGGACAGAGACATTCATGCCTTCAGCTGGGCCTCTGCTCCTGAGTGGGGCCAGGCTCCTGGGATGGAGGGAGCTCATGGCAACCTGGCAGCACTGCCCAGACACAGCTGTGTGCAGGAGCAGCTCCTCTGCCAAGAGCAGCAGGGCTGCGGGCACTGCCTGCTGCTGCTGACATGAGATGAGAGAAGGCAGTGTGGAGTGCAAGGCAGTGTGGAGTGGGAGGACAGAGGAGAGCTCCTTGTGGGAGAAATCTCCACAGCCCTTTGCACGGTAAGTCTCTGGCTGCAGAGCAATGCTACCGCAGTTCCTAGAGGGGTCTCCTGAACTCCTTCCACCCCATGACTGCTTTTTAGGGATCATTCTCCTGGCTTCTCCCTTGCAGAGGAGGGGGAGATTCCCTGCCACATCATCACAGGGACAGGCCATCACAGCTACCTCCTTCCAGGAGTGGTGCAGGGGAGTGAAGCCGGGGTGTGCACATAGGTCTGTGCAGTGCTGTAACTCACAGCAGTGTCCCTGTGCCCCATGGTGCTGTGTGCCCAGCGCAGTGACTCTGCCGCCTGCGAGGGTCAGCACTCAGCCTGCCCGGGGAGCTCCCATGGGGAGATGCTCTGGGTGGGAGGAGAGACCCCCGGCAGGGCAGGTTGAGCCTCCCGTCAAGAGGGAACTGCGTGGGTCAGGGCTGCGCTCAGCTCCAGCTCACTCCTCGGACATTTCTGGAGCGGCCTTTTCAAAAGGAAAGTCAAGGCAGGGGAAACATGAAAGGGAAGGAGCTGTCATGAGTCTGTGCTTGCAGTTTTATTCTCTTTGGGTGGGGCGAAATGGGATTGGATCTGTCAGAGTTAGGCAGGGGATGGAGGCTCCAAAACAATGACACCGAGAGAGGAGCAGCTCTGGGAGGGACTCAGCAAATGCCTCCATCAACCCTGAAGCCTACAGACAGAGCCAGCAGCACCTTTCCAGCCTCAGCAACGTTCGTCTCCCCTGCTCCGTAGCACCTGCAAACACGGAGGTGCCCTGGGCAGTGTCCTGCCCCCGGGAGGTTTCTGCAGGGCAGAGCTGAGCACCCAGCGGGTGGGATGGGGTCTGTGAGCACTGACAGGGGAGAGACGTGGGGACAGAGAAACAGCTGCCTGCAGGGATGGCTCCAGGCAGCAGAGCCATGCTCAGACTGTGAGAGGAAACTCTCAACTCCAGCACCTCCTCTCCTCTGCCAGCCAGCACAGCCCTCTGCTCTCAAGGCTGTGGGGTCCAGGGCAGGAGTCGTTTCCTCGGCAGCTGGACATGCAGGAGAGGAGACACTGCTGAGTGCCCCTCTGTGCCTGCCTGTCCCTGCCTCCCTGGGCACAAATGTCATGGTATTGCTCCATGTTTCCCAGCTGCCCATGCTGCCCTTGTCCTTCCCCTTGAACTCTCTGGGCAGGGGGGTTTCTGATGCAGTTCAGACAACACTGACGCTGCAGGTCCTGCCATGCAGACGTGTCCTTGACAGTGAGGTGCCCAAGTGCCCCTCTAGCCTGTGGGGCTCTGGGCAATGCAGTGTGGGGGGCTGGGAATGAGCCAACTCTCTCATCAGGGCACCCCATCCTTAGGACATTGGGCCATTTCCCTGGGGTGTCTGGCTGGGCTGCAGCTGCCCCCCAGAAGGCCACAGCTCTCCCATTGCAGCTGGGTGTTATCTAGGTGACCCAGGGAGAAGCCACCTAGATACTGAGGCCATGGACATGCTGCTGGGAGGCTGGGTGTGGGCAGCTAGAAGGAGTCAGATGTGTTTCTGGCTAGAAGGGGAGGGCTGAGACCTGCCTCACACACCCTCAGGAAGAGTGCTGATAGGCACTTTGGAAGTGGATTCCTCTGCTCTCCATGGTGTCGTTTCTTTTTTGGGTCACACAAGTGCAACTGTCCTCCACCTCCGAGGTGGGAGCACAGGGCAGCTGGGAACAAGCGGGATGGACAGACCAGCTCTCCTCCCTCTGCACTAAAGTCAGAGTGAATCCTTTTGGCTCTCTGGAATCACAGCCGGTCCCTCTGAGTGCAGCAGCAATGCTGAGGATTTCCACCCCCAGGAATCCTCCTGCGGTGTGACAGGGTCAGCTAAAGAAAACACAATAAGCCTTAAAACTATTCATGAAACCACATTGTTTGGAACTGGGAGTGAAAATGCTGAAAATCCCTTAAACATTATGAGTGGATTAAAACTGACCGAAACTAGGAATCTAAATTTTAGTCCCCCCTGTTCCCATGTAGGCAGTGCTGTAGGTCAGGGCTGACTCCTCTGGAGCCCATCGGCAGAGGCCCCTGCTCCCCACGGCAAAACCAGCCAGCACAAACTAGAGCTTGAGCTACGGAGCTCAATGATGGTGCTGCTGAGATGGGGAGAGGTAATGTGTGTGTGTTTGGGAGGGTTTTAGGAGAAATCTTTGCTCAGAGAAGTCTGTCCTAACTTGTCAATGTCTATTCTTCCTTAGAAAATCCTCCTATGACCTAAAGGAGCAAATGTCCAACAGCAGCTCCTTCAACGAGTTCCTCCTCTGGGCATTTGCAGACACACGGGAGCTGCAGCTCTTGCACTTCTCACTCTTCCTGGGTATCTACCTGGCTGCCCTCCTGGGCAACGGCCTCATCATCACAGCTGTAGCCTGCGACCACCGCCTCCACACCCCCATGTACTTCTTCCTCCTCAACCTCTCTATCCTCGACCTTGGCTCCATCTCCACCACTGTCCCCAAATCCATGGGCAATTCCCTGGGCAACACCAGGGCCATTTCCTACTCGGGATGTGCTGCCCAGGTCTTCCTGGTTGCATTCTTGTTTGCGGCAGAGTATTCTCTCCTCACAGTCATGGCCTATGACCGCTACGTTGCCGTCTGCCAACCCCTGCAATATGGGACCTTCATGGGCAGCAGAGCTTGTGTCAAAATGGCAGCAGCTGCCTGGGCCAGTGGCTTTCTCACTGCTGTGCTGCACACTGGGAACACATTTTCCATACCACTCTGCCAAGGCAACACCATGGACCAGTTCTTCTGTGAAATCCCCCAGATCCTCAAGCTCTCCTGCTCAGACTCCTACATCAGGGAAGTTGGGCTTCTTGTGGTTAGTCTTTGTTTAGTCTTTGGGTGTTTCATTTTCATTGTGCTGTCCTATGTGCAGATCTTCACTGCTGTGCTGAGGATCCCCTCTGAGCAGGGCCGGCACAAAGCCTTTTCCATGTGCCTCCCACACCTGGCTGTGGTCTCCCTGTTTGTCGGCACTCTCATGTTTGCACACCTGAAGCCCCCCTCCATCTCCTCCCCAGCCCTGGATGTAGTCATGACTGTTCTGTACTCGGTGGTGCCTCCAGTAGTGAACCCCCTCATCTACAGCATGAGGAACAAGGAGCTCAAGGAGGCACTGAGGAAAATGATTCAGCTGGTGCAATGTCAGCACCAATAACCATCTCTTGTGCATCATCTCATCATTCCCAGGGTATTTATGGTCAAGGCTATGAATTGTTCATTTCTTTGTGTCTTACTTTTCTATATTATATTCATTTTGAAAGGAAAACAGTTGGGTTCTTCCTGCTCCTCCTTAGGAATCCCTCTCCCGAACCTGACCCAGAGACCATGTTGAAGCAGGAAGCCAGGCTTCCCCCTTCATCAGCAGAGATGACAGAACCTCAGCACCCGCTAGTCTGAGCTCCCTCGGATGCCCCCCGCACAATGAGGAGAGTTTCCCTTTGCAGGGTCTCTTTTGACACTGACACCAAGGGAGCTCAGGGGCACAGTCAGGCTCGGATGAGTACAGGCAGGGGGAGACCATGGGTCCCATGTCCATTAGGAGAGCTCAGCTCCCCTGGGCACCGTCAGGGTGTGATGGCACACTCCTCTCCTGTGAGGGTGACAGCCAGGTGTCACTGTGGGCTGGTCCCTTTCCTTTATAGAGCTCCAATACTGAAAGTAGAGCAGGAGTGAAGGGGAGGAGAGTCAGGCAGCAGCTTGTGGGGACAGACCTTCTGCTCCTCAGTACCTTCCCCTCTGCCACAGCAGGCATTGCCTCACTGCAGCCTTTGTGTGGGGGCTGCAGCTTTCCTGGAGATACATTGACACAGCAGCAGGACTTTCTCTTTTCAAGGTTTCTTTTCCTCATTTCCACACTGTCCTGCTCTCATGTGTGTATATCGCCCAGGAGTTCTCATAACCTGGTGGTGGTAGGGCTGTGTCTTTCCTTTCCCAAAGCAGAGTCTCAGATGCAGAGTATCACAAACTCATTTACTCTAAGTGGTACAGCAGCAAATGACAGCTCGAGCTGGGTGCCTCTGGAGAGGGACCCCAAACAAAGAAATCCCTGGGCAATTATAACTTTCCAATCTAAGTTCTCCACTCCTCACACAGTAGTTCAGACTAATAGTAATATTCAGGTCAGGGGTCTTCCCATTCCCTATTGGGTCCTATCATTGTCTCTCCAGGTCCAGAGGAGATAGTTCCAGACCATGACAACTAACACTGTCCCAGCAGCGAGAGGAGGCTTTGTCCCTCCAGGTCCTGACGCCCTGCACTGCTCTGATTTCAAAGCCTTGACACCCTCCCTTTCAGAGTGTGAGACACAGGAACACAGACTGCTTAGAACTCCCTTCTCTTCCCAGCCTGATCCAGCCCTGGGGCCTCTTTTACTGAACGAGGTGAAAGTTCCTCATGTTCTCCCAGTGCAGCCTAAGGCTGCAGCAAATTTAGCTCCTCATGCTAAATAAGTTTTATAGATGTGCTAAGCAGCTACCTCTAGCCCCAGTCCAATATTCTTTAACAGTCTCATAGTCGCTCCACCAGAGCAAGCAGGCAGTGGCACATGCCTGGACCACCTCTGTCTCTTCAAATGTCACCAGATGTTTGTGTGAGAGCAACTGACTCCCACCCTCCATCTCCAATGATTGTAAGGGGAGCTTAGACAAGGAGCTCCCAGGCAGACACCTCCGTTGTGCTCACTTCAGTTTTGGCAAGGGGAATCCCACTGCCTGTGTGTTTGTGGAGTTCATGGGAGTTAGCTGAATGCCCCTGCATCCCAGGGGCTTCTAAATGGGCATGAGATGCCCAGACTGACTCATCTGAATCAACACCTGAACCATGGGAAAATGAGCTCCCTTCCTGTCCCCTTCTAGGTGTCCTGCCTAGTTAAGAGATGGGAATATGGATTTCCAGGGTAGGATGTTTCCGCCTCTTGCAGATAACCATCCTCTGATGAAACAAGTGACAATGCTGCAACTGGTCTTTCTGCATTGTTTAGGGAGGGACCAAAGGTGATTATTTTGCTTTACATCAGTGAACATTTCCCAGGGGGAGGGGGCACAAGGGACAGAAAAAATCATGCCTTCAGCTGGACCCTGCTCCTGAGTGGGGCCAGGCTCCTGGGATGGAGGGAGCTCATGGCAACCTGGCAGCACTGCCCAGACACAGCTGTGTGCAGGAGCAGCTCCTCTGCCAAGAGCAGCAGGGCTGCGGGCACTGCCTGCTGCTGCTGACATGAGATGAGAGAAGGCAGTGTGGAGTGCAAGGCAGTGTGGAGTGGGAGAGCGGCTGACAGTGCATTGTGGGAGAAATCTTCACTGCCCTGAACACAGTAAGTCTCTGGCTGCAGGGCAATGCTTCTGAGGCTCCTGCAGGGATCTTCTAAACCCATTCCAGCACGAATGATTGTTTTTTAAGGATCGCTATCCCAGCTTCTCCAGTATGGGGGAGGTGATGCTTTAGAGCAGAGCTTCCCTGTTACACCGTCACAGGCACAGGGCATGCTGCTACCTTCTGCCAGGGACGGTGCAGGGCTGTGAAGCTGGGACATGCACCAAGATCTGCCCAGGGCTGTGATTCAGAGCAGTGTCCCTGCACCACAGGTGAAGGTGAAAAAAAAAGCTACTTGAAAGGGAAGGAGTTTTCCTTCCAGGGCTTACAGTTTCCTAATTTGGCAGGGAGAAAAAAGGAAAGAGTTTGCTGGTTTGGGAAGGGACTGGGACTCGCTAACCTTCACGCTCAGAGATCAGTAGGTCTGTGAGAAAGGTCAGCAAACACCTTCAACACCACCTCAGCCTACAGACAGCACCAGCAGCACCTTTATGGTTTTATCAGGGTTTATGTGAGCTGCTCCTTAGGACCCGTGAGAGCAGAAATACCTGTGCCCAGTGCCCTGTCCTGGGTAGTTTCTGCAGGGCAGAACTGCGCACATGGAGGGTGGGATGGGGTCTGTGAGCACTGACAGGGAAAAGATGTTGGGATTGAGAAAGCTCCAGGCAGCAGGGACAGTGCCAGGCAGCAGAGATGGGCAGGGAAGGAGAGGGAACAGTGAACACAATCATCATGGGAGAATGGATTTGGGCAAATCATGGTCAATCCCTCCGATGCAGACACTTTCCTCTGAGCACTCCCCCATGTCTTCTCTCCCACCCAGCAGAGCCTCTGCCCTGACAGTCATGATGTCCAGGGCATAAGCTGCCTCCTCTGTAGCCAGACCTCCAGCAGAGGAGAGGGGCCTCTCTCCTGCCATGGGCCTGTTTTGTGCTGCCTGACAAAGGGGCTGAGAGTGACTGCTCTGCAAATGTCGCTGTCTATGAGGTGGCATGCCCAGCTGGGTAAGGTGAAGGCTTTCCCAAGTGCCCCCCCCCCCCCCTCTCTCCCTGCCTCCTTGCCTCCTTTGGCACCAGTATCATGATGTTGCTCCTTTTTTCCCTCCTGTCCATGCTGCTCCTCTTCTTCTCTCGATCTCCCTGGGGTTGAGGGTTTCAGCTGAAGTTCAGACACGAACACTGTGAGTTGTACAGCAGAGGAGTCTGCATGGAAACGAGGTTGCCCCAGCCCCCTTCAAACTTGTGCAGATAAAGGAAATGCAGTCTGTGGGGTTGGGAAATGAGCTGACTCTCCTTTAAGGAGAGCCTGTCTTCAGTCCTAACGGTCCTTTGACTGTTTCTCTGTTGGGTCTTGCCGGGCTGTGAGCTGCCCTCCAGAAAGGCACTGCTGTCTCATAACATCTCTGTGATCTCATAGCATCTCTGTGAAGCAGCAGAGATGCTGAGAGCATGGAGATGGTGGTGGGAGGCTGTAAATGGGCATCTGAAAAGAGCCGTGTGCCCTTGGCTAGAAGGGGAGTGTGGAGACCTCCCTCAGGTGCCCAGAGAAAGGGTGAGAAGTTTGGAGACCTGCACTTTGAAACTGTATTTGTCTGCTGTCAGCAGGGGCTGGTTTCTTTTGGTGGAACAGCACGCTCCAGCTCAAAGAGGTCCAAGCACAGGACAGGTAGGAAGGAGACTACTGGACAGTCGAGATGTCCCCACTCCAAGTGACAGTGCATGCTTACCTCTCAGGACTCACAGTAGAAATGCCAAGGATTTCTACTTTTAAAGAGCACTCTCCAGAGCAGACAAGGGCCTCTCAAAGAAAATAAACAATATTAAAAAATCCCTGAAACTCACTTCGGCAACCCTTGTCCTTTAGAATTGGGAGTGAAGATGATGAAAAGCTCTTCCACAAGATGAGTTAATTTCATTTGACAGAAATTGTGAATCTCAGAGCTAGTCACCCCCATTCCCATGTACCCCCTGCTGTACAGCAGGACAGACTCCTCCGGAACCTATGGGCAGAGGTCCCTGCTCCTCATGACTCACTCTGCCCTAACAAACCAGAGCTCAATCAAGGGAAATGGGCAAAGGACCTCCCAATAAACAGAGAAGCAATATGCAATTTTTAATCAGAAAGGAAAAACATTATTTATTTATTTTCCTTTAAAAGTCTCTCCTAACTTGTCAATGTCTTTTCCTCCCTGCACAGTCCCCGATGGCCAGGGGAAGCAAATGTCCAACAGCAGCTCCTTCAACGAGTTCCTCCTCCTGGCATTCACAGACACATGGGAGCTGCAGCTCTTGCACTTCTCACTCTTCCTGGGCATCTACCTGGCTGCCCTCCTGGGCAACGGCCTCATCATCACAGCCGTAGCCTGCGACCACCACCTCCACACCCCCATGTACTTCCTCCTCCTCAACCTCTCCCTCCTCAACCTTGGTGCCATCTCCACCACTGTCCCCAAATCCATGGCTAATTCCCTGTGGGACACCAGGGCCATTTCCTACTCAGGATGTGCTGCCCAGGTCATTTTCCTTGTCTTCTTTATATCAGCAGAGTATTCTCTCCTCACAGTCATGGCCTATGACCGCTTTGTTGCCATCTGCAGACCTGTATGGCATGCTCATGGACAGCAGAGCCTGTGTCAAAATGGCAGCAGCTGCCTGGGCCAGTGGTTTTCTCTATGCTCTCCTGCACACTGCTAACACATTTTCCATACCACGCTGCCAAGGCAACACCATGGACCAGTTCTTCTGTGAAATCCCCCAGATCCTCAAGCTCTCCTGCTCAGACTCCTACCTCAGGGAAGTTGGGGTTCTTGTGGTTAGTATGTGTTTAGGCTTTGGGTGTTTCATTTTCATTGTGCTGTCCTACGTGCAGATCTTCACTGCTGTGCTGAGGATCCCCTCTGAGCAGGGCCGGCACAAAGCCTTTTCCATGTGCCTCCCGCACCTGGCCGTGGTCTCCCTGTTCATCAGCACTGTCATCTTTGCCTACCTGAAGCCCCCCTCCCTCTCCTCCCCAGCTCTGGACCTGATGGTGGCTGTTCTGTACTCGGTGGTGCCTCCAGCATTGAACCCCCTCATCTACAGCATGAGGAACAAGGAGCTCAAGGATGCCCTGCAGAAACTGATTCAGCTGGTACTATTTCAGCAGCAGTAAGCTGCCCACCTCTCTTCACAAGTCATTTCCAATTTATCTCAGGCAAATCTTTTGTTTTGAGCATTCTATCTGTGATACTCATGTTTGTGCACCAATGTTTGAATGCATCGCACTTCTCCAGAGACACAAACCCCATCTGTCTTACTGAGAGGCCTTCTGTAAATCTGCCCCTCACTCTGTCAGAGCTGACCACTCACGCAGCATCTCTGTAATAAAAGGGGATTTTCTCAGTACTCTGCCTGAAGGCTGGGCTCTTCTTCCCATCTGGAGCCATAAATGCACTCAGGGAATTGCACCTGAAAAGGCCCTGTTGCTGTGCCTGGGTTTTGCATGGCCTAAGGGGCATCAGCTCATAGAGTGATGTGTTAGGGAAGGAGGGCTGGATTCAGCTGTCACTCATGAGTGCCCAGTGCCCCTGGAGGGGGTGAGTGGTCAAGAGTAATATGTGCCCCACATATTACAGGGCTGGTGACAGATGCCATTCCTGCTGGAATGGGATATGAAGCCACCCAGGGAGCACAGAGGATCTGCAGGGCCAGCATGTGCCTGGAGTGGGCAGGCTGCTCTATCCCTGGGGCCGCAGGAGTTGCCAGAGGGGCTGCAGGCAGCCAGGGTTAAGGATCTCTGGTCATGAGAGCAGTGGAGACATGCAGTGCCTGGCCTCCATTTCCTTATGCCATTGCTGGTCCCCAGGTGTGGGGCTGATGGGGAGGCTGACACCCCTCTCTGCCCCCCAGCAGCTGCTGTGGCCTGCAGAGGGGCTGGGGCTGTGGGGTGAGTGCCCAGAGCTCTGCAGCCCCCTGCGGCGGGCACTGCTGTGGGGCCACCCCAGCCTGGGCTGCTCTGCTGGGTGGGCTGGGCTGGGGAGAGGGCAGGGGAGGTGGGGAGAGCCAGGGAGGGGCTGTGCTGGAAAGGGCCTGGGAGAGGCAAAATGCCAGCAGGCAGCTCCCATGCATGAATGGTGCCAGAGCGTGGGGAGGAGCAGCGAAATTGGGGCAAAGACCCCTGCCCTCAGCTGCACGGCTGGGGCACTGGACAGGTGATGCCGTTGTGGGTGGCCAGGCTCCAGGTGCGGGGTGCATGCCAGCTTGATGGTAGAAGCGCCAGGGTTTTCACGGGCTTCCTGTGCAGCCATGACTGTGGTGAAGGCAAGTGGGCAGAGCCAGGCACACGCAACTGCAAAGGCCAGTGGTGGGAAAAGCAGTGCAGGGCTGATGAATGCCCTCCCCCTCCCTCTTCTCCCCGTGGGGAAGAGAGTCCCCAGGCGATGCTGGATTCCGCTTTTCTGAGGAGAGGGGAGCACAGGGCAGAGTGGAAGAGACAGACAGAGTCTCTCTTGATGCATGAGGGAGTTTTCCAAAGCCCTGGGCTGAGCCAGGGACCTTCGGATCTTCCCCCTGATGCTCTCCCAGCCGGGTTCATTTGGCCCTGCTCTAGGAGCTCTCATCCCCCTGCCAGCCATGCCAGAGCAGAGGCTGAGGAGCAAGAATTCATGGAGTCTCAGAAAAGTGTTGGTGGACTGGGACCTCTGGAGGTCTCCAGCCAACCTCCCACACAAAGCAGGGCTGGTTGGAGCCCTACAGTCTTGTCTGGTGATCTCTGGACTGTGCCTGACCCTGGTTACCATCCCCAAACCTCTTCTGCTCTTTTTTTTTCCCCAGCACTGGGGAGTGACATCTCCCATTGGTGGGGCACTGCCTTGCCTGCTTTGCTGGCAGCCTCAGCTCCCAGCTCTGCTTCTCATATGGAGCACCTTTAAATTGGCTGTCAGGCAAGGGTTGCTGCTGTGGGCATATACGGTCACCTTTTGTACCTGCAGCCTTCTCTGGGATCTGCTCAGTCCCAGCTTCCCTTGCCAAGGCTTCCCTGACTGTAGTCTGGAGGCAGGTCCAACGCAAAGATGAGGAGTCAGTTCAGCAGAACAGGGACAGGGTCAGGTCAGGATCCAAGAGCTGCAGGGCCAGGCACAGGCGTGTCCATGGCATAACTCAAGCAAGGCCCAAGGACAAGGGGAGCAGCTCCCTGGCACGGGGGGACGAGGCCTCGCAATGAGGCAGGACACTGTCTGCCCTGCTCTTGTGCCCAGCAGATCCCCCTCCCTGTCTGCCTGCAGCCTCTCTGGCAACTTCTGCTGCCCCAGGGACAGAGCAGCCTGCCCCGAGCTGGTGACCAGAGAAACCTGTTTCCCCTTCTCATTTCCTCTCTCTGAATGCTGCCCTGCTTTTCTCCTGGGACATCCCTGCTCCCCAGAGAGCCTTTCCCCAGGTCAGTGTGTCCGTGCTGGCCTGGCTGTTCCTGCACCCCTGCCCTGTGCTCCCCACAGGGCCCCGGGCTGGTGATGCTGCTCTGCAGGACAAGCAGGCTGTGAGGCTACGGGGTTATTCCACACTGGCTGTGCTGATTGGGGCAGGAATCAGACCCAGCTGGGCAGGGATCAGTAATAATGCTGGCACAGGACTGTGCTCACGGATAGTGCTCAGAGTGACCCCAGGGCATTTGCACTGGTACAAGATGTGTTTGGGTGGGCACTAGCTCCAGCCTGTGGTGTTTCACTGAGGGTGCAGCAATCACTCTCCAGGGCCCCTTCCCTGGGACTCCTGGGTCCCCACTGATTCTCCACGGATTGCAGAGCCCTCGTTTCCCCATGCATCCCTGGATTTAGTGCTCTATGTTCTGGTTACTGCACCATGGATCATCCCTCATTTTGTGAGGCTCCAATCACTGCCCACCCCGGGCACGTGCTGTCCCTGGAGATCCCCTGAGCTCTCTTGGGGATCTCCTGGAGATTCCCTTCCAGAAGGCTGGATATCTGTCATCAGCACTGTCACCTGTGGGACAGCCAAGGGCAGGTGATTCAGACATCATTCACCATCTCCACTGGTCACTGACAGATGAGCCTTGAATCCAGCTGTCAGTCCCTAACAGATCACCCAGGGACTGTGACCTCATCCCGTGCAGCCTGTGGAGTTCACAAGCAGAAGAACAAGTCCTTTCATGGTGCAATCCCTTGGGTGTATTTTTGACTCCATCTTCTGAAGAAAGGCCAGACTTCAGTGACATCGTTCTCCTTTTATTATGGACGTGTTATTCTGGTAAAAGGGTGCCCATTGCTTGGTCCTGCCCGAGCTCACAGAAATGCACAAGGATTCACCACGTTAGGAGAGTGCTTAGGCCATATACACACATGAGAGCACAGCAGGACAGGGTGGAAGTGAGGGGAGCAGCCCTGAAAAGAGAAAGTCCTGCTGCTCTTGGTGGATGAGTCTCCAGGAAAGCTGCAGCCCCCAAGTGAAGGCTGCAGCGAGGAAAGGCCTGCTGTGGTGATGAGGGGATGGTGCTGAGGAGCAGAGGGTCTGTCCCCACAGGCTGCATCCAGACTCTCCTCCCCTCCACTCCTGCTCCTCAGTGTTTGTTGGAGCACTGGAGAGGGAAGGGACCAGCTCATGCTGACACTTCGCTGCCACCCTCACAGCAGAGGGGTGTGAGATCACACCCTGACTGTGACCCAGGGGAGATGAGCTCTCCTAATGGACATGGGACCCATGGTCTCATCCCACATGTACTCATCTGAGCCTGACTCTGTGCCTCTGAGCACCTGTGGTGTCAGTGCCAAAAGAGACGCTGCACAGGGAAACTCTCCCCATTGCCCTGAGGGCATCCAAGAGATCTCAGACTAGCAGGCTCTGAGGTTCCCCGGTCTCTGCTGATGAAGGGGAAAGCCTGGCTTCTTGCTTCAACACGGTCTCTGGGTCAGGTTCAAAGGAGAGATTCCTGAGGACAAGTGGCATGAATGAGAAAAGTAAGAAAGAAGCAAATGAACAGCATGTATCCTTGATGCCAGATACTCTGGGAATGATGAGGTGATGCACACTGGATGGTTATCGGTGCTGACACTGGACCCACTGAACCATTCTTCGCAGTGCGTCCTTGAGCTCCTTGTTCCTCATGCTGTAGATGAGGGGGTTCAGTGTTGGAGGCACCATTGAATAGAGAACAGCCACCACCAGATCCAGAGCTGGCGAGGAGAGGGAGGGGGGCTTCAGGTAGGCAATCATTGCAGTGCTGACAAACAGGGAGACCACGGCCAGGTGCGGGAGGCACATGGAAAAGGCTTTGTGCCGGCCCTGCTCAGAGGGGATCCTCAGCACAGCAGTGAGGATCTGCACATAGGACACCACAATAAAAATGAAACACCCAAAGATTAAACAGCCACTAATGATAAGAACCCCAACTTCCCTGAGGTAGGCATCTGAGCAGGAGAGCTTGAGGATCTGGGGGATTTCACAGAAGAACTGGTCCATGGTGTTGCCTTGGCAGAGTGGTATTGAAAATGTATTAGCAGTGTGCAGCACAGCATAGAGAAAACCACTGGCCCAGGCAGCTGCTGCCATTTTGACACAAGCTCTGCTGCCCATGATGGTCCCATAGTGCAGTGGTTTGCAGATGGCAATGTAGCGGTCATAGGCCATGACTGTGAGAAGAGAATATTCTGCTATGAACAAGAAGAGAAGCAGAAAGACCTGAGCAACACATCCTGAGTAGGAAATGGCCCTGGTGTTCCATAGGGAATTGGCCATGGATTTGGGGACAGTGATGGAGATGGAGCCAAGGTCAAGGAGGGAGAGGTTGAGGAGGAAGAAGTACATGGGGGTGTGGAGGCGGTGGTCGCAGGCTATGGCTGTGATGATGAGGCCGTTGCCCAGGAGGGCAGCCAGATAGATGCCCAGGAAGATCAAGAAGTGCAAGAGCTGCAGCTCCCGTGTGTCCGCAAATGCCCAGAGGAGGAACTCACTCAGTGAGCTGCGGTTGGACATTTTGCTCCCTGCAGGCATGGAGGACTGTCCAAGGAGGAAAAGACATTGACAAGTTAGGACAGACTTCTGTGAACAAAATCTTCTGTTTCTTATAACCCCCCCTACCCAAACACACACACATTACCTCTCCCCATCTCAGCAGTGCCATCATTGAGCTCCATGGCTTGAGCTCTGGTTTATGCTGAGTTTGCTGTGAGGAGCAGGGGCCTCTGCCGATGGGCTCCAGAGGAGTCAGCCCTGACCTACAGCACTGCCTACATGGGAACAGGGGGGACTAAAATTTAGATTCCTAGTTTCGGTCAGTTTTAATCCACTCATAATGTTTAAGGGATTTTCAGCATTTTCACTCCCAGTTCCAAACAATGTGGGTGCATGAATAGATTTAAGGCTTATTGTGTTTTCTTTAGCTGACCCTGTCACATCTGAGGAGGATTCCTGGAGGTAGAAATCCTCAGCATTGCTGCTGCATTCAGAGGGACCAGCTGTGATTCCAGAGAGCCAAAAGGATTCACTATGGCTTTAGTGCAGATGGCAGGAGTGCTGGCCTGTCCATCTGCCTTGTTCCCAGCTGCCCTGTGTTCCCACCTCAGAGGTGGAGGACAGTTGCACTTGTGTGACCCAAAAAAGAAATGACACCACGGAGAGCAGAGGAATCCACTTCCAAAGTGCCCATCAGCACTCTTCCTGAGGGTGTGTGAGGCAGGCCTCAGCCCTCCCCTTCTAGCCAACAACACATCAGGCTCCTTCCAGCTGCCCACACCCAGCCACCCAGCAGCATGTCCGTGGCCTCAGTATCTAGGTGGCTTCTCCCTGGGGCACCTAGATAACACCCAGCTGCAATGGGAGAGCTGGGCCCTTCTGGGGGGCAGCTGCAGCCCAGCCAGACACCCCAGGGAAATGGCACAATGTCCTAAGGATGGGGTGTCCTGACGAGAGAGTTGGCTCATTCCCAGCCCCCCACACTGCACTGCCCAGAGCCCCACAGGCTAGAGGGGCACTTGGGCACCTCACTGTCAAGGACATGTCTGCATGGCAGGACCTGCAGCGTCAGTGTTGTCTGAACTGCATCAGAAACCCCCCTGCCCAGAGAGTCCAAGGAAGGCAGCACGCGCAGCTGGGAAACATGGAGCAATGCCATGACATTTGTGCCCAGGGAGGCAGGGACAGGCAGGCACAGAGGGGCACTCAGCAGTGTCTCCTCTCCTGCATGTCCAGCTGCCGAGGAAACGACTCCTGCCCTGGACCCCACAGCCTTGAGAGCAGAGGGCTGTGCTGGCTGGCAGAGGAGAGGAGGTGCTGGAGTTGATGGTTCCCTCTCACACTCTGAGCATGACTCTGCTGCCTGGAGCCGTCCCTGCAGGCAGCTGTTTCTCTGTCCCCACGTCTCTCCCCTGTCAGTGCTCACAGACCCCATCCCACCCGCTGGGTGCTCAGCTCTGCCCTGCAGAAACCTCCCAGGGGCAGGACACTGCCCAGGGCACCTCTGTGTTTGCAGGTGCTACGGAGCAGGGGAGACAAACCTTGGTGAGTCTGGAAAGGTGATGCTGGCTCTGTCTGTAGGCTGAGGAGTGGATGAAGGCATCCAGTGCTATTTCACCCCATCCGAAAAGAAAATAACTGAAAGCACAGAGTCATGAAAGCTCCTTCTCTTTCAGATATCCCCTGTCTTGGCATTCCTGTTGAAAAGGCACCTCTGGATATGTCCCCCAGCCCTGACCCAGACGGCATCCTCTCAATGCGAGAATGAACCTGCCCTGCTGGGGTCACTCCTTCCACCCAGGGCTTCTCCCCACAGCACCATAGGGAGCTCCCCGGGCAGCCTGAGTGCTGACCCTCACAGGCAGCAGAGTCACTGCCCTGGGCACACAGCACCCTGGGGTGCAGGGAGGCTGCTCTAAGCTACAGCCCATGCAGATGTGTGCACACCCTGGCTTCACACCCCTGCAGCCATCCCTGGAAAAAAAGGAGCAGGACATCCTGTCCCTGTGATGGTATGGCAGGGAATCCCTGCTCTGAAGCATGTCCCCATCTTCTGCACTGGAGAACTTGGCAGAGAAATCTTTAAAAAAAACAGTCATGGGATGGGATAGGCTTGGAAGACCCCTCCAGGAACTGCAGTAGCATTACCCTGCAGCCAGAGACTTACCATGCATAAGGCTGTGAAGATTTCTCACACAAGGAGCTCTCCTCTGGCCTCCCACTCCACACTGCCTTCCACTTCTCTCTGCCTTCTCTCACCTCATGTCAGCAGCAGCAGGCAGTGCCCGCAGCCCTGCTGCTCTTGGCAGAGGAGCTGCTCCTGCACACAGCTGTGTCTGGGCAGTGCTGCCAGGTTGCCATGAGCTCCCTCCATCCCAGGAGCCTGGCCCCACTCAGGAGCAGGGGCCCAGCTGAAGACATGACTTTCTCTGTCCCTTGTGCTCCCTCCTCCTGGGAAATGTTCCCTGAAATAGACCAAAATAATCACCTATTGTCCTTTTCTAAAGTGCAGAGAGACTGATTGCAGCATTGCAACTTATTTCATCAGAGGTTGACTATCTATGATAGGTGGAAATGTCCCACTCTGGAAGCCCCTATTCCCATCTCATAACTAGGCAGGACACCTAAATGGGACAAGAAGGGAGCTCATTGACACATGGTTCAGGTTTTCATTCAGATGAGTCAATCTGGACATCACATGCTGGTTTAGAAGCCCCTGGGCTGCAGTGGGATTCAGCTCCCTCCTGTGAACTCCACAGACACAGAAGGTGGGATTCCCCTTGCCAAAACTGAAGTGAGCACAACATAGAGGTCTGCACATGAGCGCCTTGTCTAAGTTCCCATTTTAATCACTGGAGAGGGAGAATGAGTCAGTTGCTCATGCACAAAAACCTGGTAACAGTTGAAGAGACAGAGGTGGTCCCAGACATGTGCCAGTGTCTGCTTGCTCTGATGGAACAGCTGTGAGACCCACATCCTTCTGGAGCATCAGGTGGGGGCCAGGTGGGGAATTTCCTTGGCCATCTGAAATGACCCCAGATGCCTACTACAACTAGAGCCCCACTCACTATGAAACAGAGACACAAGCAGATTCCAATGTTACAAGCAGCTATTGTAGTTCAGTGCAGACATTTGATTTAATGACACAGAAATAAGCTGGCAGGACCATGTCAGATGCCTTGGGTGTCCAGCACAACCACATGTCTCTAGCAGATACAGCATGGGACCTACAGGATAAGTATGCCCCTTTGGAGCGTGTGCTGGGCAAGTGCCTCAGGGCATCTTGGGTTTCCTACATGTGCCCGAACAAATGAATTCCATCACTGCCTTTAGGGAAAGTCCATCTTGTCTACATCCAAGTGTGCTGCATAAATGGGAGCCCATCACACCAAGATCTCTGGTCTAGTCACAGCACTCCCAAACCCTTCTAGCTCTCCTCCACCTGAACGTCTTCTCACCCTGCCAGATGATATGAACAGGGACTAGGCTAATGATGACCTCAGGGTGGCTGGATCACAGGCTGCGCAGGCTCAGGTCCAGGGACAAAATGTATGCAAACATATGCAACCTGGGGTGCAGGCAGGAGGAAATGGAGATGCACAAGCTGTCCCAGGAGTGCCACATAGTTGGAATAGCTGAGATGTGGTGGGATCACTCACATGATTGGACTCCTTCAATGGCAGGGTGCAAGTTCTTCACGAGAGACCACCAGGGAAGATCAGGAGGGAGATGCCCTATGTGTGAAGGGGCAGCTTGGATGTATGGAGCTCTTGCATGGGATGGACCAAGAGAGGCAGCTCTGAAGGGCAGAAGAGCTCAGGAAAGCCAGCAGGTAATTCAGGACAGCACCCTTCAAGCACAAGAATGCTGCATAACGAACAGTTTGTAAAATCAGCGGACATCTCTGGACCGCAGCATGGCTAAACAGGGAACTCCCAAGTGAGCTCCAGGGCAGTAAAGCAACATATGGAAAAGGGAAGAAGGCAGAGGCTGCAAAGGAGGAACTTAGAAACATTGTCCAGCAAAGCAGCAATGGTGTTAAGGAAGCCAAAGCTCCCCTGGACAGGGACATTTGCAGGGGGTGTGAAGAGCAGGAAGAAGAGTTGCTACTGCTTCAGTGACAGTGAGAAAATGAACAAGGAAATGTGGGCTTACTGCTGAAAGGGGCAGGGATTGTTGTAATGTGGATGTAGATAGGTCTGGGGAAGTCAAGTCCTTCCTGGCTTCAGCCTTCACCCACAGGGTCTCCTGAGCTGCTGTGCCTTGAGTCAGGAGTCCTGAGGAGAAAACCAACCTGCAGAGCCAAAGTCTCTAGAACTCAACCCATAAAAGTCTATGGGATTGGATGGCTGGCACTCATGGACATGGAGAGAGCTGGCTGCTATGACAGCAAGGCTGCTCTCTGTCATCTTAGAAAGGTTGTGGAGATCAGGGGAGGTCCCAATGAGCAGAAGAAGGAGTATGCTGTGCCCATCTTCAAAAAAGGCCACAAGGACAACCTGGGGAGCTGCAGGACATTCAGCCTCACATTGGGGAGGCCTGTGTCATGGAGCACATCCTCTCCGATCACATTTCTGGGCACATGAAGAAGGTGCCTGGGAACAGTCAGCATGGATTTCCTGAAGGTAAGTCATTCCTGACCCACCTGATTGCCTTCTGTGATAAAAGACCTGCAGTTGTAGAGGAGAGGAGAGTAGTGGATGTCCAGTAGACATCCAGAGGGGCAAAAAACTGGTTGGATGATCGAGCTCAGAGGGTTTTCATGAATGGTCATGCTTTACTGGGAAGCCAGGTAAAGGTTGGATACGCAGAGGTATACCCACATCCTGTCCTGTTTGAAAGGCTCATCAGCAACACATGCATCAAGACAGGCAGAGACCTGACTGGCAGAGGAGTGACACCGAGGAGAAGGGCCTGGATGTTACGAGAGATGCCACATGAGCCAGGGGTTCATGCTCACCACAAGTGAGGCCACCTGCAACAGGGCAGTTCTTATCCCCCTCAACTCAGCACTGGAGTGGCCACATCTGGAACAGTGTGTCCCGGTTGGGGGCCTGAAGCACATGACCTGTATGGAGAGGCTGAGGGACCTGGGCTTCTTTAGTCTGGTAAAGGGGAGGCTAAGGCCAGTACAGTAGTCACCTGTGACTGCCTGTGACACGGTGTTTTCAGAGATGATGGAGCTTTCCTTGGTAGTGGGAATCAGTACAAGAAGGGGAAAGAGCCACAAACTGCATCTGGAGAGGTTCAGGCTCGACTTCAGGTAACAAGAATGTCACTCCTAGGGTAGCTCTGTGGTGCACCTGGACACCCAGAGGGACTCCATGATCAGCCCCTGGCTTAGTGTTTCAAGGAGCAGCCAGCAAGGACAGAGGGATGTCAGATCTTTCTCCTCTTGGCGATGGCTGGTGTCTCTGCCACAGAGGCCAACGAGAAGATTACGTCTCCATACAGCACTATGGCCTTGCTGCCTCCTCGCCTCCAGGGAGCCCAAGAAGTGCCATATTGTTGTCCCACAGGAGGCATTGTGTACTCCCCCCACCCTGGCACTGTCCCCAGGAACAGTCCTGAGCAACCTGGGAGGGAAAGCATCACCCTACTCAGCGGGTGGCTGTGGGGCTTGGCCATTCTGCTTGATAACACGCATCCAGGTTGACCTGGCATGAGAGCTGCCTGCACATTGCCTTTGCCTACCTGCAATCAGGCCTCCAACTTTCTGCTCTAATCAGCCCCTGGGGAGGCTTTGTTGGTAATGGCCCTCACTGGAACTCATTAACGCTCCAAGAATCTTGGGATTTGCTTCTGAGTTCAGCTTCTTGAGAGGTTTGTTCAGTCTCAGCATCTGCGGTTCATGGGCTCAGCACCAAATACACCCGAGGGGTCATTAAGATGTAAAATCCCCTAGGGAGCCATGCCTCTTTCCATAATTTTCTTCAGCTCTTCAGTTCTTGTGTGGCTAATTGGAGAGGTTTCAGGAGTGTATTTACAAGAGGAAGAGTTCAGTGAGCATCCAAAAAAAAAAAAAAAAAAAAAAGAATTTCTGCTTTTAAAGCTTTCCTTATTTTTCAGCTTACAAGCTAGAGTGATAGCCACTTTCTCCAACTGATATTGATCCAGAGTGTCTCCTAATGAAGTCTGGACATGTAGGGAAAGCAGTATTTTTGATAGGACACATGTATGGACAACCTTCCTCCCCAGCTCCCCAGTCCTGCCATTTCTCTCATCAGCCACTGGGGACTTAACTCACTCCTGTTAAAATCTAACCTTTTTCCATGCAAGGAAAGGCTGTAGCTCTATGTTACAGTTCATATGCACCAATTCCCACCTGCTTTCCATAGAGAACTAGCTGTAAATAGACACAGAAGGATTTGTTTTCATTGTGATCAAACAAAAATGAACATGATCCAGTGTCATAAGAAATAAAATACACTCCTCAACTGCATCCAGTGAGGTCCACTGTCTACAGGGAATAACCTTCCTTGAAATGTTCTTCACAAATAGATAGGGAAGGCTGGAGAGACACACAGTGAAGGAGTTGGTTGAAGAGACAATTAGACTCCTGAAAGATGACGCAAGCTTTAGACTCCCTGAAGCTTAAAGCAGCAGCTGGAGAGTTGAGAAGTATCTGAATGATAAAGAGCAAGGGGAGAAGGAAGACTGGGAAACTATGGAAAGTGCATATGCCCAGATCGTCTGATGCAAAGCTGACTTTAGAAATGATCAGTTTAATCAGAACATGTGGAAATATGTGACAGATGACAGAGATTACATCCACAGCCTAACAGACAGAGCGGTGGTAACACAAGTTAAGGGGCAGATCAACATTTCTCCTGAGATTCATGCCCTTCCTAAAAATTTCCATTATGTCATCATGGCAAAGCACTGACATTTTATTAAAATTACTCAGTCACTTCAGCTGATGACAGTGTGGTCATAATTTTTTTTAACATTGAGAACAGTTCTTCACCTTTCCAGGCAGAGCTCAACTGTGTAACCATAAGCATCCACCTGATGTGTCTGAGGCACCTGCCTGGGCCTGGCAGCTCTCAGAGAGGGCTTGCAGGAGACCGGAGCCCCTCAGAGCTGCAGATGGAGGCTGGGCAGAGGGGACCAGGGCACCTGCAATGGCACGCTCTGTGTATGACACTGTGACTGCATTACAGCCCAATTCTGAAAATCACTTTTCCTTTCAGACAATGCATAATCTCCCCAGAAGACTAGTATACTGAAACAGATCAAATCAAGAAAGACAGTAAGAACATACAAAAAGAAAAGCTGGGAAGTGTAACAAAACATTTCTTTGCTTTAAATCTTTTTCTTAATTTCTTTCTTGTTTCATTTTTAATGTCATTTTCTAAACAGTTCTGCTATAATCAGGCCTACACCACTAAAAAAGATATTTTTCTGTCTCATACAGAGCCCAGTGCCCAGAAAACCACCCCCTGCCCATGGCTGTCCATGCCACTCCTCACTCTTTGCACAGAGCACGTCACACTCTGAGGTGTCAGGCTCTCTAGGCTGATGAGGAAAGCAGGGTGACCAGCTTCAAGGAAATGTTCTATTTTTAGGTGGCCATATTTGCACAAATCCCAACATATCAGTCTTAAAGTAATGTTAGAAAGGAGTCCCTAAAACGTCTAGCCACACTCCCTTTTCCTTCCCTGCATGGTCAGTGAAGTGCAACTTCATTTTCGGGGACAACAGGGAGGAGGCTAACCTCACCCCATGCCAGATCCCATCAGTGCAGATGTCTCTGTCTAACCCAGTTGTCTGCACTTCCCTTGCTAGTCAATGGAGGGAAATAGGTTTCTCAACTGAGCTGTTTTAAGATACATTTCCTAATGACAAGCTAACGTCCCGTAGGAGCTGCCTTCAAAATCTCCAGCACCATGTGGGGACACAGCTATCCCAGGGCATCTCAGGCAGCAACAGCCTCTCTGTGCAGTCAAATGAATCAAACTCCAAAAGGAGATTCTAGTCATAAGCTGAAATCTTCTCAAGAAATAACTCAATGTGATATTTGACAAAAATCCTCTTTTCAAAATCTTCACACATTTCTTAACATTGCCAGATATTTTTTATCTTTCTTATTAATTGGCAGCACCATGTTTGTGCACTACAGTGACTATGGCTATGAAGCATGGCAGGGACCAGGGTCCCAGATAAAGCTCTCAGGATGATGTGTGTTAAGGGCACATTTGCTCTTTTCTGGCATCTCATCTCTACCTTAAGCACCGCAGACCGAGAAACCTTGCTGAGGACTTTGAAAAACAGAGAGCCTGCTTTGGTGCCTCAGGGAGGAAGGCTGCATCCTCTCCCAGATTGTCCTACATCCTGCTTCTACAAAAAGAACAACCCACAGTAGAAACCAGTCTTGAGGCTCACCAAAGCATCTCAGCCTGTGGCCACACTTTGTGCTGTTTCATCCCACATGTCTTTAATCCTGTCGTTAAAAACCGCTAAATCCCAGACCAACTAGATCTAGGTCCTAGATTCCCACACAGGTCTGCCCAGTGCAGAGACCTGACAGTGCAGGGATGCAGAAGTGACCTCACCAGTGCCCCCCTTTAGATATTTCAAAGCCTTTTGCACCATCTGGAGATGTTCTTGAACAATTTGTCAGAAATTCTTGGAAAATACCTGGGGAGAAGGAAGGTGAGGTGAGGGGAAATCTCTCAGCTCCCTCCCTGGCTCTGCCATCTCTAGGGGGGTGACCTACTGAGCCCCCAGATGACACGAGCTGAGGTCACAGTGGGATGTGCTGCATCACAGGGAGGTATCCCTGGTACCACAGGAGTGCCCTCACTTCCCTGCAAGGCCCGGGAGCTGCGGGGCACTGCTCATGCGCTCCCCACTGCTGCCCTTTGGAGCTGCTCCATGGCAAGGAGGGGGAGGAGGAGACAGTGCGGCCACATTGGGGCCCCTCGATGGCAGGCAGAGGAGCAGGTTCAAGAGGAGTTTTGGGTGATGAGACAGGAAGAGCGTCCTTTTTGCTCGGATGGACAAGTGAGCCAAGGGCAAGGGAGAAAGCGAGATGGACGAATGCTGGGCCAAGACCATCAGCCTGTACTGCAGTTCCTTGTGCCTAACACTCCTGTGGCTCTCCACCAAGGGTAAGGGCTTTGGGAGCTCCTTCCCGAGGTATTGGACAGAGACTGTTAACTGCAATAACTGCTGCGGATCCTGGGCTGCGGGGGCGGCTGGGCAGGGTGGGGGCTGCCACAAGAGCCCTGCCTGAGGGTCCCGCCTGCCTCGGCAGACAGTGTGGCAGCCAGGACTCCTGGGTCCTGGGGCTGGTGCTGCCCTGAGTCCAAAGGCTCCTGTGGGGCTGACTCCATCACCTTGGGGAAGGTGGAGGGAAATCCATGGCACGGTTTCCCTGGGAGTGGGTCCCCCTTTGGCATCTGGCTCTGGCAGGAAATGGGTCCTGTGTCCTGGAGCTGGGGTGCAAATGCTCGTGTTGGAAAGGGATCCTTCACCTTGTAATAACCCCAAGGCCTCTACTGTTGTGGGAGAAACTCTCTTCCTTCCCTCTGCAACCTTTTACCCTTATAACATGGCAGAGCATGTTTTGGGCTCAGAAATTTTTTCCTCCCATGTCCACAGCCCCTGTCCTCCTGCAAATGGGGGTCAGACCTCTGCACCCAAAAGACAGCCTGTTTGGGGGAGCAGCTTGGGAACAGGTGGGGGTGCCATTGCCACCCCACAAGTACCTGCTGACCCCAAGCCTGTTTCTCTGAGCCGTGGGGGGCAGTGCTGGGGGGAGCCCAGCAGGGCCATCTCCCCCGCCCCCTCCCAGCCCCACACCTCCACTGCCCAGCACCGGCAGGCCCAGAGCTGCTCTGGCTCTGGCCCACAACATGGCGACCCACGATGGGGGAGGGGAGGGGGCTGCCTGCCAGGTCACACAGGGCCACAGCATTGCCATGGCATCGCCCCCAGTGCTGCCCTTCTATTGGCTGACAAGGGGAGGAGGACGGGTTGGGCTGGACTGATGGCTCCATCAGCCAATGGGAGGGCAGCAGGCTGCTGGGGGCCTCACCAGGGCCCTGCCCCAGGCGCCCTTTTGTCCTGAACAGGACGTTTCCCAGGGCTCGCAGAGAGGCTGTCCCCGCGGGTCCCGCCGGGCCCCAGCCGCTGCGGCTGCTCCGGGCCTCTTGCTGGGCCGCAGCCCTGCGGCCCTGGCAGCAGCCGGGAGGGTTTTTGCAGAGCAGCTCTGTGCTGGGAGCTGCTGGGCTCCTGCAGGGCCTTGGCAGCTGCTGGGCGGCCAGTGCTGCCCTGGCCGGTGCCATTAGCCCTGCTCCCAGGTGGGGCTGCAGAGCTGCTGAATCCCGGCTCTGCTGGTTTCCCCCGCTGAGATGCCCTTGCCGCAGTCCTTCCCCGTGTCTCAGAGTGTCGGGGCCCCAAGCAGGAGAGTGCTTGTTGTCCTGGGGGTGTGGAGGATTGGCTGGGTGTGTTCAGCACTGGGGCAGGAACCAGACTTGGGAGTTGCGGGAAGGCTTCTCCCTCTGCCTGGGACATGAGGCCCTGCTGTCTCCAGCTCCATGGTTGCTGGCTGCTCCCATGCAATCCTCCTGTTAGGAGATGTTGCCCAGAATTACTTGCAGACCTTTCTGCAATTGCTAAGTTTCACGGGCCAGGTGGAGGTGATACCTAGGCAGGAGCTGATGTTGTCTTGGGGCAGTAACTGGTGCGTTATGGGTGTTTTGCTGCACTGTGACCGTTGTGAGGCCCCGGGGTGAGTCTGGGCGGCTGCTCAGGAGCTGGCTGAGCCTTGGGGGAGGCAGGGGAGCTGCAGGCGGCAATAGCCGTGTGGCTGGGCTGTGGGCAGGGAGGTCACAGCTGTCTGCGAGAGCTGGGCCAGGAGATCCCCAGTGTCAGATCAGCTCTTGGTCAGTAGCTGCCAGGCCAGCAGGAGGCCCGTGGCTCAGCTGTTGATTGTGAGGTCCCTTCTGCCTGAGTCCCTGACAGGCCAGCAGCAGGCAGATGGGTGTGGAAGCAGACTGTGAGGTCTCCTGGGTCAGAGTACCTGGCAGGGCAGCAGCATGTTCATGGCTGGGGAAGTTACTTTGAGGCAGCTTGTGTCTCTGAAGCCCACAGGCCATCAGCAGGCACCTGGTGGGCATACGGACTTGTGAAGTCACATTTAGCTGAGCAGCTGCTAGGCCAGGAGAAGACATATGGCTTGGGTGTTGGTGGTGAGGTCAGTTCTGGGTTTGGTGAGTGTGCTGGGGGGAGGGATTGACACCTGCAGAGCTCTACAGCAATACAGAGATGCAACTAATAAATCAAGCAGAAGTAGATAATAATATTCCACACCATCTGTCACAAATGTTATTCCACTGCCTCATCATGAATTAGTAGTGCTACATTTAAAATGTGGATGGTGTTCTCTGGTGAATGCAGACATGGACTTTAACCTTGCACTTGTTGCTAAGTATAGGCTTACAGCCTGCTATCGGTGTATGAGGGAGTCCAGCTAGAATTTTTATGCTGCTAAATGAGTGAAGTGCTGGTGTGAGCAGTGACAGTAGTAGTCTCTGATTCCAGTGTCTGTGTGCCACATAAAATTCTTCCACATCAAAATACTAGGGGGCTTCTGAGATTTTTCTCCCAGATCTGAAGGATATCTCTGTCCTTTGATTCCTGGAGGTGGGAAGTGAGCAGGTGCAGGGCTGTGCCTGGCTGTTGAGAGGAAGGGCCTGTTGCAAGGCCTTGAAAGAATAGAAGAGAATGGATGGGCTGGAGAGTTGGTCTGTGTGTGTTTTGGGGCCCTGGGGTTGCTCTGGCTGCTGCCATGTCTGGTCATGTGCTCTGTGAGTCCCTGCTGCAGAGACACATGTTGGCTGTCCACCATCTGTGAAGCAAGGGGCGGGGGTCAGGCGTGTCACAGTGGTGGGGTGCCCTATGGTGGGAACTAGCGGTGGCCCCAGTGTCTTGGTGCTGCTCTGCATGGGAGGAGGTGTCTGGAGAGAGCAGTGCTGTGCGTGGGGAGTGCTGCCAGGCTGGGGAGCTGGGGAGCCCTTGGAGGTGAGGAGGTGACTTGGCTCGCAGGGCCCAGGCTGCCCTGGTGGCCAGAGCCAGGGATGCTGGCAGCCTGCTGCCTTCTGTGCGCTGAGGTTCAGCCTTGAGTTTCCAAAGCTCTTGCCAGGATCTGCAGCCAGATATCCCACACTGTGAAATAGATAGAAATATGGAGCTTAGAGAATTTGGAGTAGAAGAGGTCATCTTTCTGAAAGGATTCCTTGTTGGGGATTCTTGAATTTAACACTTCCGGGATCTGTCCAACCACAAGGTTTTTTTTTTTTTTCTTTTAGGCTAGAGATATAGCAGTTGCCTCCCTCTCCTATTAGCAAAGGCTCAGGGCAGATACTACCCGTACACACAATTGGTGCAGACACTCTTTTCTTCTCATGTGGCAGGGCCCTAGAAACTCTTTGCCTATAATGTTGTATTATCCCCCAATCAGCCATTAATTAACCATCCAATTAACCCTCCTCCAATCCAGTGAAGGATAGCTGTAAGGTCACTTGTAGCTGAGCAGCTGATAGGGCAGCACTTGGCTAATGCCAGTGGTAATTGTTTGTGAGGTCACTTCTGCCTGAGGACCTGACAGGCCAGCAGCAGGCATCTGGCTTGGATGGTGATTGTGAGGTCATTTATAAGTGAGTAGCTGATAGGCCGGTAACAGCTACCAACTTTGTTGTGGACTGCGAGATCACTTCCATCGCAACCTCTGACAGGCCAGCAGCACTCCCAGGGCTGGGATGGGTGTTTGTGAGGTCAGTTCTTCAATTTCTTTTCTGAGTACCTCACAGACCAGTAGCTGGCACGTGGCATGGCAGTGTCCTTCTGAAGTCATTTCTTCTTGATGACCTGATTGGATAACAGCGGGCACGTGGCTTGGATGTTCATTGTGAGGTCACTCCTGCCTGAGTACCTGAGTGGTCACCAACAGGCACAAGGCGAGGCTGTTGGTTCTGTGATCGCCCCTGTCCCTGGAGGCAACAGGCCAGCAGCAGGCACGTGGCTGGGATGGTGCCTGGGAGGTCACTTGTGTGGGAGTAAATGACAGGCAAGCATCAGGCTCAAAGCAGGAGGTGGATGTGCTTCTGAGGTCACTTCTGCCAGAGGATCTGATTCGATAGCAGGCACAGAGCCTGCTGACACAAAGCCTGCAGGCACAGAGCCCTCACTCTGCTGGCAATGCTTTTCCTAATGCAGTCCAGGAAACCATTGGCCGCCTTTGCCGCAAGGACACATTGGTGGCACATGCTTCTCCATGTTGTCTTCCAGGACCCCCCAGCTCCTTCTCTGCAAAGCTGCTTTCCAGACGGTCATCACTCAGCGTGTCCTGGTGCATGGAGTTATTCTTGCTGAGGTGCAAGGCATTCAGTTTCCCTTTGTGGAACTTGATGAGGTTCCTCTGTGCCCATGTCTCCAGCCTGCCAGCTGCCTCTGAAAGGCAACACAAACGTGTTGTACCATGCTGGATTTCAGGAGATAATTGCGTCTCAGATGCTTGTGTGCCCGTAGGAGGCAGATGGCTGTGAAGGTGCCTGTGAGGTCACCTCTGCCTCTGCAGGTGATGGGCCAGGAGCAGGCACACGGATGGGAAACTGTGAGGTCACTTGTGTCTGAGTGCCTGGGGTGTGATTTCTCTGCCTCTGCAGTTTGCACCTCTGAGGAGACGGTGCCATGCTCTCCTCTGAGTAGATGGTGCCATGCTCTCCTTTCTTGCTTTCCTGAAGCTCAGACATGTAGGCTTTGCCATCAGGGGAGCTGAATCCCACCCATGACCATTAAATATGTGGCCTGTGTTCCTGATGAGGACAGCAGGGAGTGTGTTCTGCTCCTGGCAGGCTCCCCTGCTGCATGAATTCTTCAGCTGGGCTTTGTTGCCCCTTGTTTCAGACAGCCCCCATTGGAGTGTCTGCCCACTGTTGCTTGTACAGGCTTCTCTTACAGCTGCCTGAGGGTCCTGGCCCTTCTCCAAGGTAATTCATCCTGGCAGCACTGTTAAATCCCTTGGTTCCTTCATCCTCTCAGCCTCTGGGTGCCTGACCAGCTGGGGCACAGCCTGGATATTAGCTCACTCATGGACTCTTCTTTCCAAGGGAAAGGGACTGGGATGCAGTCACAGGGGCATGGAGATGTGGTGCCATTGCAGGTGCCCCGGTCCCCTCTCCCCTCTGCCCAGCCTCCATCTGCAGCTCCAAGGGGCTCTGGTCTCAGAGACACCTGGGCCTCTCCAAGGGCCACTGGCTGCTTGTGTCTAGACACCTGAGCTCTGCCTGGAAAGGTGAAGAAGAAATTTTCCAGTGTTTTTTAAAAAAATATGAGCACATTTGCATGAGTTGAAATGACTGGCTAACTTTTATAAAAATTTCAAAGGTTTTCCATGATGACATAATGGAAATTTTGAGGCAGGGTATGATTCTCAGGAGAAAAACTATAGATCTGCCCCTGAAATTCTGTTGCCACTGCTCTGTCTATTATGCTGTGTACATAATCTCAGTAATTTTTTACATATTTTCACACATCCAGATTAAATGGATCATTTCTAAAGGCATCTTTGCATCGGATGATCTGGGTGTATACTCTTTCCCTTGTTTTCCTCCTCCCCTTACTCTTTTTATACTCTTACACTCCTATTCATGGAGATTTCTCTACCCTCTCTGCTTTGAGTTCCTGCTTTGAGCTTGAGGGCCTCTAAAGCTTGCCTCATCTTTTAGAAGTCTTCTTGTCTTCTTAGCTGACAGCTTAATTGTGTTTCTCTCTATCCTTTCCTATGTACCCGTCTGAAACATTTCCACAAAGGTTATTCCTGGTGGAAAGGGGACCTCACTGGAGGCAGCTTGGACTTCAGGGACAGCTGAGAAGTGCTGCACATTAAGTTTACTGAACTCTATCATGTTTTATTTTTGCTTGATCACAACTGAGACAGATCCTTCTGTGTCTGTTTGCAGCTAGGTCTCTAAGGAAAGCAGATGGGAATTGGTGCCTATGGGCTGTAACATTCAGCTACAGACCTGAGTGGACTGAAGGTTAGATTTTAACAAGAATGATGATTTTTAACAAGAGTGATGCAAGTCCCCAGTGGCTGATGAAAGAAGTGGCAGGCTTGGGGAGGGGAGAAGGAAGCTTGTTGATACATGTCTCCGATCAAAAATATTGGGTTTTTTACACATCAAGATTCATTAGGAAACCCTCTGTATCAATATCAGTTGGAGAATGTGGATATCACTTATTCTGTAAACTGAAAAATAAAGAATCCTTCAAAAGCAGAAATTCTTCTTTTTAAAGCTGCTCATTGAAATCTTCTGTTAAATGTACTCCTGAAACCTCTCCAATTGCTCTCACTGCAGCATCTTCCTACCTCTACTGATGTCCCTCTGTCCTTGCTGGCTGCTCCTTGAAACACAAAGCCAGGGGCTGATCACGGACTCCCTCTGGGTGTCCTGCTGCACCACAGCACTGCCTTACAAGTGACATTCTTGTTACCTGAAGGGCAGTCTGAACCCATCAAGAGGCAGTTTGTGGCTCTTTCCCCTTCTCATGCTGCTTCCCACTACCAAGAAAAGCTCCATCATCTCTGAAAACACCCTGTCACAGGCAGTCACAGGTGACTAATGTATTGGCCTAATCTTCCACTTCAGCAGACTAAAGCCGTCCAGGTCCCTCAGCTTCTCCATACAGGCCATGTGCTTCAGGCCCCCAGCCTCATCTTGGCAGACCTCCTCTGGACCCTCTCCAGTTGTTCCCCATTCCTCCAGCACTGGGCAGCCCACACTGGGACACACTGTTCCAGACGTGGCCACTCCGGTACTGAGTCAAGAGGGGAATAAGAACTGCTCTTGCCTGGGTGGCCATGCTCTTCCTAATGCAGTCCTGTATGCAGCTGGCTTCATTTGTGGTGAGCATGCACCCCTGGCTCATATGGCATCCCTCATAACATGCATGCCCTTCTCCATGGGGTCACTCTTCTGCCAGTCATGTCCCAGCCTGTCCTGATGCATGTGTTGTTCTGCCCTGCGGTGCTGGACTGTCGACTTCTTCTTGTACAAATTCGTGAGGTTTCTGTTGGCCAAATCCACAAGTTTCTCAAGGTCCCTCTGGACTGAAGCTCCACTGTGTCAAGGGTTAATGTTTCTGTTCAGATGGTTCACCCTGACTTGTGGTCACTCCAGTAGGACAACAGCATGAGGAACTGCAGGACACTACAGTTAATAGAAGGAGGTATTAGTTTAATGGAACTGCTGGCACTGGTAGGAATTAGCATGGTGATCATCTCAGAAAAGCCAAATGAGGGTAGAAAGCAAGCAAAACGAGGACCAGTGGGGATGGGGTAAGCGGACGTGGGCTTTTTGTGTGGGAGGGCATGAGGATGATAAAAGGGAAGAACTTGGAAGGGGGAGAAGGGGGGGGGAAAGAAGTAAAGGATATAATCAAGGCTGTTTGTGGGTATCTGTGAAGCAGTCCTACACCTGAGCAACACTGACTGGAACAGGACCAGACAGCTGCAATTCATTTGAGCGTACTTATATCTGACTCACTTCCATGGTCACAGGGGAGCCAGTGTGGAAAGAGATGCAAGATCATTCAGGCTGGAAAGAACCTCAGGAGGTCTCCAACCCAACCTCCTGCTCACAGCATGGTAAGCTATCATGTCCGACCAGGTTGCTCAAGGCTTTCTTCATTTAGGTCTTGAAAACCTCCAAGGATGGAGAGGCTTTTGGCCCAGAGGGCGCAGCCTCCCTAGGCAACTTGCCCCAGTGCTTCACTGTCTCGATAGGTTAAAAGAAAAAGAAAAAGTTCCTTATCCCCAGCCTCAACTTGTTGCAGCTAATGCCCATTGGCCCTCATCTTCCCATCATTCACAATGGTGAAGAGCATTATGTTTTAGCGCACAGGTATTGTAGGCTGTGAGGAGGGCCCACTCTGGGAAAGCAGTTGTTCTTAATGAAACCTTGAGCTTCAAACCTTCCAGGGCCAAGAGGCAACCTCCCACTGCTAGGAGGGGCTGGCTCTGGGGAGGCCATATCTGGTGGTAGCCCGCATGCAGAAAAGGAATTCCGGATTGCAAGAATTGCAGTAGCTATCCCCAGAGATGATAGAATCACCACATTATTGAGGTTGCAAGGCAACTTGGGAGGTCTCTGACAGCCCATTCTTCCTGCCTGCTGAGGTCCCTCTGAAAGGCAGCTGTCAAGCATCTAACTGTTCCAGCCAATTAGGTGTCATCTACAAATGTGATGAGATTTCCATTCTGTAGCTCACTCATGAGCCTTTCAAAGAGAACAAGATGCAGGGTATACCCCTGCATACCCCACCTTTACCTGTCTTCCCAGTAAAGCATGATCCATTCATGAAAACCCTCTGAGCTTGATCATCCAACCAGCTTTTTGCCCTTCTGGATGTCTGCTGGACATCCACTCCTCTCCTCTCCTGCACAAGTGCAGGTCTTTTACAGCAGAAGGCAATCAGATTGGTCTGGAATGATTTCTCTTCGATAAGTCCATGCTGACTGTTCCCAGGCACCTTTTCCATGTGCCCAGGAGTGTGATGACGCACTCCCCACCAAAGTGAGGCTGAATGGCCTGCAGCTCCCCAGGTTGTGCTTGTGGCCTTTTCTGAAGATGGACGCAACATATTCCTCCTTCTGCTCACTGGGACCTCCTCTGATTTCCACAACCTTTCAAAGATGATAGAGAGCAGCCTTGCTGTCATAGACTTATATGACATCATAGACTGATGTCATAAACATCAAAAGACTTGGATTGCAAGTGGTGACATGCTGGCATGGATAGCAGGTGGCAATGTAATGGTGAAAGGAGGTTCCCACTAAGAGAGCAAACGCTGCGGTGCCCAAGGCCAGGGAGAAACAGAGCTGGTCTGTGCAGGAATGCCAGGAGAGGGGTTTGCTGCCTGAGCTGACTCTGCAGCACCTTGGGGCCTGTGACAGACTTGAATCAATCTGCAGGAAGGACAAGGCGCCACTGAAGAAATCCCTGGGCCTGGGCAGCCTGTAATCCAGCCACCCTGACTTCATCATTAGCACAGTCCCTGGTCATATCATATTGGGGGGAGTGAGAAGATGTTCAGAAGGTAGAGAGCAAGAAGGGTTTGAGAGTGCAGAGACTAGAGTGGAGACCTTGGTGTGATGTGCTTCCCATTTATGCAGTATGCTTGCATGTAGATGGGATGGACTTTGCCTAAAGGCAGTGTTGGGATTCATTTGTTTGAGCACAGGTAGGAAACCCAAGATGCCCTGGAGCACTTGCCTAGCACCACTCCAAAGGGCCATGGTTTTCCTGTAGGTTCCCTGCTCTGTCTGATAGAGATGCGGTTGTACTGGACACCACAGGCATCTGACATGACCCTGCCAGCCTCTTTCTATGTCATTAAATCAAGTGTCTGCACTGAATTACATTAGCCGTTTGTGTTTGTAACACTGGGATCTTCATTTGTCTCAGCTTCATAGTGGGTGGAACACTAGCTGTAGTAGGCATCTAGTGTCAGGGAAATTCCCCACCTGGCCCCCACCTGGTGCTCCATAAGGATGTGAGTCTTCCAGTCGCTCCATCAGAGCAAGTAGACACTATCTCATACCTGCGACCACCTCTGTCTCCTCACCGTCACCAGGTGTTTACGTGTGAGCAACTGACTCCCACCCTCCATCTCCAGTGATTACAACCAGAGCTTAGACAAGGAGCTCATGTGCAGACATCTATGGTGTGCTCACTTCAGTTTTGACAAGGGGAATCCCACCTCCTGTGTGCTTCTGGCGCTCATGGGAGTTAGCTGAATCCCACTGATCCCACGTCCAGAGTGGGACATTTCCGCCTCTTGCAGATAACCATCCTCTGATGAAACAAGTGACAATGCTGTAGCTGGTCTCTCTGCATTGTTTATAGAGGCACCAAAGTTGATTATTTTGCTTTATGTTAGTGAACATTTCCCAGGAGGAGGGAGCACAAGGGACAGAAAAATTCATGCCTTCAGCTGGGCCTCTGCTCCTGAGTGGGGCCAGGCTCCTGGGATGGAGGGAGCTCATGGCAACCTGGCAGCACTGCCCAGACACAGCTGTGTGCAGGAGCAGCTCCTCTGCAAAGAGCAGCAGGGCTGCGAGCACTGCCTGCTGCTGCTGACATGAGATGAGAGAAGGCAGAGAGAAGTGCAAGGCAGTGTGGAGTGGGAGGACGGCTGGGAGCACATTGTAGGAGAAGTCTTCACAGCCCTTGACACGGTAAGCCTCTTGCTGCAGGGCAATGCTACTGAGGTTCCTGGGGGGTCTTCTAAAGCCACCTCATTCCGTTCCACACCTGTTTTTTAAGGATGTCTCTCTCAGTTTTTACCTTGCAGAGGAGGAGATGCTTCAGAGCAGGGCTTTGCCTCCACTGTCACAGGGACAGGGCATGCTGCTGCTTTTTCTTGGGGACAGCTGCAGGGCTGTGAAGCCGGGACATGCACCCAGTCTGCCCAGGGCTGTGATTCAGAGCTGTTTCCCTGCGACCCAGGGTGCTGTGTGCCTGGGGCAGTGACTCTGTTGCCTGCAAGGGTCAGCACTCAGCCTGCCTGGGGAGCTCCCAATGGCACTGTGGGGGGAAGCTCTGGGTGAGAGGAGCGACCCTGGTAGGGCAGGTTCATTCTCCCGTTGAGAGGGTGCTGCATGGGTCAGGGCTGCTCACAGCTCCAGCTCATGCACAGGACATTTCTAAGGGGACTTTCCAAAAGGAAGCTCAAAGCAGGAGATAAACGAAAGGGAAGGAGCTGTCATGAGTCTGTGCTTGCAGTTTTATTCTCTTTGGGTGGGGTGAAATAGCAATGGATCTGTCAGGTTTAGACAGGGGACTGAGACAGTGACATGGAGAGAGGAGCAGTTCTGGGGGGGACTCAGCAAATTCCTTCATCCACCCCGCAGCCTACAGACAGACCCAGCAGCACCTTCCCAGCCTCAGCAAGGTTTGTCTCACTGCTCTGTAGCACCTGCAAACACTGAGGTGCCCTGGGCAGTGTCCTGCCCCCGGGAGGTTTCTGCAGGGCAGAGCTGAGCACCCAGTGGGTGGGATGGGGTCTGTGAGCACTGACAGGGGAGAGACGTGGGGACAGAGAAACAGCTCCCAGCAGGGACGGCTCCAGGCAGCAGAGTCATGGTCAGAGTGTGAGAGGGAACCATCAACTCCAGCACCTCCTCTCCTCTGCCAGCCAGCACAGCCCTCTGCTCTCAAGGCTGTGGGGTCCAGGGCAGGAGTCGTTTCCTCAGCAGCTGGACATGCAGGAGAGGAGACACTCCTGAGTGCCCCTCTGTGCCTGCCTGTCCCTGCCTCCCTGGGCACAAATGTCATGGTTTTGCTCCATGTTTCCCAGCTGCCCATGCTGCCCTTGTCCGTCCCCTTGGAGTCTCTGGGCAGGGGGGTTTCTGATGCAGTTCAGACAACACTGATGCTGCAGGTCCTGCCATGCAGACATGTCCTTGACAGTGAGGTGCCCAAGTGCCCCTCTAGCCTGTGGGGCTCTGGGCAATGCAGTGTGGGGGGCTGGGAATGAGCCCACTCTCTCGTCAGGACACCCCATCCTTAGGACATTCTGCCATTTCCCTGGGGTGTCTGGCTGGGCTGCAGCTGCCCTCCAGAAGGCCACAGCTCTCCCATTGCAGCTGGGTGTTATCTAGGTGCCCCAGGGAGCAGCCACCTAGATACTGGGGCCACGGACATGCTGCTGGGTGGCTGGGTGTGGGCAGCTGGAAGGAGCCTGATGTGTTGCTGGCGAGAAGGGGAGGGCTGAAACCTGCCTCACGCACCCTCAGGAAGAGTGCTGATGGGCACTTTGGAAGTGGATTCCTCTGCTCTCCATGGTCATTTCTTTTTCAGGTAACACAAGTGCAACTGTCCTCCACCTCCGAGGTGGGAGCACAGGGCAGCTGGGAACAGGGCATATGAACAGGCCAGCCCTCCTGCCTCTGCACCAAAGCCATAGTGAATCCTTTTGGCTCTCTGAAATCACAGCTGGTCCCTCTGAGTGCAGCAGCAATGCTGAGGATTTCTACCTCCAGGAATCCTCCTCAGATGTGACAGGGTCAGCTAAAGAAAACACAATAAGCCTTAAAACTATTCATGCACCCACATTATTTAGAAGTGAGAGTGAAGATGCTGAAAATCCCTCCAACATTTTGAGTTGGATTAAATCTGACTGGAACTGGGAATATAAATCTTAGTCCCCCCTGTTCCCATGTACACAGTGCTGTTGGTTAGGGCTGACCCCTTTGGAGCCCACAGGCAGAGGCCCTGCTCCTCACAGCAAAATCAGCCAGCCCAAACCAGAGCTCAAGCAACAGAGCTCAGTGACAGTGCTACTGAGATGGGGAGAGGTAATGAGTGTGTGTTTGGGAGGTTTTTATGAGAGAGAAGTCTGTCCTAATTTGTCTCTATCTGTTCTTCCTTGAACAGTCCGGAAAGCACAGTGGGACCAAATGTCCAACAGCAGCTCCATCGATGAGTTCCTCCTCCTGCCATTCATGGACAGACGGGAGCTGCAGCTGTTGCACTTCTCACTCTTCCTGGGCATCTACCTGGCTGCCCTCCTGGGCAATGGCCTCATCATCACAGCTGTAGCCTGCGACCACCGCCTCCACACCCCCATGTACTTCTTCCTCCTCAACCTCTCCCTCCTTGACCCTGGCACCATCTCCACCACTGTCCCCAAATCCATGGCCAATTCCCTGTGGGACACCAGGGCCATTTCCTACTCGGGATGCGCTGCCCAGATCTTTTTTGTTGTCTTTTTCATCTTGGGTGAGTATTGTCTCCTCACTGTCATGGCCTATGACCGCTACGTTGCCATTTGCAAACCCCTGCACTATGGGACCATCATGGACAGCAGAGCTTGTGTCAAAATGGCAGCATCTGCCTGGGCCAGTGGCTTTCTTACTGCTGTGCTGCACACTGCTAACACATTTTCCATACCACTCTGCCAAGGCAACACAGTGGACCAGTTCTTCTGTGAGATCCCCCAGGTCCTCAAGCTCTCCTGCGCAGACTCCTACCTCAGAGAAGTCAGGCTTATTGTGATTACTGACTGTTTAGTCTCTGGGTATTTTGTTTTCATTGTGCTGTCCTACGTGCAGATCTTCACTGCTGTGCTGAGGATCCCCTCTGAGCAGGGCCGGCACAAAGCCTTTTCCATGTGCCTCCCGCACCTGGCCGTGGTCTCCCTGTTTGTCAGCACTGGCATTTTTGCCTACCTGAAGCCCCCCTCCCTCTCCTCCCCATCTCTGGACCTGGTGGTGGCTGTTCTGTACTCGGTGGTGCCTCCAGCAGTGAACCCCCTCATCTACAGCATGAGGAACAAGGAGCTCAAGAAGGCACTGAGGAAACTGATTCAGCTACTACTAGTTCAGCAGCAATGAGCTCCCCATCCCTCTTTGTAAGTGACTATAATTTATCTCAGACAATCCTTGTGCTTTGGACATTCTTCCTGTGATAACCATGTTTGTACAGAAGTATTTGAAATCATCCCACTCCTTCAGAGACACAAACCCAGTCTGTCTGCCTGAGAGGCCTTCTGTGAATGTGTCTGTCACTGTGTCAGAGCTGGCCGGTCTCTAATAAAAGAGTATTTCCTCAGTGCAGTTCTTCAAGGTTGGGCTCTTCTTCCAAAGCTGAAGACAATAATGCTCTCCAGGACTTTCACCCTGGAGGGTCTGTAGCTTTTCCAGGGCTCTCTATTGCCTCAAGGTGATGAGCTCATGGGGTGTTGTGTTAGGGAATGAGGGCTGCATTCAGCTCTCACTTGTGGGTGCCCAGTGCTCCTGGAGGTGCTGAATGGTCAAGCGGTGTCTGCCTGGGACTGTCTGTCCTATGACAGGGCTGGTGACAGATGCCCACAGTGGGGACCCAGCAGGCAGAGGGAAGGGAGCCTGGAGAGTGGTTCATGTCACCTTCATTGAAAAAACATGTGCTATATCTCGGGACACACCTGCACACAGCCTGAACCATTTGAAATGTCCTGTGATTGCTCAGAGCATCATCCACACCACAGACCCCTTGGTAGGGGGTTGTCAGGTGCAGTGATGCCCGTCCAGCTGGGTCTGCTTCTCACCCCAACCACCACGGCCAGTGCAGAGTCACCCCGTGGCCCTGGGGCACCACAGCCCGCTCGCTCTGCAGAGCAGCACCGCCAGCTCGGGGCCCTGCGGGGAGCACAGGGGAGGCTCCAGGAGTGGCCAGGCAGGCCAGCACTGATGCACTCCCTGGGGTGAGGACACACACCGGTGGGTTTGTGGGGCAGAGCCAGGTCTCGTGGTGGGGAATCAAGACATGCCAGGCGCAGGAGAGTGGAGGCCATTTGCAGCCCTGGCTGCACACCCCAGGTTTATGGGTGAGTCTTGCTGTGCGGCCAGCTCGTTCCTGCTGGGCTCAGTGCCTGTACCGAGGGGAAGAGCCAGGCCTAGGCAGCCTCTCTCCTGGCCCAGACCCCAGCAGGCCCTGGGGACGGCTGTGTGCTAACCCCTGTGTGGGACATGGCCAGGGCTGGGCAAGGTGCAGAAACTGTGGAGGCTGCCAAAGCAGGAGGGCTGTGCGGGATGGGACACCAAAGGCTGTCGCAGGGCCTGTGCCAGGGGGATGTTGGCCTGGCCCACCAGCTCTTGTTCTTGCTCCAGCTGTGCTGGAGCCAAGGCCAAGGACCATGAGGTCCCTGAGGCAAAGCTGTGCTCCTTGGGGAGCTGCCCTGAGCACCACAACAGGCAGAGCATGGTCCTTGTGTGTCCCCGTCCTGCTGGGAGGGTGGCACGGGCACCAGGGAAATGGCCTCTTTCTGCCTGGGCTCAGTGCGGGAGTTTGGCCTGTGAAGTGAATGCGACAGCCACTGTGCTGCTGAAACACCAGCCATGGCTCGTCACTGCAGCCCCCACTGGCCCTGCTCCTGCCGACCTGCCCCTGCCAACCTGCCACCACCCTGGTGCTGCCTCGTCCTCTGTCCCTCTTCTCCACACTGCAGGGACCAGTGATGCAGCAGGAGCTGGCACAGCCCCACAGCCGCTGCCCGGCCCCTGGCCCTCCCCTCCTGCCTGCCAAACATTACGTCCATCTTCAAGAAGGACAGGAAAGAGGATCTGGGCAGTGATGGGCTGGTCAGTGTCACCTCAGGCCCTGGGAAGCAAATCTTCCTGGAGCTAGTTCCAGCCGCATGAAGGGGTCGGGAACAGCCAGCACGAAGTCATCGAGGGCAAATTGTGCCTGACCAACCTGACTGCCTTCTGTGATGGGATGACTGGCTGCGTGGACAAGGGGGGGTGCAGTGCATGCACTCTTTGAATGTAGGAAGGCCTTTGACATGGTCTTCCATAACATCTTTGTAGCCAAACTGGGGAGAGGTGGGATGGAGGAGTAAGCAATGGAGGGTGCAGGAAATGAGCTGGAGGCCGCCTGGCTCAAAGGGTGGAGAACAGTGGTACAAAGCCCGAGGGGCCTTGAAAGACTTGGGGATTTGGCTGACAGAAACTTCATGACATTGTACAAGGAGAAATGGCAGGTGCTGTATCGGGGCACAGAACAGTCTGTGCATCAGAACAGGCTGGGACTTGACCGGTAGAGGAGTGACCCTGAGGAGAAGGACCTGGATGGTGCAAGAGATGCCACATGAGCCAGTGCTGCGTGCTCACCATAAGTCAGGCCAGCTGCATACGGGGCTGCGTTAGGGAGTGAGCGGCCACCCAGACAAGGTGAATTATTATCCCCCTCATCTCAGCACTGGTGAGGCCACATCTATAACAGGGTGTCCCAGTGTGGAATGCCCTGTGCTGGAGGAATGGGGAGGAACTGGACAGGGTCCAGAGGAGGTCTGCCAAGATGACTGAGGTCGTTGTCCTCTCGTCTATGGCTGGTGCCTCTGCCAGCAAGGCCTCTGAGAAGATGCACTTTCCTTAAAGGAGTGTATTTACAAGAGCAAGGTTTCAGTGAGCACCTGTACAACAAAGATGTCTGCTTTTTAAGCTTTCTTTATTCTTCATGTTGCAGAGTAAGTGATGTCCACCCTCTCCAATTGATATTGATCCAGAGTGTCTCCTAATGAGGTCTGGACATGGAGGAAAAGCAGCAGTTTTGATAAGAGACCTGCATGGACAACCTTCCTCCCAGCTCCCCAACCCTGCCATTTCCCTCTTCAGCCACTGGGGACTTGCATCACTCTTGCGAAAATCTAACGCTTTTCCACTCAAGGCTCTAGCTGAATGTTACGGCTCCTCTGCACCAATTCCCACCTGCTTGCCTTAGACAACTAGCTGCAGACACAGGAGGATTTCTCTTAACTGCAAACAAAGGAAAATAAAATACGATCAAGTTTAATAAAAGGTCAAATACACTCCTATAGTGTATCTTAAGTCCAAGCTGCCTGCAGTGAGCTCCACTTTCCACAAGCAATAACCTTCCTTGAAATGTTTTAGGTAGGAGAGATACAGCTAGATAGAAATACAGCTAAGGAGCTGGGTAAAGAGACAGACTCTTGAAAGAGGAGGCAAGCTTCAGACTCCCAGAAGCTCAGAGCAGAGCTAGAAAGCTGAGTATCTGAATGGATAAAGAGCAAGGGGAGGAGGAAACCTGGAGAACTACGGAAAGTGCATATGTCCAGATAGTCTGATGCAAAGAGGACTTTAGAAATGATCCCTTTAATCAGGACATGGGGGAATATGTGAAAGATTCCTGAGATGCCATCCACAGCATAACAGAGCAGTGGTAATGCAAGTTGTCAGGGACAGATCAACTCTTTTCTCCTGAGGTTAATACCCTTCCTCAAAATTTCCACTATTTCATCATGGGAAAATATTGGCATTAAGATTAGTCAATCCTTTCAGCTGATGCAAGTGTGCTCATATTTTTTAAATCTTGAAAACTGTTCTTCATCTTTCCAGGCAGAGCTCAGGTGTCCAACCACAAGCACCCAGTGGCACTTGGAGAGGCCCCGGTGCATCTGAGGCACCTGCCTGGACCTGGCAGCTCTCCCATAGGACCTGCGGGAGACCAGAGCCCCTCAAAGCTGCAGAGGGAGGCTGGGCAGAGGGGACCAGGGCACCTGCAATGGCACCACATGTCCATGACCCTGTGATGGCATCCCACCCCAGTTCTGAAAATCTCTTTCTTTCTGAAAACAAAAAAACAAAACAAAGAAAAACCACAAAATTCCCATAGAAGGCCACTATATTAAAGAAAAGAAAACAAAGCAAAGAAGGACCATAAGAACACAAAGAAGGCTGAAACCTGGAAACTGCAACCAAACATTCCTTTGCTTTGGATCATTCTCTTCATTTCTTCCTCATTTTGTTTTGTATTGACTGTTTCTAGACCTTTCTGCTATAATCAGGTCTGCACCATTAAAACAGATATTTTTGTGCCTCGCACAGAGTCCAGTACACCAACACCACCCCCAGCCCAGGGCTGCCCATGCCACTCCTCACTGCACAGAGTGAGTCACACTCTGAGGTGTCGCGCTCTCTCGACTGATAGAAGCAAGCAGGGTGACCAGCTTCAGTGAAATGCTGCATCTTTGGATGGCCAAATCTGCACAAACCTCAACATAGCTGTGTTAGAGTGATGTCTGAAAGGAGTCCCTACTCATCTAGCCACACTCCCGTCTCCTTCCCTGCATGGTAAAAGAAGTGCTACTGAATTTGAAGTGACAACAGGGAGGAGGCTGATCTTCCCCAATGCCAGACCACTTTAGTGCACATCTATGTGTAACGCAAGTGTCTGGACTTCCCTTTCTAGTCAAGGGAGAGAAATAAGATGTGCCCCAGAGAGGTCTTGAGAGATTTCTGGTGACCTAACGCTCCAGAAAGGTTCTCGTAGGTCCTGGGTCACATTTCCCACCTCCACATGGCCACACAGCCACCCCAGGGCATCTCAGGTAGCAATAACCTCTATGTGTGGGCAGATGAACAAAGGCCTGAACACTGACTTTTAGTCATAGGGTGAAACCTACTCAAAAGATATCTCTATGCAAGTACTGAAAAAAATCCTCATCTCCACAACTTTTATCAATTGGAATGGATTTTTTATTTCTTTTTTATTGTATATATTTATTATATACATATGTATACTTACAGTTATTCATTTCTGATTCATTTCCTACCAGTACGCTGCATGGAGAAACTTTGTTCTGAGGAACTACAGTATTCAAACACACATATTTCCTATCTCTTCTTCTGCCCCTCTGTCCTTTCTTCTGCGTCTGCAGAGCATGGAGAGAGGCAGGCAAAAAGGACATGGCTGCAGTGTTGATTGTGAGGTCACTTCCACTGCAGCTGCCTGATTGGCCCTCAGCAGATGTGCTGGCCAGCAGGCTTTGTGATGTCACCCAGCACCTCAGAAAGCCCACCCAGCAGCAGTGACAGCCCTGGGGAGGGGAGAGGGTGATGCAGGTGAAAGGGCCCTGTCTGGGTGCTGATTGTGAGGGCACCTCTGCTGCAGCCACCCCACCAGCCCGCGGCCGGCAGGCAGGCAGGCACGGCTCACGGCCACCCTGCTCAGGACTCGCCCCTCTGCAGCAGACGTGCCACCGAGCAGGGCACAGCTCCTCGCCTAGATCTCCTCTGAGCCCAGTGTGCTGCCCCTGCAGCCCAGGGACAGCACAGGCAGGATCTGGAAGGCTCAGCTCAGTGGCAGCTCAGTGTGCCCAACGTTTTGCATGAAGGAGGAGTCACACTGCATGCTCTAATGTACAGTTTGCTGATGGGTGGGTGAGTTTAACTGTGCAAGACCTTCTGGGACAGCCCTGGATGACTCCAGAAGGAATTGAAACTCACTTGTTTTTTTCCACACCTCACTGCCAAGAGGGAACCTTTGTCCAAATTAGCTTCAGAACCACACTTGGGATCTCATCTCAGAGGGGGTTCACCTCCAAAGAAGAGTCCAAGAGTGAGCTAAGACCCAGGCTGTGCCTGGCTGATCAGGCTCCCAGAGGCCGAGAGGATGAAGAAGCCAGGTGAGTTCACAGTGCTGCAAGGATGAATTACCTCGGATAAGGGCTGAGACCTTCTGTCAGCTGTAAGAGAAGCCTGTATGAGCAAGAGTGGACGGACCTCCCAATGGTGGTTGTCCATAACAAGGGGAGACAAATCCCAGCTGAAGAGCCCCTGTGGCATGGGAGCAAGCCAACAGGAGAAAACCCTCCCTGCTGTCCTCTGGATGAACACAGGGCATGGGCTTAACAGTCATGGGTGGAATTCAGCTCCCCTGAGGGCAGAACGTACATGTCTGAGCTTCAGGAAAGAAAGACTGGAGAGGATGGAACCACCTACTCAGAGGTGCAAACCACACAGGTAGAAAAATCACAACCCAGGTGCTGAGACACAAGTCACCTCACAGACTGCTGCTCCTTGCCCATCCCTTGCAGAGACAGAAGTGACCTCACCATCACCTTCGTGGCCATGTGCCTCAGATTGGCCTTTGAGCTTTGGAGCCTATCAGCCCCTCAGAAACCAGTACTCCCACCATCACCTTCCAATCCCATATGCCTGCTGCTGGCAGGTCAGCTTCTCAGAGGGACATGAACCAGCTATGTGCCTGCTGCTATCCAGTCAGGTACTCATGCAGAAGTGACCTCACAATCACAATCCAACCCATGTGCTGCTGCTGGCCTATCAGGCTCTCAGGCAGAAGTGACCTCACAGACAGTTTCCAACTCCTATGCTTGCTCCTGGCCCATCACCTGCAGAGATAGAAGTCACCTCACAGTCACCTGCATGGTCATGTGCCTCCTAAGGGCTTACAAGCTTCTGAGAGACAATCTTCTCCTAAAATACAGCCATGATACAACACCTGTCTGCACTGCCATTCAGAGGGTCCTTGGCAGGCTGGAGAAAAGGGCACAGAGGAACCTCATGAAGCTCCACAAAGGGAAATGCAACGTCTTGCACGTGAAAAAGAGTAACCCAGGACACACTGGGTGCTGACTGGCTGGAAAGCAGCTTTGCAGAGAAGGACCTGGGGGTGCTGGTAGACAACATGAAGCAGCATGAGGCAGCAACACATCTTCATGGCAAAGAAAGCCAATGGTTTCCTGGGCTGCACTGGGAAGAGTGTTGCCAGCAGGGCGAGGGCTCTGTGCCTGCAGGCTCTGCATCAGCAGGCTCTGTGCCTGCTGTCTAATCAGGTCCTCAGGCACAAGTGACCTCAGAAGCACATGCCATGCTGTGATCCTGCTTGCCTATCACATTCTCCAGCACAACTGACCTCACAATTACCTTCAGCATGAGCCACAGGCTGACCTGTCAGCTGCTCAGAAAGAAGTCACCTCACAACCATCTGTCAAGCCCAGGTGTCTGCTGCAGGCCCTTCTGCTTCTCTCATGGACATGACCCAGCTATTTGCCTGCTGCTATCCAGTCAGGTACTACGGCAGAGGTGACTTCACAGTGAACATCCAAGCCATGTACCTCCTGCTGGCCTATCAAGAGCTGACACTGCAGTGACCTCACAGTCACCAGTCCCCTTCACTGCCATGTACTTCATACTGGCCTATCAGCTGCTCCACCTTAAGGGACTGCACAGTGAACATCCAAGCTGTACACTTGCTGCTGGCCTCTCATCTGCACAGACAGAGGTGACTTCACAGGCACTTCCATACCCACGTGCTGCTGCTGGACCATCATCTTCAGAGACAGAAGTGACATCACTGTCATCTTCACAGCCAGGGTCCTCCCAGTAGCTTAGGAACTTCCAAGACACAATTCACCTCATCATAACTTTGCCACCCATCAGCCTCTTAGTGGCCCATCAGCTGATCAGCTACAAAGAACCTCACAAACAACATCCAAGCCCACACATCAGCCGATGGTCTTTCAGCTTCCTGATGGACGTGACCCAGCTATGTGCCTGCTGCTATCCAATCAGGTACTTGGGCAGAAGGGACCTCACAATCAACATCCAAGTCATGTGCCTGCTGCTGGCCAATCAGCTGCAGAGACAGGAGTGACCACAAAACCTACATCCTAGCCCTGTGCCTGCTGGTGGCCTATCAGGTACTCAGGCAGACAGGACCTCACAACCACTGACCCCACACAGGAGTCAAGTGCTGCCTATCAGCTTTGCACATATTTGCATTTCTATATTGCTGTAAAGATCTGCAGGTACCAATCCCTCCTCTGGGCACACTCACCACACCCAGAACCTCACCACCAGCAGCTGCTGGCCTGGCAGTTGCTCAGATAGAAGTGACCTCATAAGTGCATGCCCCCACCAGGTGCCTGCTGCTGGCCTGCGCCTTTAGAGACAAGTTTCCTCAAAATAACTTCCCCAGCCACCAACATGCTGCTTCTCTACCAGGCCCTCTGCCAAGGAGACCTCACTATCAACTTCCACACCCATCTGCCTGCTGCTGGCCTATCAGGGACTCAGAAGGAGATGACCTCACAGTCCCCTTCACAGCCATGTGCCTGTCACTGGCCTATGAGCCTCTGAGACAGCAGCGACCTCATGATAACTTCCCCGGCTCTGAGACAAATGCTGACCTACCAGCTGCTCAGCAGCGTGATCTCAAAAGCACAGATCCCAGCCGTGGACCTGCTGCTGCCCTACCCACTGCTCAGGCAGAAGTGACCTCACAGCCACCTTTCCAGCCACAGCTCTGCTGCCATCCTTGCAGCTCATCAGTCACAAGTGACCTCACAACCAACATCCAAGCCTTGATCCTGCAGCTGGCCTATCAGCTACTCCAGCAGAAGTGACCTCATCATCAGTAGCTGAGCCATGTGCCTCCTGATGGCCTGTCAGCTACTGACAAAGAATTCATTTGCCAATGGTGATCTCCTGGCCCAGCTCTTGTAGACAGTCATGACCTCACTACCCACACCCCAGGCACACAGCTATCACCCCCTGCAGCTCCCCCTGCCCTCCCCAAGGCTGAGCCAGCTATTCAACGACCTCCCTGAGTCACATCGTGACAGCACAGATTCACATCTTCCCCTCACCATGCTCACAGGGCAGCCAAACACCCCTCAGGGACCAGCTACTACACCAAGAACTTAGCACCTACACCTAGCCTGTCGCGTATTGGTGCAGTGGTTACCTCACAGTCCAGTTCAAAGCCACATGCCTGAAGCTGCCCTAAAAGTGTGTGAGTCACAAATGACCTCACGAGCGCAAACGGTAGCAATATGCCATCTGCTTGGCACGAGTGACCTCACTATCAGCCTTGAAGCCGTCGCCTAGCTGCTCACCTGTAACACACTCAGGAAAACATGACCTCACAAGCACAGACAACAGCCATTCGACCACCAAGGGCCTATCAGGAACCAAGGTATAAGTAACCTCACGACCACAAACACCAGCCACATGACCAGCACTGGCCTATCAGGCACTCAGGCACAAGTGACCTGAGAACAGGAAACAGCAGACACAGGAGCAGTACTGCTGAGCAGGCACTGAGGCACAAGTGACCTCACAACCAGAAACAGCAACCATGACCACAGCACTGGCCTATCAGGCACTGAGGTGGAAGTGACCTCATAAGCACAAACACCAGCCATGTGACCAGTACTGGCCTATCAGGCACTGAGACACAAGTGACCTCACAACCGCAAACAGCAACCACATAACCAGCACTGCCCTTTCAGCCACAGAGGCAGAAGTGACTTCAAAACCACAAACAGCAGCCATTTGCCTAGCACTGGCCTATCAGGCACTGAGGCACAAGTGACCTCACAACCACAAATAGCAGTCATGTGCTCGGCAGTGCCCTATCAGGCACTGAGGAAGAAGTGACCTCACAATCACAAACAATAGCCATGGGCCTAGCACTGGCCTATCAGGCATTGAGGCCCAAGTGACCTCACAACTGCAAACACCAGCCATGTGACCAGTGCTGACCTATCAGGGGACCAGGAAGAAGTGACCTCACAACCACAAACAGCAACAATGTTTCTCCTTGTTGCCTGGCATTTACAGATGCACAATGGGTATCACAGGAAGTTGCTTGGTGCTTGGCTATCCTGTTCTGAGGAAGTAGGGACTTCCCAGTCTTCATCAAAGCCACGTGCCATCTGCTGGCCTATCAGCTAGTAAGGCAATAGTGACCTCACAAGCAAAAACCGCAGCCATGTGCCTACCACTGGCCTCTCCAATGCTAAAACAAAAGTGACCTCACAGTCTGCACTGAAGCCATGTGCCTGCTGCTGGCCTATCACGGACTGAGGCACACGAACCTCAGACGCACAAACGGCACTGCTCTCCATAACGCTGCTCTACCAGGCACTTACACAGATGGGAGCTCAGAACCAGAAACAGGCAATGGCTCTGCTGCTGGCCTATCAGATTCTTCAGCAACAATGACCTCAGAATCTGCACTGAAGCCCTGTGCTTGCTGCTGGCCTATCACACACTGAGGCAGAAGTGACCTCACAAGCACAAAAGCAGCAATGTGCTTGATGCTGTCTAATGAGGTACTGAAGCAAAAGCCACCTCACAAGTACAAAAATGAGCAACGTGGCTGCTGGTGGCCTAGCAGATCCTCAGGCCGAATGACTTCACCAACACAAACACCAGCAATATGCATTGAGCTGGACTCTCAGGTACTGAGGCTGAAGTGACCTCACAGGCAGCCATGAAGCCATTGGTCTGCTCCTGGCCTGTTAGTGACTGAGGTACAATTGACCTAAACAAGCACAAACAGCAGCAATGTGCCTGCTCATCGCCAATCACGCACTGATGCAGAGCTGGCCACAAAAACATCAACAGCAGCAATGGGCCTGCTCCCTGTTTGTGAGGCACTGAGACACGAGGGACCTCACCAGCATCACCAAAGCTATGTGCATGCTGTTGGCCTACCAGGTTCAGGGGCACAACTGATCTCACAAGCACAAACGGCATCGACGTGCCTGCTGCTGGCCTATCTGGTACCGAGTCACAAGTGACCAGAAAAGTGCAGACCTTCACAGAGGAGAAGCTCACCTGGGCCACTCACATGGCCCTTGAGTACGCTGCTATCACTCCGTACACAACAGTCTTCTGCAAACGGCTTTCATCTCCTGGCAGGATTCTCTCCAGGTCATGCAACATCTCAACTCTGTCACCCTGGCACCAAATCACAAAAGAGAACAATTGCACTTGCATTTCATTTACTATCAAGTCCTAGCTGTGAGCAACTTGTTCTGCAGCACCTGCTAAATGACAGCAGGACGCCACTTCCATTTCTAGTGCCGAGGTACAGAGATCAGCTGAGGGAGCAGCTGCACTGGAAAGAGCTTCTGACACTGTCAGATCAACTCAGCACTGCACCAGGCCTTGACCTCACACCAGACCTCGGCTGTGGCAGCTAGTCTACAAACACACTGTCTCTGCCCCACACAGCTGGCTCTTCTGCTAGATACAGCCAAGTGCCAGCAAGAAGAGATGGACACAGGACACTCGCCACTTGCACACTCCCCAGGCACTGCTCTGCTCGCTGCCTTCCCCTGGCTTCTGAGCTCAGACACACAGGGAAGCTCTTGTGCTGACACCAGAAGGTGACCAAGGCAGTCTGGGCTCACAAGCTGCGTGCAAACACTCAGCACAAGACCAGGGCCAGAGCTGGCTCCTTGGGCGATGCTGCTGCTTTCAGAAGGAAGGATGCTGCTCCCTGTGGGCATAGCAGGCTGCTGCTTTCCACCCCCACGACCCCACCATATCACGAACCTCCAGCTAGGGACAAGGGTTAGGGCATTTGTTTTGTAATAAAGAAGTTACAGACACAACTTGGAAACATCTGGGAGTCCTGTAGGTCTCCTGAGCCCAAAGTAATCTTTGCCCCTTTCCTTTTGTTAGCTGGAGAAGAAGCTTCTGCGAAGGGAAAAAGGGTGCAGAGGCTTTGGAAAAAAGGCCCCAGCCATGAGACAGCCCCAGACTGGAGGTCTGGAGAAACACCTGCAGTCCTGTGGGAATGGGTTCTGCAGCAGGAGCCCGGGCTCCAAGCCTGGGTTTACAGCCTGGCCCTGGGCACATCTTCACTCCTCACAGAGCCAGAAGCCCAAGAGCTGTGAGATTTCCCTCGTTCAGGCTAAGCAGGCTTTGGCCATGCACACAAAGGCACAAAGGCGATGCTGGCATTTGTTAGAAGGGTCTTTGACTTGTGCTATATGGCACCACAACCATCTAGGAAAACCAAGGGGCACTACAGCATTTGCTGTACGAGCCAGCTCTGACAGCATTTGCAGGAGGAGGAATGTGCAGCAGAACAGAGGTAGCAGGAGGGGAACCCACACCCCAGGTGACACAAAAAAGCCAGGCGCATTTATGGAAGCCTTTGCATCCATATGTAGCCTCACCTCATTCGCTTGCAGCTGGTTTCACAGAGGGTCACCATGTTGGCAAAGGTGTTGACAGCTACAGGGACACACCCTGGCACCTTGCCTCCATCCTTGGGGGCTCCAGGACTGCACTGGGAGCCTACCTGACCATGACTGGAGCAACCTAGGAAGAAAGAATCGGAGGGTTACTGTTGGTTCTGCTGGCCTTACACAGTCAAAACAGCCAGGGGCAAATGTCTCCCCTCTATGCTGAGCTGTATTTGGGAGAGCAGAGCCAGCAGGGCCACCAGAGACATTCTATTCCTCTTTCTGGCACAGGTGAGGCCACATCTGGATACCAGGTCCTGTCTGGGCTCTCCAGTTCCAGAAAGGCAGGAACACTCAGGAGGGAGGCAGCACAGGGCCACCAAGAAGGTCAGGGGCTGGAGCACGGGGCATATAAGGAGAGGCTGAGAGACCTGGGTTTGTCCAGCCTAAGCAAGAGAAGGCCAAGGCGGATCTACCTGCTCTACACAGCTACCTGATGGAGCGCACAGAGAAGACGGAACCAGATTTTCTTGGAGGTGCACAGTAACAGCCTGAGAGGCAACAGGGACAACTTGGAGCATGGGACATTCTCCCTAGATGTTAAGAGCAATCCTTTTCCTTCATGAAGGTGGCCAAACTGTGGCACAGGCACCCAGAGAGGTTCTTGCATCTCCATCCTTGCAGAGATTCAAAACTTCATTGGAAAAGGCCTGACGATACCTCATCTCCTGGAACCTGCCTTGAGCAGGGTGTTGGACCCCTCCCCCCCCCCAAGAGGCCTGACTTCTTGTGAGGTGGCATCTCCACTGTCTGCAAGGGTCTGGGCAGACAAAAAGGGGAGAAGTGGCTCTGACTGCTTCGATTAACTCCCCATCTCCCTGATGGATTGGAGTGGATTAGTGTCTGGGATAGGAAGATGAAATGAGGGTCCAGATGCAACAGAAAGCCATGGTGACTTTCTCCAGAAGTCTCGGTACAATCTCAAAGACTCAGGGAAGCATCAAGAGCTTCAAAAACTGCAAGCCTGAACCTCAGCTGACAGAAAGAAGCCAGCAAACTGCGAGCATCCCTGGCTCACACCAGGATGCTCCAAGGAGGGAACATGGTCACCAATGGTCCCCACCCCAGGTCTCCCAGGAGAACACTGTAATGGCAGGCTGGGCCCTGGGAGCACAGCACTGCTCTCTCCAGACACCTCCACCGGTGATGAGCACCAAGACATGGGGACCACCACCCGTCCCAACCACAGGCCACCCCACCACTGTGACACCTCGCATCCCCCACCCCTCACCTCACAGAGGGTTCCCAGCCAACACGTGCCTCTGCAGCAGGGACACACAGGGCACATCACCGCATACAGCAGCAGCCAGGGCACCCCCAGGGCCCCAAAACACACACAGACCAACTCTCCAGCCCTTCCATTCCCTTCCAGTCCTCCAAGGCCTTGCAACAGGCCCTTCCTCTCAACAGCCAGGCACAGCCCTGCGCCTGCTCACTTCCCACCTCCAGGAAGCAGAGAGCAAGTGCTCTCCCAGGGGCTCAGCAGGCCAGCTCTTGCCTCTTGCTCACCCAAGGGGCCTCCCTACTGAGGTGCCCTTTAGGCCTCCAATGCAGGAGGCCTGGTCTCTTTGGCAGCACACACAGGGCCAGGGCACCAGTCCTGGACAAGCAGGCTTCCAACCAGGAAAATGGCACAAGGCTTCCACTGCTCTCAAGCATTTGCATTCCCCTGTCTCAGCAAGGGCTGGGATTTCTCTCCCAAGAAAAGCCTGGAGCCAAGCCAGCAGGTTTCAGCAGTGTGTGTGACACATGGAAAAGCCAATTGAGGCCCTGCCTCCAAGGGCTCACGTGTCATGGCACAGGGAGAGTCTGAGAGCACCAACATAGTCACCCACTGAAGGAGCTGGGGGCGTGGGAGAGCCAAGCTTCTTTGTCCTCAGGCTTGGTACAAGGAGCTCTCCTCTAAACCAGCCCCAGGGGCAGGCTGGAGGAAGGACCACTTCTCTCTCTTCTCTTAGTAAGCAACTGACCTCCAGTGCTCCACTCATTGGCACCTGGACTTTGCAGGGCTGGATTGAGATGATCCCACCAGGGCCTCAGCTGGACAAGCTGGAAAACAAAAGTGGTCACAAGGCAAAAGCTCTAGGAATCTCCCCTCAAAAAAGGAGGAGAAACTCTAAAAGCACTCATCTGTAAAAAGCCAAGGGAAAGTGCTTCCAGCACACAGGGTCCACAATGCCAGCCCAAAAGCAGGCAGCCTCCTTGGAGGATGACTGTGCTCACCACCACTCCCTTGACTCTAGCTACTCGCAGCAATGCATCTAGGGCTAAGTGGGGCTCCTCACATCCACCCAAAGCTCAGGAAAAAAAACAGCCACTTGCCCGTGGCAGCAATGGCAGCACCTAATGACACCACACCTAGCACACTCATGCCTGCATGTGGGCTGCTCTCTTTTTTCCCTGCTGCAGCACAGGAAGGTCACACTAGAGCAGGACGGTGCAGGAACTCGCAGAGACTGCAACTGGAAGGAAGAGAGACCTGGGCTGTGCAACCCTTGCAGAGCACTTTGGCTTGGCTTGCCTTCTCAAAGGGACTGCTTGTCTAAAGAGACATATGAAGGCATAAGCTCCTTGACAGTCCTCTGCCAACAACGATCTTGCCTGTCTCCAAAGACCACCTCTCCACAAGGCCTTCACTCCTCCAAAGAGCTGCCAGCATGCTAACAGCCAGCAGGCAGTGAGCATCTCCCACCGCCTCCTCCTTCCTCAGCAAACACTGCTGCAGGGTAAAGCTCTCATTACAGAAAGCAAACAAGAGGGAAGGAGGGAAAAAGCAGGCTTGGTTCACATCTCAGAGAGAGCAGAACCACTGCCTGGCCTTTAGGCAGCATCCTGCCTGCACATCCTGCACAGAAGGCAGCATGCTCCCAGATTCCCTTGGTCACGCCACCAGGGCAGCCTGGGCCCTGCGAGCCAAGTCACCTCCTCACTTTGCAGTGCTCCCCAGCCTGGCGGCACTCCCCACACACAGCACTGCTCTCTCCAGACACCTCCTCCCACACAGAGCAGCACCAAGACACTGGCGCCACCGCCCATCCCCATGACAGGAGACCCCACCACTGTGACACCCCATACCCCTACCCCTCCCCTCACAGAGGGTTCCCAGCCAACACGCACCTCTGCAGCAGGGACACACAGGGCACAGCACCACACATGGCAGCAGCCAGGGCACCCCCAAGGGACCCAAAACACACACAGACCAACTCTCCAGCCCTTCCATTCCCTTCCAGTCCTCCAAGGCCTTGCAACAGGCCCTTCCTCTCAACGGCCAGGCACAGCCCTGCACCTGCTCACTTCCCACCTCCAGCAATCAAAGGACAGAGATATCCTTCAGATCTGGGAGAAAAAGCTCAGAAGCCCCCTGGTATTTGGATGGGGTAGAATTTTCTGCAGCACACAGACACTGGAAATCAGATTACCGATCTCACTGCTCACACCAGCACTTCATTCATTTAGCAGCATAAAAATTCTAGCTGGACTCCTTGGTCCATCAGTAGCAGGCTGTAAAGCTATGCTTAGCAAGAAGTACAAAGTGAAACTCCATGTCTACATTTACCAGAGAACATCATCCACATTTTAAATGTAGCACTACTAATTCACCATGATGGAGTGGAATAAGATTTGTATCAGATGGTGTGGAGTATTACTGTCTACTTCTGCTTGATTTATTAGTTGCATCTCTATATTGCTGTAGAGGTGTCAGTCCCTCCTCCCGGCACACTCACCAAACCCAGAAGCGACCTCACCACCAAAATCCAAGCCATGTGCCTTCTCCTGGCCTAGCAGCTGCTCTGTTAGAGTGAGCTCACAAGTCCATAGCCCCACCAGGTGCCTGCAGATGGCCTAAAGGGCTTCAGTGGCAGAAGTTTCCTTGAAATATCCCCTGCCATGAACATGCTGCTGCTCTACCAGGTACTCTGACCCAGGAGACCTCACAGTCTGCTTCCAAATCTATCTGACTGCTGCTGGCCTATCACGGACTCAGACACAAGGGACCCCACAAGCAAATGCCCAAGCCATTAGCCAAGTGCTAGCCCTGCAGAGACAAGTGACCTCACAGCGACTCTCCCAGGAATGTGCCTCCACACAGTCTGTCAGGCACTGAGACAGAGCTGAGCTCACAAACATTTCTCCACCACGTGCCTGCTGCTGGCCTCCCTGCTGCTCTGGAGGAAATGACCTCAAAGTCCATTCCCAGCAAGGGGCCTACTACTGGCTTATCACAGATGGACACACAGTTGACCTCACCAGCACATTCCCCACTTCATAGCCTGCTGCTGGCCTATCGGCTTCTCACCCAGAAGGCACCTCACAGGCACCTTTACAGCCAGGTGCCTGCTGCAGCCCCAGAGGCTGCTGGGACAGGAGGGACCTCAGAGTCAGTTGCCAGCCAGGTGCCAGCTGCTGGCCTGCCAGCTGCTCTGTCTGCAGTGACCTCACAAGGACCTTCCCAGGCAGGGGCCTGCTGCTGGCCTATCAGGGACTCAGAAGGAGATGACCTCACAGTCCCCTTCACAGCCATGTGCCTGTCACTGGCCTATCAGCCTCTGAGACAGCAGCTACCTCATGGTAACTTCCCCAGCCATGACCCAAATGCTGACCTACCAGCTGCTCAGGCAGAGTGACCGCAAAAGCACATATCCCAGCTGTGGACCTGCGGCTGCCCCATCAACTGCTCAGGCAGATGTGACCTCACAATCACCTTTCCAGCCACATGGCTGCTGCTATCCAATCAGTTCATCAGTCACAAATGACCTCACCATTAACAGCCAAGCCTTACTCCTGCTGCTGGCTTATCAGCTACTCCAGCAGAGGTGACCTCATCATCAACAGCCGAGCCATGCGCCTGCTGCTGGCCTGGCAGCTACTGACCAAGAGCTGATGTGACACTGGGGATCTCCTGGCCCAGCTCTCGCAGACAGCTGTGACCTCCCTGCCCACAGCCCGGCCAAGCGGCTATTGCCGCCTGCAGCTGCCCCTGCCTCCCCCAAGGCTCAGCCAGCTCCTGAGCAGCCACCTGGACTCACCCCGGGGCCTCACAACACTCATCAGGCAGCGAAACACCCACTACGGACCAGTTACTGCCCCCAAAGCAGCAGCTCCGGGAAAGGCTGGACAAGGGGTCTGCGACCCAGGGCAGGGGCAAAGCTTCCTGCCCCCAAACCCCTCCAGCCGCCCCCGCCCAGCTGCTCGGGGGCAGCCGGCACGTCTGGCTCGCAGGGCAGCTGCCCCAGGGCCAGGGCGCTTTGTCCCGTGCTCCCGGCCCCACCAGCCCCTGCTGCAGCTCCGGGAGGAAAGCAGCCCCGGGGTGGGGGGGGGCAGCACCACGGCACCCACCGCCCACAGCCCTGCCAGCCCCACTCCCACCTGCTCTCACACCCCCCTCACTCCCGCTTTGATTCCACCCCGCTTCCAGGTCTGGGGTTTTCCACATGCTGCACTCCGATTGGCTGACAGAGCCATCAGTGAAACCCATCCCCACCCTCCTCCTCACACCAGCCAATAGGAGGCAGTACTCTGCCGTTGCCAGGGAAACATTGCAGCCTGCTGCCCTGGCAGCCAGCTCTCCCCCTCCTCTCCCCTCCCCCCCCCCCCCCCCCCGCAGTGGGGCGCCATGTTGTGGGCGGCAGTGCAGGGTGCGGTGGGGCCTGGGGGCAACCCGGTGCCGTGTGCCCGGGCAGTGCGGGGCCCTGGGGCCTGGCTGCTGCCCCGCAGGGTCTGGGCTCTGCCGCAGGGGCCCCGCAGGGCTCCTGGCTGCCCTGCGCCCGGGGGCTGTGCTGGGTGCGGGGGAGCAGCCCCGGGGCTGGTACTGGTGCCGGCCCTGGGGCCGGCGTGGGGGTCCTGGGCATGGCCGAGGTGCTGGAGCCTGCGGGCAGAGTCCTGCTGCCCCAGGGCAGGGCAGGTTTGTGCAGGGCAGCAGCCTCTGGCCCCTGGGGCCCCATCAGAACCCTACAACAGGGCTGTCACAGCAGCCCCCACCCTGTGCAGCCACTGCCACAGCCGGGATCCACAGCCCTTTTGGCAGTTAACAGTCTCTGTGCGACCCCTCAGGAAGGAGCTCCCAAAGCCCTTACCCTCAGTGCAGAGCTGCAGGAGCACTGGGAACAAGGAGCTGTGGTCTGGGCTCTTGGTGGTGGTCCAGCAGTCCTGCATCTCACTCGCCCCCTTGCCCTTGGCTCACCTCTCCAGCCAAGGAGGAAGGACGCTCTTCCCGTCTTATCAACCAAAACTCCTCTCCAACGTGCCCCTGCTCCTCTGCCTGTTGGTGGGGGGCCCCAGCGTGGCTGTCATCCCCTCTCCTTGCCCCGGAGTGGCTCCAAAGGGCAGCAGTGGGGAGTGCACAAATGGTGCCCAGCAGCGGTTGGGCCTCTCAGGGAAGTGAGTGCACCGCTGTGCCACTGGGGAGAACTCCCTGTGATGCAGCACATCCCACTGTGACCTCAGCTTATGTCATCTGGGGGCTCAGGAGGTCACTGCCATGGAGATGGCACAGCCAGGCAGAGAGCAGAGAGATTTCCCCTCACGTCCTGGAAAGCAGTCACCTCCCTTCACCCCAGTTAGTTTCCAGAACTTGCTGATAAATCCTTCAGGAATGTCTCCAGATGGTGCCAAAGGCTGTGAAATATCTAAAAGGGGGCACTGGAGAAGTCACTTCTGCAGCCACCACTGACAGGTCGCTGCACTGGGCAGATCTGTATGGGAAGCCGGGGCTTCAGGGCTGGTTTAAGTTTTGGCATTTTTCAAAGCCAGGATCAAAGTCATGTGGGATGAAACAGCACAAAGTGTGGCCACAGGCTGAGATGCTTTAGTGAGCCTCAAAACTGGTTTCTGCTGTTGGTCACTCTTTTTGTAGAAGTAGGATGTAGGACAATATGGGAGAGGACAGAGCCTTCCTCCTTTAGGCACCAAAGCAGGCTCTTTGTTTTTAAGAGTCCTCAGCAAGGTTTCTTGTTCTGCCATGCTTAAGATGAAGATGCTACACCAGAGAAGAGCAAATGTGCCCTTAACACACATCACCTGGAGGGCCAGGCTAGGGAGCAAATCTGGGGAAGTTTTCACATTTCACTAAAGCTGCTGGCACCCTCGACATACCCAGCTGACACACTCAGATCTCCTGGGGATCTGTACAGCCCTGGCACCCTGGATCTCCCACATTTTTGACCCTGGGCATCTCAGGACATGCCCACACACGACAGTGCTGCTGTCCAGGCTCCAGTGCAGAGCCTGGAAGGCAGTGCAATGCCTCAGAACCTGCATTTGGGATCATTCAGAAGTTTGTGAGGTGACCAGCTCCCAACTCTGCAGCTGCTGAAGCTTGAGAACGTCCCTACAACCAGTCTTCCTCCACTTCCTAGTCTTGGCACAGTCCTGGGGTGACTCTTGCAGAAGGGAGACTCCATGCCCCTTGGATACTGTCAGAGATGGGGCTTTCCAAGTCACTGCAAAAGGAAGGACTCCTTTACTTCTTTGGGTTGCTTATCCAGCCTGTGGCACCCCCTCTGTGACGCCGTGAGCCCAGCTGTGCACCCTGAGGTCTCTGCCCTTTCTCTGCCCTGTCTCCTGGGTGTCTGCCCAAAGTCTTGCCAGTGCACCAGGGCCATGGGAAGTGTTGCTTGAGAGAGCTCACTTGAAGCTATGACATGTTGTGGAGCTGAAGACCTGATGGAAGCTAGTCTGGGATGTGGCCATGCACCCAGGAAGGTCTCTGGGGAGAGCAGTGGGTTTGGAGCGGGTCTGATGGGTTTCCCTCGACATCCCTGCATACTGAATGAGTGCTCTGAGTGTCCAGGAAGATCCCTCTTCTCTAGGGGCTTGCCTCAAGGCTTTTCCAGACTTTTGTACAGAAACACAACCTGGTCCAAGATGCCCAAGAGCAGCACAGCCCCCAGCATAGTGCAGGACCCCCAGGAGCTGTATGGCTCTCTCTTGTGTTTCCTCATGTCCTACATTAACAATTTCTAACATCACTTTACAGCACACTATCCGGGCACTGTAACACTGTAACTCCTTCCATTACTCTTTGTTCATTCCCATACTGCGCTGCCGATTTGCGCTTTGGGGAGTTTAAAGCTTGCTCCGTCTTTCAGTAGTTTGTTCCTCTGGGCAAGTCCTTCATTCTGTTTCTATCTAGCATTTCCTATCTATCCAAAACATTTCTAGCCAGGCTATCTCTTGTGGAAAGGGGACCTCATTGGAGGCAGCTTGGACTTAGCATACAGTTGAGGAGTGTAATTAATTTTACTAAACTATAGCATGCCTTTTTTTGTTTTTTTCTGGCTTGCAATTAAGAAAAATTCTTCTGTGTCTATTTGCAGCTCGTTCTCTAAGGAAAGCAGGAGGAACTGGGGCATATGAGCTGTAACATTCAGTTGCAGACTTCAGTGGAGAAAGGTTTCACTTTAACAGGAGTGATGCAAGTCCCAGGTGGCTGAGTCCCAGAAAAGGCAGGTTTAAGGAGATGGGGAAGAAGATTGCCCACACAGTGTCTGACCTCTGGGACACTGCTTTTCTTGCATGTCCACACTTCATTAGGAGACACTCTGGATCTATATCATTTGGAGAATGTTGCTGTCACTTATTGTGAAAGCTGAATAAGAATACTAATCATAAAAACCTTAAAAAGCAGAAATACCTTTACACTATGTTCTAACTGAAGTCACTGTCTTTCAGCTACACTGCTGAAACCAATTAGCCATACATTACTTGAAGAAAATTATAGGGAGAGACGTGGTTCATCGGGGCTTTTTGCATTGTAATGAGCCCCATGGTGTATTTGGTGCTGAGCCCATGAACCTCAGGAGATTGAGCAAAATGTTCAAGTCAAAGTCAGAAAAAAATCCCAAACTTTTGTAGAGTGTTAATAGATCCCACTGAGGGTCATTAGCAGGAAAGACTCGCTGGAGGCTGATTAGAGCAGAAAATTGTAATCACTGATTACAGGTAGGCAAAGGCAATGTGCAGGTGGCTCTGATACCATGTTAACCCTTGGTGTGTTTTTCAAGCAAAATGGCCAAGCATGGACACTGAGAGCCTGGGAAGGGAGATCCTTTCCCCCACGTGTTTTTCATGGCTCTTCCTGGGGGCAGCGTGCAGTTGGGGGTGTGCAATATTCATGCAAGACAATGACATGAGACCTGCTGGGCTCCGCAAGGGGACAAGGGGACAGTGAGGCCCTGGTGTCTACTCACAGGCCTCAGTGGCAGAGACAACAATCATAGGGGACAAAGACATCAGGTCTGTCGGAGGCTTTCAGCCTGTTTTAGGCAGTTGGCCTTTCTTGCTGCCTGGGCACACTGCTGTCTGACTAATTTGCATACTAACTGGTGTGCAAGTATAGTGTGGGAGAAAGTGTCAAAAGCCTTCCTAAACTTGAGTTAACTGACATTCACTGTTCTCTGTCCATCCACAAATACAGTTCTTTTAGCACTGAAGGGCATGAGGTTGGTGTGGCTCACATCATTTCCCCTCAGTAAATCTATGCTGACTGTTCCCCCTCACCTTCTTCTCCTTTGTTTACCTAGAAAGGGGATCAGAGAAGACTTGGTCCATGACACTCTCCTGATCAAAGTGAGGCTGAATGGCCTGTAGTTCTCCAGCTTGTCCTTGCGGCCTTTTTTGAAGATGGATGCAACGTTTGCCTTTTTTCCAGTCATTGGGACCTCCCTGAGTCTCCACAGCTTTCCAAGATGATTGACAGAGGCCTTATTGGATAGCAGCCAGCTCTCTCAGCACCCTTAGCTGCAGCCCATCCAATCCTGTAGACCTGTGTTCTTGCAAATAATTCCTGACTCAAGCCTCAGGCACTGCTGGTTGTTTTTCTCCTTGGAAGTCCTGAACTCTAAGCACAATGGCCTGGGAGACCTTCTTGGTGGAGGCTGAAGCAAAGGCATTGAGTTCCCCAGACCTATCTGCATCTGCTGATACCAGATTCCCTGCCCCATTCAGCCATGGGCTCACATTTTCCTTGTTTATGCTTTTATTGTTTCTGAAGGAATAGCAGATCATCTTTGTGCCTTTGACATCCCTTCGAAGCATCAATATTACAGGAGCTATGGCTTTCCTAACTGCTTCCACACTCCCCTGGACAATATTTCTAAATTCTCCCTTTGTAGCCTCTCCCTTCTGCCCATTCCTGTGCTCTGCCTTCTTGTACTGGAGCTCAGTGGCAAGTTCCCTGTTTCGCCACCCTGTCTCCTGAGATGTCTATTTGTTCTCCTGGGTATCAGTATGGGCCATTCTTGAGCTTGGAGCATGCTGTCCTTAAAGACCTGCCAGTTTTCCTGAGCTGCTTTGCCCTTCAGAGCTGCCTCCCAAGGGATTCCTACACCATTCCTCCCCCCAATAGGCCCAAGTCTGCTCTTCTGATATCCAGAGTCTGCATTCTGCTCCTCTTATTCCTCACTCCCCTCAGGATTAGACACTCCACCATCTCATGGCCACTGCAGGCAAGGCTGACATTGGTTATCACATCCCTGGTCAGTTCTGCCTTCTTTGCAGGTTCCAGGAAAGTGTCACCCTTGTTGACCTGCCTGGCTTAGCTGTGCTCGGAGTTGTCCTCCACACCCTCCAGAATCCTCCTGGACTGTTTGCACCGTGCTGCATTGCCCTCCCAATGAATGCCAGGGAGATTAAAGTTCCCCCCATAAGAAGCAGGTTCTGTGATCCACAGACTTCCTCAGGCTGCTTAAAGGTGTTGCAGTTCTGTGACAGCTTGTGCATCTCCACTTCCCCTTGTTTGTGCTGCAGGCTTTGTGCATTTGTGTATATTTGGGCTGCAGAACCTCAGCTGTGGCACCAGGGCTGAGTGCAGACCTGTCACAGTGAAACCTGTTCCCCAGAGCCAAGGACACCACGTATGCAAATGCCCAACTTCAGCCCAGAGACCTGCTGGTGTAGATAGCAGATGATGATATAATGATGATATGAGGCTCCCACTAAGAGAGCAAACCCTGCAGTAGCCAAGGCCAGAGAGAAAGAGAGCTGGGCCACGCAGCTGTGGCAGGAGAGGTTTTTTGTATCCAAGATGACTTTGCAGCTCCTTGGGGCCTGTGATAGAAGTTACCAGATGTCCAGGAAGGACAAGGTGCCACTGAGAACATCCTTGGGCCTGAACAGCCTGCAGTGTAGCCACGCTGTAGCTGCATCATTAGTACAGTCCCTGTTCACATAACTGGGGGGTGAGAAAAGCTTTAAGGAGAGGAGAACTAGATGGATTTGAGAGTGTAGGCATGTGTGTGGAGACCTTGGTGCGATGTGCCTTCCATCTTTGCTGCATGCTCGGATGTAGATGCAATAGACTTTGCCTAAAGGCAGTGGTGGGAATCCCTTGCTTGGGAAAAGCTAGGAGACTCAAGATGCCCTGGGGTGTTTGTCCAGCTACCACTCCAGAAGGGCATGATTTTCCTGTAGGTCCTGAGCTGTATCTGCTAGAAACATGGTGGTTGTGCTGGACACCACGTGCACATGACATGGCCCTGCAGGCCTGTTGTCATTGCATTAAACCAACTGTCTGCACTGAATTACATCAGCTGTTTGCAACATCAGGATCTGCACAGGTCTCAGCTTCAGGGTGAGCGGAGTTCTTGCAGTAATTGGCAGCTAGTGCCATTTCAAATGGCCAAGGAGATTCTCCACCTGGCAGCTGATGCCCCAGAAAGATGTGGGTTTCAGAGCTGTTACATCAGAGCAAGGAGACATGTCTTGGACCACCTCTGACACTCCAAATGTCAGAAGCTGTTTGTGTATGAACAACTGACTCCCACCCTCCATCTCCATTGATTACAATGGGAGCTTAGACAAGAAGCAGACAGTCACACTCTGCACCCCAACACCTGGACAAGGGGAATCCCACCTGCTGTGAGTTTGTGGAGTGCACAAGAGGGAATTGAATCCTACTCCATATTGGGAGCTTCCAAATCAGTATTTTACGCCTAGCTTGACTCCTCTAAACCAATTGCTAAGGCATGAATAAATGAACTCCCTTCTTGTCCCTGCCTAGGTGTCCTGTCTTCTTATGAGATGGGAGCTGGCTCTTCCAGAGTGGGACAATTCCACCTGTCCCGAAAACCATCTTGTGATGAGACAAACTGGAATGCTGAACTCAGTCTCTCTCCCCTGTTTAGGGAGGGACCATCGGTGATTATTTTAGTCCACTTCAGTGGACATTTTCCAGGGGTGACCACACGGTCTTTCAGGAGATGTCAGCCCTGGAGCCCCGGGAACTTCTTGGAGGTGCACAGGGCACGGGAAAGTCACATCTTTGCTGGGCCTGGCTCCTGGGACTGCAGGAGCCCATGGCAACCTGGCAGGCACTGCAGAGAGACAGCTCTGTCCTGATGCAGCTCCTCTTAAAGGAGCAGCAAGAGTCAGGGCACTGCCTGCAGGGGCCAGGATGAGATAAGCTACTCTTAACTTAAAGGTAGTTGGGAATGGGAGGATGGCTGAGAGTTCACTGTAAGGAGAAATCTTCACCACCCTTGACACAGTAAGTCTCTGGCTGCAGGGCAATGCTGCTGTGGTTCCCGGAGGGCTCTTCTGAAGCTGGCACCTTCCATAGCTGAGAGGGTCTGTCAGGGCAGCTCTGCCAGCTTCTCCTGTTTGGAACAGGTGGTGCTTTAGAGCAGAGATTCCCAGCCACACCGTCAGACTGACAAGGCATCACAGCTACTTTCTTCAGGGGGTGGTGCAGGGGTGTGAAGCCAGGGAGGGCACCCAGGTCTGCCCAATGCTGCATTTCAGAGCAGTGTCCCTGTGCCCCAGCGTACTGTGTGCCCAGGGGAGCAACTCTGCTGCCTGTGAGGGCCATCACTCAGCGTCAGCACCCTGTGGTGCTGCAGGGAGAAGCTGTGGGTGGAAGGAGTGACCCCCATCAGGGCAGGTTCCTTCTCCTGTTGAGAGGGTGCTGCATGGGTCAGGGCTGCTCTCAGCTCCAGCTCACCCCCAGGACACTTCCTGAAGGGGACTTCTCAAGAGGAAAGTATATGCTGGTCATACCTGCAAAGGGCAGAGCTTTCCTTCCTGAGTCTGTGCTTAATCTCCTCATCTTTTGACAGGGCTGGAATGGAAACAGAGTTTAGACAAGAAACCATGACTCCTGAATTGTTGCACTGAGAGATCGAAAGGTCTGCAAGGAACCTCAGCAAATCCCTCCACTCACCCCTCTGCCTATGAGCAGCACCACCATAATCTTTATTAGCCTCCTCAGGGTTGGTCTTAGCTGCTTCTTAGCACCTACAAACCTGGAGATATCTGCCCCTGGGACAGTGCCAGGCAGCAGCAGTATGATGCATGAAAGGGAGGAAGCTTCTCACAGGAAAGGCTGTGGGAGGGTGGATGTGGGCAATTCCCTGACAGTTTCTGCAATGCAGATGCCTTCCCCTGAGCCAGCCCCTGTGTCTCCTCTGCCACCTAGCAGAGCCTCTGCCCTCAAGGCCAAAGCATCCAGGGCAGGAGACACCTCCTTTGCAGTCCAGGCTCCAGGAGAGCAGAGATGCGTCTCTCCTGTAGGTGCCCATTTTACCACTGCCTGACAGAGTGGCTGAGAGCAAAACCTCCTCTGCAGGGGGATGTGCACAGCTGAGTAAGATGCAGGCTTTCCTGCATGCCCTGGATCTGGAGGTGTTTGCATGGGAGCGAGGGGACCAAGACTCCTCCTAGCCTGTGGGTCTTTGGGTGATGCAGTCTGTAGGGCTGGGGAATGCACCAAGTCTCCCTAAGGAGACATCCTCTTTTGGGACATGTACTAACCTGAACAGTTTTGCCCCTCAGGATTCTCTAGGAATGCAAAAAGCCAAGGATTTCTATCCCTTCAATAGATGTGCCCCACGTGTGGTGAGTAAGCCCCTCTGCTACAGCCCTTCTTCTGGAGAACGGGTTGGGAGGATGTTGCAGACCCCTTCCCCATTAGGAGTAGGGGCTTAATTGGAGAGAGGATGTGGACACAGAGCTTGTCTGTACGCCCTGCCCCACAACCCCTATTGTAGCTGCAGATGTGGTGCAGATGGTAAGCTGATGTGAGGATAGGATCTATCTTAGTGGAAGGGAGGCCTCTGCGATGGTCCCTGTAACCCCTGCCTTCATGTGCCTGTTTTCCTCCCTTGCACCGGGTGGGAGCTGGTGGTGAATGACTTGGATACAGACACCTCTGTTCAAAAGGGTGGAAGAGGAGATGAAGAATTCCTCCCAGGGTTGTTCTCTTCCAGAGGCTGATGGGCTGGATGCTAATGTCATCTCTCCCTGCACGACATGGAGAGTATCCCCACGGGGTCACTGCATGAAATCCCCCTCACTCAGCTCAGGGCATCCATCCCCAGAAACTGCCCTCCCCACCCCACCCCCAAATACATGTTGCTGTCTGCTTTCTCCATGTACCCAGTGTGGCATATGGTGAGAGCTAAGGGACTGAAGTTACAGATGAGTTTCAAATATGAAAAATCTGTTTTGATCTTGAGTCATGCTTGTTGTTTGGCTGGGTACCAGGGCTACGCTTGTGTGCATACCCCGAACACTTCAGTCATTAGCTCCTTGCCTGGCCTGAGAATTTCCTGGCCAGTCATCTGCACAGATGGGAGAGCAAGTTGTCATGAGACAATGGACCAACATGAAACTAGGTGATTGACTGGACCTAGGCAACTAAATATTTGACTGAGAGTTATGGCAGCCCTGCAGGTGGGAATTTCTGAAGGTTCTAGAAATTTCCCAAGTGGCAAATCCTGCTGTGTCTAGTCCAATTTATACGCTGAAATGTGTTGATAACCATCCTGGCTGGAGTGTCTCTAAGTGTCCTTGCTGCAAAAGTAATCAGAATGTGCATAGCTAAGACATCTGTAAATATTCCATACAAGGTTTTCCTGAACAGTTTTCCCACACAGTCTGTGGTTAAGGTGTATCAAGAGCAATGAATTATGCCTGTGCTGAGTGGTCACATGGGTCCCCAGCCAATTGGATTAGGACTGAGCCAACCAGGGGTTCAGGAGTCTCACCTACTCCAGCTCACAACACTGCAAGGACACTTTGTCACTGCACAGAGGACACTTTGTCACTGCACAGTGACTGACCATCCTGCTTTGATTCTGAGTGTCCGTGTAACAAGCAGGGCTGACTACTCTGGAGCCCATGGACAGAGGACACTGTTCCCCATGGTATACTCAGAAAGTGGAGATTAGAGCAGAAGTAGAGGAGGTGAAGGAAGGTCCTACTGGTAAGGAGGAAGGACATGTGGGGAGTTGCTCTGAGAAATGCTGTGGGTTTGTTCACAGTGAGTCCTAACTTGTCAATGTCTTTTCCTCCCTGGACAGTCCCCTCTGCCCAGAGGAAGCAAATGTCCAACAGCAGCTCCTTCAACGAGTTCCTCCTCCTGCGGTTTGCAGAGACACAGGAGCTGCAGCTCTTGCACTTCTCGCTCTTCCTGGGCATCTACCTGGCTGCCCTCCTGGGCAACGGCCTCATCATCACAGCCGTAGCCTGCGACCACCGCCTCCACACCCCCATGTACTTCTTCCTCCTCAACCTCTCTGTCCTGGACCTTGGCACCATCTCCACCACTGTCCCCATATCCATGGCCAATTCCCTGAAGAACACCAGGGCCATTTCCTACTCAGGATGTGCTGCCCAAGTCTTTTTCTTTGTCTTCTTTATGTCAACAGAATATTTCCTTCTCACTGCCATGGCTTATGACCGCTTCATTGCCATCTGCAGACCCCTGCACTACGGCATCATCATGGGCAGCAGAGCCTGTGTCAAAATGGCAGCAGCTGCCTGGGCCAGTGGTTTTCTCCATGCTCTGCTGCACACTGGGAACACATTTTCAATACCACTCTGCCAAGGCAACACAGTGGACCAGTTCTTCTGTGAGATTCCTCAGATCCTCAAGCTCTCCTGCTCAGGTGCCTATCTCAGGGAAGTTGGGGTTCTTGTGGTTAGTGGCTCTTTAGCCTTTGGGTGTTTTGTTTTCATTGTGGTGTCCTACGTGCAGATCTTCACTGCTGTGCTGAGGATCCCCTCTGAGCAGGGCCGGCACAAAGCCTTTTCCATGTGCCTCCCGCACCTGGCCGTGGTCTCCCTGTTTGTCAGCACTGCAACGTTTGCCTACCTGAAGCCCCCCTCCCTCTCCTCCCCATCTCTGGATCTGGTGGTGGCTGTTCTGTACGGGGTGGTGCCTCCAGCAGTGAACCCCCTCATCTACAGCATGAGGAACAAGGAGCTCAAGGATGCACTGAAGAAACTGATTCAAGAGGTACTAGCTCAGCAGCAATGAGCTGCCCATCCCTCTTCACAGGTGGTTTCTAATTTTCTCAGATAACTCTTGTGCTTTGGGCATTGTATCTGTGATAGTCATGTTTGTACAGAGATATTTGAATTCATCCCACTTCCCCAGCAGCAGGAATCCCCCAGTCTGTCTGCCTGAGAGGCCTTCTGTAAATGTGTCCATCCCTGTGTCAGAGCTGGCCGGTCTCTAATAAAAGGGGATTTCCTCAGTGCTGTGCTTGAAGGTTGGGCTCTTCTTCCAAAGCTGGAGATAAGAATTTGCTCAAGGACTTTCACCATGAAAGGACCTGTTGGTTTTCTAGGGCTCTCCATCAGCTCAGGGTGATGAGCTCATGGGGTGCTGTGTTAGGGAATGAGGGCTGCATTCAGCTCTCACTTGTGGGTGCCCAGTGCTCCTGGAGGTGCTGAATGGTCAAGCAGCATCTGCCTGGGACTGTCTGCCCTATGACAGGGCTGGTGACAGATGCCCACAGTGGGGACCCAGCAGGCAGAGGGAAGGGAGCCTGGAGAGTGGTTCATGTCACCTTCAGTGGGCTGCTTCTAGGGACACACCTGAACACAGCCTGAGCCATGTGAAATGCCCTGTGGCTGCTCAGAGCATCATCCACACCACAGACCCCTTGGTAGGGGGTTGTCAGGTGCAATGATGCCCGTCCAGCTGGGTCTGCTTCTCACCCCAACCACCACTGCCAGTGCAGAGTCACCCCGTGGCCCTGGGGCACCACAGCCCACTCGCTCTGCAGAGCAGCACCGCCAGCTCGGGGCCCTGCGGGGAGCACAGGGGAGGCTCCAGGAGTGGCCAGGCAGGCCAGCACTGATGCCCTCCCTGGGGTGAGGACACACACCGGTGGGTTTGTGGGGCAGAGCCAGGTCTCGTGGAGGGGAAGCAAGACATGCCGGGCACAGGAGAGTGGAGGCCATTTGCAGCCCTGGATGCACAGCCCAGGTTTATGGGTGAGTCTTGCTGTGCGGCCAGCTCGTTCCTGCTGGGCTCAGTGCCTGTATGGAGGGGAAGAGCCAGGCCTAGGCAGCCTCTCTCCTGGCCCAGACCCCAGCAGGCCCTGGGGACGGCTGTGTGCTAACCCCTGCGTGGGACATGGCCAGGGTTGGGCAAGGTGCAGAAACTGTGGAGGCTGCCAAAGCAGGAGGGCTGTGGGGGGACGGGACACCGAAGGCTGTCACAGGGACTGTGCCAGGGGGATGTTGGCCTGGCCCATGAGCTCTTGTTCTTGCTCCATCTGTGCTGGAGCCAAGGCTGAGGACCAAGAGGTCCCTGAGGCAAAGCTGTGCTCCTTGGGGAGCTGCCCTGAGCACCACAACAGGCAGAGCACGCTTCTTGTATGTCCCCATCCTGCTGGGAGGGTGGCACAGGTACAACCCCTCCCTGCAGCCCCCACTGGTTCCTGCCCACCTGCCCCTGCCAACCTGCCCCTGACAACCTGCCACCACCCCCGTGCTGCCTTGTCCTCTGTCCCTCTTCTCCACACTGCAGGGACCAGTGATGCAGCAGGAGCTGGCACAGCCCCACAGCTGCTGCCCGGCCCCTGGCCCTCTCCTCCTGCCTGCCAAACATTACGTCCATCTTCAAGAAGGACAGGAAAGAGGATCTGGGGAGTGATGGGCTGGTCAGTGTCACCTCAGGCCCTGGGAAGCAAATCTTCCTGGAGCTGGTTCCAGCCACATGAAGGGGTTGGGAACAGCCAGCACGAAGTCATCGAGGGCAAATTGTGCCTGACCAACCTGACTGCCTTCTGTGGTGGGATGACTGGCTGCGTGGACAAGGGGAGCGCAGTGCATGCACTCCTTGAATGTAGGAAGGCCTTTGACACCGTCTTCCATAACTTCTTTGTAACCAAACTGGGGAGAGGTGGGATGGAGGAGTAAGCAATGGAGGGTGTGGGAAATGAGCTGGAGGCCACCTGGCTCAAAGGGTGGAGAACAGTGGTACAAATCTCGAGGAGTCTTGAAAGACTTGGGGATTTGGCTGACAGAAACTTCATGACATTGTACAAGGAGAAATGGCAGGTCCTCTATCAGAGGGGGCAGAACAGCCTGTGCATCAGATTAGGCTGGGACTTGACCCGGAGAGGAGTGACCTGATCTGGAGAAGTTTTCCCATTTCCCATGCATTTTGCCCAGCTCTCCCTCTGGCTGAACCTAACCTGAGCCTAGGGAAAGCCATTTCTCCTGCCTGGGCCTCTTTTGGGCCTCGGGCTTTTCAGTGTGCCCTCAAAGCGGTGCTTCTTGCCTGGGAGTCGCTAAAGCCACTGGCAACCTGGACATACCCAGCTGCCACCCAAGCACCTGGATCCCTGGATCTCCCACGTTTTTGACCCTGGTTATCTCAGGACATGCCCACACACCACAGTGCTGCTGTCCAGGCTCCGGTGCAGAGCCTGGAAGGCAGTGCAATGCCTCAGGACCTGCATTTGGGCTCATTTAGAAGTTTGTGAGGTGACCAGATCCCACCTCTGCAGCTGCTGAAATTTGAGAACATCCCTGCAACCAACATTCCTGCTCTTCCTAGTCTCTGCAGAGTCCCAGGGTGACTCTTGCAGAAGGGAGACTCCATCCCCCTTGAATACTGTCAGAGATGGGGCTTTCCAAGTCACTGCCAAAGGAAGGACTCCTTTACTTCTTTGGGTTGCTTATCCAGCCTGTGGCACCCCCTCTGTGACGCCGTGAGCCCAGCTGTGCACCCTGAGGTCTCTGCCCTTTCTCTGCCCTGTCTCCTGGGTGTCTGCCCAAAGTCTTGCCAGTGCACCAGGGCCATGGGAAGTGTTGCTTGAGAGAGCTCACTTGAAGCTATGACATGTTGTGGAGCTGAAGACCTGACAGAGGCTTGTCTGGGACGTGGCCATGCTCCCAAACCCTTCCTGCTCCTGGTCTGAGGGCCCAGGAAGGTCGCAGGCTTGAGAGCTGTGGATTTGGTGTGGGTGGGATGGGTTTCCCTTGACATGCCTGAGTCCTGCCTGGGTTGCTCTGAGGGCCCAGGAAAATCCCTCTTCTCTAGGCGCTTGCCTCATGGCTTTTCCAGACTTTTGTACAGAAACACAACCTGGTCCAAGATGCACGAGAGCAGCACAGCCCCCAGCATGGTGCAGGACCCCCAGGAGCTGTGTGGCACTCTCCTCTTTTTCCACATGTCCTGATTACAATAAAAATTTCTAACATCACTTTACAGCACACTATCTGGGCACTGTAACACTGTAACTCCTTCCATTACTCTTTGTTCATTCCCATACCACACTGTTGATTTGCACCGTGGGGAGTTTAAAGCTTGCTCTGTCTTTCAGTAGTTTGTTCCTCTGGGCAAGTCCTTCATTCTGTTTCTATCTAGCATTTCCTATCTATCCAAAACATTTCTAGCCAGGCTATCCCTTGTGGAAAGGGGACCTCATTGGAGGCAGCTTGGACTTAGCATACAGTTCAGGAGTGTAATTAATTTTACTAAACTATAGCATGCCTTTTTTTGTTTTTTTCTGGCTTGCAATTAAGAAAAATTCTTCTGTGTCTATTTGCAGCTAGTTCTCTAAGGCAAGCAGGAGGAACTGGGGCATATGAGCTGTAACATTCAGTTGCAGACTTCAGTGGAGAAAGGCTTGACTTTAACAGGAGTGATGCAAGTCCCAGGTGGCTGATTGAGGGAAATGGCAGGGTTGAGTAGATGGGGAATAAGATTGTCCGTACAGTGTCTGACCTCGGGGAACACTGCTTTTCCTGCATGTCCACACTTCATTAGGAGACACTCTGGATCTATATCATTTGGAGAATGTTGCTGTCACTTATTGTGAAAGCTGAATAAGAATACTAATCATAAAAACCTTAAAAAGCAGAAATACCTTTACACTATGTTCTAACTGAGGTCACTGTCTTTCAGCTACACTGCTGAAACCAATTAGCCATACATTACTTGAAGAAAATTATAGGGAGAGACATGGTTCATTGGGGCTTTTTGCATTGTAATGAGCCCCATGGTGTATTTGGTGCTAAGTCCATGAACCTCAGCTATTGCGAGGAGATTGAGCAAAATGTTCAAGTCAAAGTCAGAAGAAAATCCCAAACCTTTGTAGACCGTTAATAGATCCCACTGAGGGTCATTAGCAGGAAAGACTCGCTGGAGGCTGATTAGAGCAGGAAATTGTAATCACTGATTACAGGTAGGCAAAGGCAATGTGCAGGTGGCTCTGATACCATGTTAACCCTTGGTGTGTTTTTCAAGCAAAATGTCCAAGCATGGACACTGAGAGCCTGGGAAGGGAGATCCTTTCCCCCATGTGTTTTCCATGGCTCTTCCTGGGGGCAGCGTGCAGGTCGGGGTGTGCAATGCTGAATGCAGGACAATGACATGAGACCTGCTGGGCTCCGCAAGGGGACAAGGGGACAGTGAGACCCTGGTGTCTACTCATAGGCCTCACTGGCAGAGACAACAATCATAGCGGACAAAGACATCAGGTCTGTCGGAGGCTTTCAGCCTGTTTCAGGCAGTTGGCCTTCCTTGCTGCCTGGGCACACTGCTGTCTGACTAACTTGCACACTAACTTGTATGCAAGTATACTGAGGGAGAAAGTGTCAAAAGCCTTCCTAAAGTCAAGGTACACAGTGCTTTTAACACAGAAGGCCATGAGGTTGGTGAAGCATCATTTCCCCTCAGTAAATTTACGCTGACTGCTCCCAGTCACCTTCTTCTCCTTTGTTTACCGAGAAATGGGATTGGAGAAGACTCGGTACGTGACACACTCCTGTCACCCTTGCTGACCTATCTGGCTTAGCTGTGCTCGGAAGGTGTCCTCCACACCCTACAGAATCCTCTTGTACTCTTTCTACCCTGCTGCATTGCCCTTCCAGGATATGCCGGGGCGATTAAAGTCTCCCCATAGGAGCAGGGTTCTGTGATCCACAGACTTCCTCAGGTTGCCTAATGTGGCTTTTGTAGTTCTGCAGCAGCTTGTGCATCTCCCCTTCCTCTTGTTTTGTCGTCCAGGCTTTGTGCATTTGTCTATATTTGGGCTGCAGAATCTCAGCTGTGGCACCAGGGCTGAGCACAGCATTGTTGCTGTGAAGCCTGTTCCGAATAACAAAAGACACCGTGTATGCAAAGGCCAAAGTTCAGCACAGAGACCTGCTGGTGTAGAGAGCAGATGGTGATATAGTGATGGTATGAGGCACCCACTTAGAGAGCAAACCCTGCAGTACCCAAGGCCAGAGAGAAACAGAGCTGGGCCATGCAGCCATGGCAGGAGAGGTGTTTGGTGCCTGAGCTGAGTCTGTAGCATCTGTGCCCAAGGTGACTTTGCAGCACCTTGGGGCCCGTGATGGAGGTGACTGGATGTCCAGGAAGGACAAGGTGCCCCTGAGAAAGGTGTCCCTGGGCCTGAAGAGCCTGTGATCCAGCCATGCTGCAGCTGAATCATTAGCACAGTCCCTGTTCCTATCATTGGGAATGAGAAAAGGCTTAGGGAGAGGAAAAAGAGCAGGGTGTGAGAGTCTAGGCATGTGCGTGGAGACCTTGGTGTGATGTGCCTTCCATCTTTGCAGCATGCTCGGATGTAGATGGCATGGACTTTGCCTAAATGCAGCAGTCAGGATCCGTTGTCTGGGAACAGGTAGGAAATCTGAGATGCCCTGGGGCACTTGCCCAGCAACCACTCCAAGAGGGCATGGTCTTCCTTTAGATGCCATGCTGTACCTGCTAGAAACGTGGTGGTTCTATTGGACACCCCTTGCATTTGACAGCCCTGCAGGCCTCTTATCATTGCATTAAATCAAGTGTCTGCCCTGAATTACATTTGCAATGTTTGGAATCTGCATATATTTCGGCTTCCGAGTGAGGGGAGCTCTTGCAGTAGTAGACATCAAGTGTCATTTCAGATGGCCAAGGAGATTCTCCACCTGGCCCCTAGCTGATGCTCCACAAGGATGCGAGTTTCCTAGTTGCTCCATCAGAGCAAGGGACACCGGCACACATGTTGGACCACCTCTGGCACCTCAAATATCTAAAACTGTATGGGTGTAAACAACTGGCGCCCACCCTTCATCTGCACTGATCACAGTGGGAGCTTAGAAAAAGAGATTGACTGCAGACACCCATTTTATGCACCCCAAAACCTGGGCAGGGGGAATCCCACCTCCTGTGAGTTTGTGGAGTGCACGGGAGGCTGAATGCCAGTCCATCCCAAGGGACTTCTCATTGGACATTAGATGTATTGATTTCTTCCTCTAAATCAGTCCTTGAAGCACAAGTCAATGAACTGGCTTCTTGCAGGTGTCCTGTCTTCTTCTGAGATGGGAGCAGGGCCTTCCAGAGTGAGACATTTCCACCTCTCTCAGATAACCATCCTCTGGTGAGAGCAACTGCAATCCTGAAATCAGTCTCTCTCCACTGTTTAGGGAGGGACCATCGGTGATTATTTTAGTCCACTTCAGTGGACATTTCCTTTGGGTGACCCTGCTGCCTTTCAGGAACTGTCAGCCCTGGAGCCCCGGGAACATCTCAAGGATGCACAGGGCACAGAGAAAGTCACGTCTTCAGCTGGGCCTCTGCTCCTGAGCTGCGCCTGGCTCCTGGGACTGCAGGAGCCCATGGCAACCTGGCAGGAGCTACAGAGAGACAGCACTGTCCGGGAGCACCTCCTCTTAAAGGAGCAGCAAGACTCAGGGTGCTGCCTGCAGGTGCCAGGATGAGATGAGCGACTCAGAAGTTAAAGGCAGTCCGCAACAGGAGGATGGCTGAGTGCTCACTGTGAGCAGAAATCTTCACCACCCTTGACACAGTAAGTCTCTGGCTGCAGGGCAACACTGCTGTGGTTCCTGGAGGGCTCTTCTGAAGCTGGCACCTTCCATAGCTGAGAGGGTCTGTCAGGGCAGCTCTGCCAGCTTCTCCTGTTTGGAACAGGTGGTGCTTTAGAGCAGAGATTCCCAGCCACACCATCAGATTGACAAGGCATCACAGCTACTTTCTTCAGGGGGTGGTGCAGGGGTGTGAAGCCAGGGAGGGCACCCACATCTCCCCAATGCTGCATTTCAGAGCAGTGTCCCTGCACCCCAGGGTGCTGTGTGCCCGGAGCAGTGACTCTGCTGCCTGCGAGGGTCGGCACTCAGCCTGCCCAGGGAGCTCCCTGTGGTGCTGCAGGGAGAAGCTGTGGGTGAAAGGAGCGACCCCCATCAGGGCAGGTTCCTTCTCCTGTTGAGAGGGTGCTGCATGGCTCAGGGCTGCTCTCAGCTCTAGCTCACCCCCAGGACATTTTCTGAAGGGGACTTTTCCAGAGGAAGGTATATGCTGGTCACACCTGCGAAGGGCAGAGCTTTCACTCCTGTGTCTGTGCTTAATCTCCCCATCCTTTGACAGGGCTGGAATGGAAACACAGTTGTTTAAACAAGAAACTGTGACTCCTAAACCATTACACTGAGAGATCAAAAGGTCTGCAAGGAACCTCAGCAAATCCCTTCAGCCACCACTCTGCCTACACGCTGCACCACCATAATCTTTATTAGCCTACTCAGGCTGGTCTTAGCTGCTCCTTAGCACCTGCAAACCTGAAGGTATCTGCCCCTGGGACAGTGCCAGGCAGCAGCAGGATGATGCATGAAAGAGAGGAAACTTCTCACAGGAAAGGCTGTGGGAGGGTGGATGTGGGCAATTCCCTGACAGCTTCTGCAATGCAGATGCCTTCCCCTGAGCCAGCCCCTGTGTCTCCTCTGCCACCCAGCAGAGCCTCTGCCCTCAAGGCCACAGCATCCAGGGCAGGAGACACCTCCTTTGCAGTCCAACCTCCAGGAAAGAAGATGTGCAGATGGTAAACTGATGTGAGGATAGGATCTATCTTAGTGGAACGGGAATCTCTGCAATGGGTCCTGTGACCCCTGCCTTCATGTGCCTATTTTCCTCCCTTACACCAAGTGGGAGCTGGGGGTGGTTGATCTGTTCAGAAGGGTGAAAGAGGAGGAGACGAATTCCTCCCAGGGTTCTTCTCTTCCAGAGGCTGATGGGCTGGATGCTAATGTCATCTCTCCCTGAAGGACTTGGAGAGTATTCCCATGGGCTCAAAGTATGAAATCACCCTCACTCAGCTCAGGGCATCCATCCCCAGAATCTAACCCCCCACCCCACCCCCAAATACATGCTGCTGTTTGCTATCTGCATGTAGCCAGTGTGGCAGAGCACATGGTGAGAGCTAAGGGACTGAAGTTACAGATGAGTTTCAGATATGAAAAAAGCAGTTTTGTTCTGGAGTCATACCTGTGGTTTGGCTGGGTACCAGGGCTACGCTTGTGTGCACACCCAGAGCACTTCGGTTATTAGCTCCTTGCCTGGGCCGAGAATTTCCTGGCCAGTCATCTGCACAGATGCACTGGTTGTCATGAGAGGATGGACCAACTTGAAGCTAGATGATTGACTGGACCCAGACCATTAAGTATTTGACCAAGAATTATGGCAGCCCTGCAGGTGGGAATTTCTGAAGGTTCCCCAGTGACAAATCCTGCTGTGTCTAGTCCAATTTGTAGGCCAAAATGTGTTGATAAACATCCTGGGTGGAGTGTCCCAAAGTGTCCTTGCTGCAACAGTGATCAGAGTGTGCATAGCAAAGACGTTTGTAAAAAGTCAAATACAAAGTGTTCCTGCAGTAATTGTCACATACTCTGGGGTTAAGGTATATCAGTAGCAATGAATTATGCCTGTGCTGGGTGGTCATGCGGTTCCCCAGCCAACTGGAGCCAACCAGGGGCTCAGGAGTCTCACCTACTCCAGCTGACAGCACTGCAAGGACACTTTGTCACTGCACAATGACTGACCATCCTGCTTTGATTCGGAGTGTCTGTGTAACAGGCAGGCCTGATTCCTCTGGAGCCCATGGACAGAGGACCCTGCTCCTCATGGTAGACTCAGAAAGCACAGACCAAAGCACAAGCATAGAAGGTGAAGGAAGGTCCTCCTGGTAAGGACAAAGGAAATGTGGCGAGCTCCTCTGAGAAATGCTGTGGGTTTTGTTCACAGTGAGTCCTAACTTGTCAATGTCTTTTCCTCCCTGGACAGTCCTCCAAAGCCCAGAGGCAGCAAATGTCCAACAGCAGCTCCCTCAATGAGTTCCTCCTCCTGGCATTTGCAGACGCACGGGAGCTGCAGCTCTTGCACTTCTCGCTCTTCCTGGGCATCTACCTGGCTGCCCTCCTGGGCAACGGCCTCATCATCACAGCCGTAGCCTGTGACCACCGCCTCCACACCCCCATGTACTTCTTCCTCCTCAACCTCTCCCTCCTCGACGTTGGCACAATCTCCACCACTGTCCCCAAATCCATGGCCAATTCCCTGTGGGACACCAGAGCCATTTCCTACTCAGGATGTGCTGCCCAAGTCTTTTTCTTTGTCTTCTTAATTTCAGCAGAATATTTCCTTCTTACCACCATGGCTTATGACCGCTTTGTTGCCATCTGCAGACCCCTGCACTACGGCACCATCATGGACAGCAGAGCTTGTGTCAAAATGGCAGCAGCTGCCTGGGCCAGTGGTTTTCTCCATGCTCTCCTGCACACTGCTAACACATTTTCAATACCACTCTGCCAAGGCAACACAGTGGACCAGTTCTTCTGTGAAATTCCCCAGATCCTCAAGCTCTCCTGCACAGACTCCTACCTCAAGGAATTTGGGGTTCTTGTGGCTAGTGTTTGTTTACTCTTTGGGTGTTTCATTTTCATTGTGGTGTCCTACGTGCAGATCTTCACTGCTGTGCTGAGGATCCCCTCTGAGCAGGGCCGGCACAAAGCCTTTTCCATGTGCCTCCCGCACCTGGCCGTGGTCTCCCTGTTTGTCAGCACTGACATGTTTGCCTACCTGAAGCCCTCCACCATCTCCTCCCCAGCTGTGGATCTGGTGATGGCTGTTCTGTACTCAGTGGTGCCTCCAGCAGTGAACCCCCTCATCTACAGCATGAGGAACAAGGAGCTCCAGGACACACTTAAGAAACTGATTCAGCTGGTACCAGTTCAGCAGCAATGAGCTGCTCATCCCTCTTTGTAAGTGACTTGAATTTATCTCAGACAACTCTTGTGCTTTGGGCATTGTGTCTGTGATAATCATGCTTGTACAGAATTACTTAAATTCATCCGCGTTCTCCAGAGGCACAAACCCTGTCTGTCTGACCCAGAGGCCTTCTGTGAATGTGTCTGTCACTGTGTCAGAGCTGGCCTCTCTCTAATAAAAGGGGATTTCCTCAGTGCTGTGCTTGAAAGTTGGTTTCTTCTTCCAAAGCTGGAGATAAGAATTCACCAAAGGGCTTTCACCTTGAAAAAGACTGTTGCTTTCTGGAGAGTCTCCAGGTCTCAAGGCGATGAGCTCATGGGGTGCTGTGTTAGTGAATGAGGGCTGGATTCAGCTCTCACTTGTGGGTGCCCAGTGCTCCTGGAGGTGCTGAATGGTCAAGCGGTGTCTGCCTGGGACTGTCTGCCCTATGACAGGGCTGGTGACAGATGCCCACAGTGGGGACCCAGCAGGCAGAGGACGGGAGCCTGGAGAGTGGTTCATGTCACCTTCGTTGAAAAACCCTGGGCTGGTTCTAGGGCCACACCTGAACACAGCCTGTGTTAAAGAATAGCGAACTGAAACTGTCAAGAGGTAGCCGCTTAGCACAACTTATATGAAACTTGCTTAGCATGAGTAGCTAAATCTGCTGAAGCCTTAGGCCGCACTTCTATAAAATAATGAACTTTTACTTAGTCCAGTAAGAAAAGGGCCTCAGAGCTGGTTCAAGCTAGGAAGATAAGGGAGTTCCAAGCAGTCTGCATTCCTGCGTCTCACACTCCGAAAGGGAGGGTGTCTGCAGGAATGCCTCTCACACTCTGAAAGGGAGGGTGTCAAGGCTTTGAAATAAGACCAGTGCAGGGCATTAGGACCTGGAGGGACAAAGCCTTAGCTCGCTGCTGGGGCAGTGTTAGTTATGATTTGGAATCACCTCCTCCTCCTCCTCAGGACCTTGAGAGTGTTACGGAAATTAGGCTTGTTGGCCACCATAACAGGGCTCGACCCTGGGTTCCCGCAAGTAAAGTTTAGAGCCAAATCAAAACAAATTAAATAATTAAATATTAATGACGCGCGTGCAGTAATTGCAGCTCGAGCTGGGTGCCTCCAAAAGGGACCCTAACATACACAAATCCTGGGCAATTGTAGTTTTTTCAACTTACATTTCCCACCCCTCACGCGGTAGTTAGACCAATAGTAATTTTTCGGTCTTGGGTCTCCTGCTCCTCATTGGGTCTCATCGTCATTCTGAGGTAAGCTGTTTTTCTCCTTATTTTTGTTTTTTTTTGCTGTCTCTGATGATGGTTGTACCTCTGTTTTTGTTGGGTCTTACTGTTGTGTCTCAAGCTCAGCGTGCCTGGCCTATGAGGGCCTGAGGCACAAGTGACCTCACAATCTGCATCAAAGCTGTGTGACCACTCCTGGCCCATCAGGGACTGAGGCAGAAGCGGCCTCACAAGTACAAACTGCACCAAGATGCCTGTGCTGGCCCATGAGGGACTGAGGCCAAGGCACCTCACCATGTGCATCCAAGCCAGGGGCCTGATGCTCGCCTGTGAGGTGCTGAGGCAGAAAGGACCCCACAAGAACAAGCAGCAGCAATGTGCCTGCTCCTGGCCTAGCACATCTTGAGACACAATGACCTCACCAGCATCACCAAAGCCATGTGCATGCGGCTGTCTCTCAGGTTCTCCACATCCTCACCAAGACAACCAGCAGTAATGTCCCTGATGCTGGCCTTCCAGGTAGGGATTGAAAAGGGGCCTCACATTAAGCCCTGGAGCCATGTGCCTGCAGCTGCCCTATCAGGTACTGAGTCACCATTGACCTCACAAACACAAACAACAGCCATGTGCCTGCTGCTGGCCTATCCCCTACCGAGGCACCACTGACCTCCCACTCAGCCTCGAAGCCATGTGCCTGCTGCTGGCCTATCATGGACTGAGGCAGAAGCACCTCTCAACCTGCACCAACAGCACTTAGGTGCCTCCACTGACCTAGGAGGTGCTGAGGCACAAGTCACCTCACAGGCAGCACCCAAGCCAGCTGCCTGCAGCTTGCCCAGCAGCTCCTGAGGATAAAGTGACCTCACAAACACAGACCCTCCCCATGGGCCTGCTGCTGACCTGTCAGGTACTCAGGCAGAAGGGACATCCAAGTCCACACTGAAGCTATTAAAAGGTTTCTTGCTGATCAGGAGAATACACAGTGGTGACATCCCAAGAACCTGCACCAGCCAAGAGCCTGCTGGGCACAGCCTCTTCTCTACAGGAAGGTGCTCTGCCAAAGGATCTGTCACAGGGGGAGCTGGGAACATCCACTGGTTCTTCAGGCATGAGACACATCTCTGGGCCAGCCTGTATTCCACAAAAACACAGGCATTGAGGCGGGCTTCTCCAATGCCCTTCACAGAGGAGACCCTCACCTGGGTCACCCTCATGTACCTTGATGTCACTGTCATCACTCCTTTCATGACACTCCTCTGCAAATGGCTGTCATCTCCTGGCAAGACTCTCTCCAGGTCATGCGACATCTCCACTCTGTCACCCTGGGCACAAATCACAAAAAGGAACAATTGCACTTGCATTTCCTTTACCATCGAGTCCTAGCTGTGAGCAACTTGTTCTGCAGCACCTACACAATGACAGCAGGACATCACTTCCATTTGTAGGGCCTCGGTAAAGAGACCAGCCCAGGGAGCAGCTGCACTGGAAAGGGTTTCTGACACTGTCAGATCAACACTGCACTGCACCAGGCATCGACCTAATGCCAGACCTCAGCTGTGCCAGCTAGTCTGCAAACACACTGTCTCTGCCCCACAGAGATGGCTCTTCTGCTAGATACAACCAAGTGCCAGCAAGAAGAGATGGACGCAGGACACTCACCACTTGCACACTCCCCAGGCACTGCTCTGCTCGCTGCCTTCCCCTGGCTCCTCAACCCACACACACAGGGAAGCTCTTGTGGTGACACCAGGAGGTGGCCAAGGCACTCTGCACTCACAAGGCAGGTGCAAATGATCAGCACAAGACCAGGGACAGAGCTGGCTCCTTGGGTGATGCTGCCCTTTTCAGAGGGAAGGAGCCTGCTTTCTTTGGGCAGAGCAGGCTGCAGCTTTCCACCCCCATCCCCTCAGGAACCTCCAGCTAGGGATGGAGGGGATTTTGTTTAGTAATACAAAAGTTACAGGTACACTGTAGAAACATTGGAAAGTCCTGAAGGCTTTCTGAGGCCAAAGTAACCTCGGTTCCTTTCCTTCAGTTCCTTGGACAAGGAGCCCCTGTGAAGGCAAAAAGGGTGCAGAGGCTTTGACATGAGGCCCAAGCAAGGAGACAGCTCCAGACTGGAGCTCTGCTGAAATGCCAGCTGTCCTGGCTGCCACAGGCAACCTGGCCCTGGGCACATCTTCAGTCCTCACAGAGCCAGGAGCCCAAGAGCTGTGAGACTTCCTCAGTTCAAGCTAAGCAGGCTTTGAGGCATGCACACAAAGGCACTCAAGAGATGCTGGCATGTATTATAAGGGTCTTTGACTTGTCCTGTATGGCACCACAACCTTCTAGGAAAAGGAGGGGGCACTACAGCATTTGCTGAGCAGGCTGGCAGTAACAGCATTTGTGGGACATGGAATTAGCAGCACAGCAGATGTAGCAGGAGGTGAATCCACACCCCAAGACACCCATGGAAGCCAGGCGCATATATGGAAGCCTGAACATCTATACATAGCCTCACCTCATTCACATGCAGCTGCTTTGACACAGGGCTTACAATGTTGGCAGAGATGTTGACAGGTCCAGGGACACACCCTGGCATCCTGCCTCCATCCTCAGGGGTTCTAGCACTGCACTGGGAACCTACATGAGTGGAGCAACCTAGAAAGAAAGAAAGAATAGGAGTGTTACTGTCAGTGCTGCTGGCGTTGCAGAGTCACAACAGTCAGGGGCAAATGTCTCCCCTCTATGCTGAGCTGTATTTGTGAGAGCACAGTCAGCAGGGCCACTGAGACGTCCTAGCTTTCTTTTCGGCACAGGGAAGACCATGTCTGTATACCGGCTCCCATTTGGGCTCTCCAGTTCTGCAGAGGCACTAACACACAGGAGGGAATCCAGCACAGGGACACCAACATGGTCCAGCCTGGACCACGGGGCGTACGAGAGGCTGGGAGAGCTGGGTTTGTTCAGCCTAGGCAAGAGAAGGCCAAGGAGGATCTTCATGCTGTGCACAGCTACCTGATGGAGGGCACAGAGAAGGCAGAGCCGGATTTTCTTGGAAGTGCACACTAATAGCAGGAGAGGCAACAGGGACAAACTGGACAATGGGAAATTCTTCTTAGATGTTAAGAAAAAGCCTTTTTTCTCCATGAGGGTGGCCAAACTGTGGCACAGGGATCCAGAGAGCTTCTCAGATCTCCATCCTCAGAGATAATCAAACCTTCACTGGAAAGGGCCCCAAGATACCTCCTCTCCTGGGACCTGCCTTGAGCAGGGCATTGGACCCCCACCTCCAGATGTCTCCCCCATTGCAGGCTCAAGGAATATGCTCTTCTGAGACTCTTGCCAAAGGGACCAGAGGGTTTTGGAACTGTTGCCTCCATCGCTAACCAAGGACAGGTGTCTCAGAGCCACCCATCACCCTGAGAGGCCTGACTTCTGGTGAGGTGGCATCTGTCCTGTCTGCAAGGGTCTGGGGAAGCACAAAGTGGAGAAATGGCTCTGACTGCTTGGACTAACTACCCATCTCTCAGACGGGTCAGAATGAATTAGGGTGTGAGATGGGAAGATGCAATGAGGGTCCAGCTTCAACAGAAAGCCTTCAAGGAGTAAGGAGAGAGCTTTCTCCAGCAGAGTCAGTAAAATCCCAAAGACTCAGGGAAGCATCAAGACCGTCAGAAACTGCAAGCCTGAACCTCAGCTGACAGAAACCACCAAACTGCGAGCATCCCTGGCTCGCACCAGGATGCTCCAAGGAGGGAACATGGTCACCAACAGTCCTCACCCAGGTCTCCAGAAGGACACCCTGATGGCAGGCTGGGCCCTGGGAGCACAGCACTGCTCTCTCCAGACATCTCCACCCATGCTCAGCAGCACAACACTGGGGCCAACACCCAGCTCCACCACAGGGCACCCTGCACTGGGACACGCCGCTACCCCCGCACCTCACAGAGGGTTGGCAGCCAACACGCGCCTCTGCTTCAGTGACCCACAGGGCACAGCACCACACTTGGCAGCAGACAGGGCACCCACAAGCACCCCAAAACACAGAAAGCCCAACTCTCCAGCCCCTCAATTCCCTTCTAGTCCTCCAAGGCCTTGCAACAGGCACTGCCTCTGAACAGCCACTCACAGCCCAGGGCCTGCTCACTGCCCACCTCCAGGAAGCAGAGGAGAAGGGCTCTCACAGGGGCTGATCAGGCAGCTCCTGCCTCTCACTTGTGCCTCAACTTCTCTGAAAGCCTCTCTCAGAGCCCCTCGGAAATGCCGTTTTCAGAACAAAAGAGACCCCTGGGAAGGGCCCCTCGCGAGGACACCAGGAGCCTGCTCAGACTTTGCCCAGCAGCTCCCAAACGCAGCTCTGAGCAGCACCTGGGGACTGCGGTGGCAGCAGCAGCTCAGGGAAACCCTTGAAAATGGGTCTGCGACCCAGGGCAGGGGCAAAGCTTCCTGCCCCCAAACCCCCCCAGCCGCCCCGGCCCAGCTGCTCGGGGGCAGCCGGCACGTCTGGCTCACAGGGCAGCTGCCCCGGGGCCAGGGCGCTTCATCCCCTGCTCACCGCTTTGCTCCCGCCCTGCTTCCAGGTCTGTTTTCCTCCACATGCTGCACTCCGATTGGCTGACAGAGCCACCAGTCAAACCCATTCCCGCCCTGCTCCTCACACCAGCCAATAGGAGGCAGCACTGGGGCGTTGCCAGGGGAACGTTGCAGCCTGCTGCCCTGGCGGCCAGCTCTGCCCTTCCTCCCCCCACCCCCGCGGTGGGGCGCCATGTTGTGGGCGGCAGCGCGGGGCGTCGCAGGGCGTGGTGGGGCCTGGGGGCAGCCCGGTGCTGGGTGCCCGGGCAGTGCGGGGCCCCGGGGCCTGGCCGCTGCCCCGCAGGGACTGGGCTCTGCCGCAGGGGCCCCGCAGGGCTCCTGGCTGCCCTGCGCGCAGGGGCCATGCTGGCGGGGCAGCAGCCCCAGGGCTCGGCAGCCCTCGCGCTGCACCCGGCAGAGCTGGGCCATGGCCAGGCAGGGGCTGCTCTCTGTGGGGCCGCGCTGGGCCCCGGCGCATCGCTCCACAGGGCTGAGGAGCCCCAGGGCCCCGGGGCAGCCAGGGCCAGAGCAGCTCTGGGCCTGCCGGTGCTGGGCAGCGGAGGTGTGGGGCCGGGAGGGGGTGGGGGAGATGGCCCTGCTGGGCTCCCCCCAGCACTGCCCCCAACGGCTCAGAGAAACAGGCTTGAGGTCAGCAGGGACTTGTGGGGTGGTGATGACACCCCCACCTCTTCCCAAGTTGCTCCCCCAAACAGGCTGTCTTTTGGGTGCAGAGGTTGGACCCCATTTGCAGGAGGACAGGGGCTGTGGCCATCGGAGGACAAGATCTCTGAGCCCAAAACATGTTCTGCCATGTTCCAAGGGTATAAGGATGCAGGGAGAAGGAACAGAGATTCTCCCAAACAAGTAGAGGCCTTGGGGTTATTAGAAAGTGAAGGTTTCATTTCCCATGTGGGCATTTCCAGCAGGCTCTAGAGAGCCCCATGGGAGCTGCAGGACACCCAGCCTCCAGGACACAGGACCCCTTTCCTGCCAGAGCCAGATCCCCAAGGGGGACCCACTCCCACGGAAACGTGGGCCTGGATTGCCCCCTGCCATGAGAGGATGGAGCCAGCCCCACAGAAGCATTGGGGCTTAGGGCAGCCCCAGCCCTATGTCCCAGTAGTCCTGGCTGTCATATTGTCCCCTGAGCAAGATGAGACCCTCAGGCAGGGCTCTCATAGCAGCCCTCAGCACAGTGCAGCCACCTGCACAGCCCAGGATCCACAGCCATTTTTGCAGTTAATGGTCTCTGTGCGACCCCTCAGCAAGGAGCTCCCAAAGCCCTTACCCTTGGTGGAGAGCCACAGGAGTGTTGGGAAGCAGGAACTGCATTCTGGGCTGATGGTCTTGGTCCAGCAGTCCTCCATCTCGCTTCCCCCCTTGCCCTCACATTGCCTCTCCAGCCAGGGAGGAGGGATGGTCTTTCCATCTCATCTCCCAAACTCCTCTCCAATGTGCCCCTTCTCCTCTGCCTGTTGGCGAGGGGCCCCAGTGTGGCCCCACTGCCTCCTGTCCCCCATCCTTGCTGTGGAGCGGCTCTGAAGAGCAGCAGTGGGGAGCACATGAGCAGCACTCAACAGGTCTTGGCCCTCGCAGGGAAGTGAGAGCTCTGCCATGGCACTGGGGAGACCTCTGTGTGAGGTGGCACATCCCACTGTGACCTCAGCTCGTGTCATCAGGGGGCTCAGGAGGTCACTGCCATGGAGATGGCACAGCCAGGGAGAGAGCAGAGAGATTTCCCCTCGTGTTCTGAAAAGCAGTCACCTCCCTTCACCCCAGTTATTTTCCAGAACTTGCTGATAAATCCTTCAGGAATGTCTCCAGATGGTGCAAAGGCTGTGAAATATCTAAAATGCGGCACTAGAGAAGTCACTTCTGCACCCCTGCACTGACAGGTCTCTGCCCTGGACAGACCCGTGTGGGAAGCTGGGGTTTCAGGGCTGGCTTAAGGTTTGGCATTTTTCAAAGCCAGGATCAAAGTCATGTGGAATGGAACAGCACAAAGTGTGGCCACAGGCTGACATGCTTTGGTGAGCCTCAAAACTGGTTTCTGCTGTGGGTTGGTCTTTTTGTCAAAGTAGGATGTAGGATCATATGGGAGAGGACAGAGCCTTCCTCCTTTAGGCACCAAAGCAGGCTCTTTGTTTTTATAAGTTCTCAGCAAGGTTTCTCATTCTATGGTGCTTAAGATGAAGCTGATACACCAGAGAAGAGCAAATGTGCCCTGAACACACACCATCTGGAGGGCCAGGCTAGGGAGCAAATCTGGGGAAGTTCTCCCATTCCCCATGCATTTTGCCCAGCTTTCCTTCTGGCTGAGCCTAGGGAAAGCCATTTCTCCTGCCTGGGCCTCTTTTGGGCCTTGGGCTTTTCAGTGTCCCCTCAAAGCAGTGCTTCTTGCCTGGGGGTCACTAAAGCCTCTGGCACCCTACACATACCCTGCCACCACACAAGCTCTCCTGGGGGGCTTTACAGCCCTGGCACCCTGCATGTCCCACAGTTTTGGCCCTGGGCATCTCAGGACATGCCCACACACTGCAGTGCTGCTGTCCAGGCTCTGGTGCAGAGTCTGTGAGGTGGTGCAGTGCCTCAGGACCTGCATTTGGACTCATTCAGAAGTTTGTGAGGTGACCAGCTCCCAACTCTGCAGCTGCTGAAGCTTGAGAACATCCCTACAGCCAGCCTTCCTGCTCTTCCTAGTCTTAGCATAATCCCAGGATGACTCTCACAGAAGGGAGACTCCATCCCCTTTGAATGCTGGCAGAGATGGGGCTTTCCAAGTCACTGCCAAAGGAAGGACTCGTTTACTTCTTTGGGTTGCTTATTCAGCCTGTGGCACCCCGTCTGTGATGCTGTGAGCCCAGCTGTGCACCCTGAGGTCTCTGCCCTTTCTCTGCCCTGTCTCCTGGGTCAGCGGCTAGTCTTGGCCATGCCCCCATACCCCCTCCTGCTCCTAGTCCGAGGCTCCAGGGAGGTCTCTGGGGAGAGCAGTGGGTTTGGTGTGGGGGGGCTGGGTTTCCCTTGACATGCCTGAGTCCTGCCTGGGTTGCTCTGAGTGCCCAGGAAAATCCCTCTTCTCTAGGGACTTGCCTCAAGGCTTTTCCGGACTTTTGTACAGAAACACAGCCTGGTCTGGAATCCCCAAGAGCAGCACAGCCCCCAGCATTGTCGAGGACCCCCGGGAGCCATGTGGCTCTCTCTTCTGTTTCCACATGTCCTGATTAAATTAACAATTTCTAACATCCCCGTTACAGCACAGTCTCTGGACATTGTAACAGTGCAACTCCTTCCATTACTCTTTGTTCATTCCCATACTGCACTGCTGATTTGTGCTTTGGGTAGTTTAAAGCTTGCTCCATCTTTCAGTAGCTTGTTCCTCTGGGCAAGCCACCATAACAGGGCCCGACCCTAGGTTCCCGCAAGTAAAGTTCAGAGCCAATCAAAGCAAATTAAATAATTAAATTTTAATCATGCATGTGCAGATATTACAGCTTGAGCTGGGTGCTTCTGAAGAGGGACCCCAACAAAAAAAAATCCTGGGCAACTATAGTTTTTTCAAGCTAAGTTCCCCACCCCTCACGTGGTAGTTAGACCAATAGTAATTTTTAGGTCTGGGGTCTCCTGCCCTTCATTGGATCTCATCATTGTTCCTAGGTAAGCTGTTTTTCTCCTCTTTATTTTTTGCGGTCTCTGCTGACGGTTGTAGCTTTATTTTTGTTGGGTCTTGCGGTTGTCTCCCAAGGTCTTATTTTCAAAGTTTTGACTGCTTCCCTTTCGGAGTGGGTGACACAGGAATGCAGACTGCGTGTGGCTTCCTTATCTTCCCACCCTGAACCAGCTCTGAGGCACTTTTTTTACTAAAGGAAGTAAAGGTTCATTACTTTATTCAAGTGCAGCCTAAGGCTTCAGCAAATCTAGCTACTCATGCTAAGCAAGTTTTACATAAGTTGTGCTAAGCGGCTATCTCTAGAGAGTTTCAATTCACTATTCTTTAACAGCCCCCATGGCCCAGAGACACCATGGACATTATCTGGAGGCTTCCTTTGGCAATTCAACCTTCCCAAAGTAGCACATGATGGATTATTACCAGCCAGAGGGGATTTTTATAGTGTGCTATCAAGAAGGAGTCATTCGGCAGGCTCCAATGTACAGTTTGATGATGGGTGGGTGAGCTGAACTGTGCAAGGCCTGCTGGGACAGCAGAAGGAACTGACCCTCGTTTGCTTTTATCCACACCTCACTGCCAAGAGGGCACCTTTCTCCAAAGTAGCCTCAGATCCACACTTGGGATGTCATCTCACAGGGGGTTCACTTGCAAAGAAGAGTCCATGAGTGAGCTGAGACCCAGGCTGTGCCCAAGCTGATCAGGCAGGAGCTTCAAGAAGTGCAGGCCTCAACCAGCTCAGTGACACACTGCAAAACGTGCTCAGCTGAGTTGGACACCTGATCTGTCAGGTCAGAAATGACTCCCTTAGAGCAGAGAGGAGCACGTGGAAAGGTGAGGAACCTAATTCTGAGGGGCCTTGCAGGTTATCTGCACAAAACAACTTCAGCTCTGCAAGCTGGTTCTCAGCTATGACCTCTGAAGTATTTCCTGCTGACTTGCAGGCAAGTCCTTGAGCATCATGACTCACTGTAGTCACTGCGCATCTGGGAGAAGTGGTTTTAAAGGCCAATTATTTTCTGAAGAATTTGTCTTTGGAAGTTTTCCTTATTTTGCCCATTTTAAAAGCTAATGACTGTGGCACTGCTGCTTGAAAGGGTGCCTCTGAGTGCTCCACTGTGGCAAGACCATTTCCTTGTTAATTGTGTGGGTGAAAAAAGTCCCACATGATCTGAACTGCTCTCTGCGGCCTCCTGCTAGATGTCAGCCCCTGGATGTCTGGTTTTAGGGCCCAGGGCAGTGCACAGGGTGCAGGGTGCAGCAGAGAGCCCCGAAACAGCGAGGCCTTCAGCAGGAAGAGCTCAAGACCCTCTCTCCCAGCTATATTTCACTGGATTGAAAGGAAAAGGAAAAGGAGGGGGCACTACAGCATTTGCTGCGCAGACCGCCACTAACAGCATTTGTGGGAGGAGGAATTTGCAGCAGAGCAGAGGTACCAAGAGGTGAACCCATACGCCAGGTCACCCAAAAAAACAGGCGTATTTATGGAAGCCTTCACATCCATATGTAGCCTCACCTCATTCACTAGCAGCTGCTTTCACACAGGGCTCACAATGCTGGCAATGAGGTTGACAGCTACAGGGACACACCCTGGCACCCTGCCTCCATCCTTGAGGGTTCTAGGATTGCACTGGCAGCCTACCTGACCATGACTGGAGCAACCTAGGAAGAAAGAATCGGAGGGTTACTGTCAGTTCTGCTGGCCTTACATAGTCACAAATGCCAGGGGCAAATGTCTCCCCTCCATGCTGAGCTGCATTCATAAGAGCACAGGCAGCTGGGCCACTGCAGAGACTCTACCCCTGTTTTTTGGCACAGGTGAGACCATGATCTGGATACTGGGTCCTGTCTGAGCTCCCCAGTTCTGGAAAGGCACTGACACACAGGACAGAGCCCAGCCCAGGGCCACCACGAAGGTCAAGGGCTGGAGCATGGGGCATATGAGGAGGGGCTGGGAGAGCTGAGTTTCTTTGGCCTCGACAAGAGAAGGCCAAGGGGGATCTACGTACTGAGCACAGCTACTTTATGGAGCGCACAGAGAAGATGGAGCCAGATTTTCGTGGAGGTGCACAGTAACAGCATGAGAGGCAACAGGGACAACTTGCAGCATGGGACATTCTGCGAGCATCCCTGGCTCGCACCAGGATGCTCCAAGGTGGGAACAGAGTCACCAATGGTCCCCAGCCCAGGTCTCCAAGAAGGACACCGCAACGGCAGGCTGGGCTCTAGGAGCACGGCACTGCTCTCTCTGTACACCTCTGTCCGTGATGAGCACCAAGACATGGGGGCCACCACCCATCCCAACCACAGAACACCCACCACTGTGACACCTCGCATCCCCCACCCCTCGCCTCACAGAGGGCTCCCAGCCAACACGTGCCTCTGCAGCAGGGACACACAGGGCATAGCACCACACATGGCAGCAGACAGGGCACCCCCAGGGCCCCAAAACAAACACAGACCAACTCTCCAGCCCTTCCATTCCCTTCCAGTCCTCCAAGGCCTTGCAACAGGCCCTTCCTCTCAACAGCCAGGCACAGCCCTGCACCTGCTCACTTCCCACCTCCAGCAATCAAAGGACAGAGATATCGTTCAGAAAAATCTCAGAAGCCCCCTGGTATTTGGATGGGGCAGAATGTTCTGCAGCACACAGACACTGGAAATCAGACATTACCAATGTCACTGCTCACACCAGCACTTCACTCCTTTCGCAGCATAAAAATTCCAGCTGGCCTCCCTTGTCCACTTGTAGCAAGAAGTTATTAGCAAGAAACACAAAGTCAAATCCCACATCTACATTTACCAGAGAACAGCATCCTTATTTTAAATGTAGCACTACTAATTCATGATGACAGAGTGGAATAAAATTGGTATCAGATGGTGTGTAATATTATTGTCTACTTCTGCTTGATTTACTAGTTGCATTTCTATACTGCTGTAGTGCTCTGCAGGTATCAATCCCTCCTCCTGGCACACTCACCAAACCCAGAAGTGACCTCACCGCCAACACCCAAGCCACAGGCCTTCTCCTGGCCTGTCACCTGATCAGATAGAAGTGACCTCACAAGTCCATACCCCCACCAGATGCCAGCTGATGGCCTATGGGCTTCAGAGGCAGAAGTTTCCTTGAAATAACATCCCCTGCCATGAACATGCTGCTACCCTACCAGGTACTCTGACCCAGGAGACCTCACAGTCTGCTTCCACACCTGTCTGCGTGCTGCTGGCCTATCAGGGACTCAGGCAGAAGGGACCTCACAGGCAAATACCCAAGCCATTAGCCAAGTTCTAGCCTTGCAGAGACAGGTGACCTCACAGTGACTCTCCCAGCAATGTGCCTCCACACAGTCTGTCAGGCACTGAGACAGAGGTGAGCTCACAAACATTTCTCCCCAACGTGCCTGCTGCTGGCCTCCCTGCTGCTCTGGAGGAAATGACCTCAAAGTCAGTTCCCAGCAATGGACCTGCTGCTGGCCTGTCACATACTGAGACACAACTGACCTCACCAGCACATCCCCCACTTCACAGCCTGCTGCTGGTCTATCGGCTTCTCACCTAGAAGACACCTCACAGTCACCTTCACAGCCATGTGCCTGTCACTGGCCTATGAGCTTCTGAGACTGCAGTTACCTCACTATAACTTCCCCAGCCATGAGCCAAATCCTGGCTTATCAGCTGCTCCGGCAGAAGTGAGCTCCAAAGCACATGTCCCAGCTGTGGACCTGCTGCTGCCCCATCAACTGCTCAGCTGGAAGTGACCTCACAATCACCCTTCCAGCCACAGCTCTGCTGCTGTCCAATCAGGTAATCGATCACAAATGACCTCACCATCAACACCCCAGCAACAGGCCTGCTGCTGGCCTGGCAGCTGCTGACCAAGAGCTGATGTGACACTGGGGATCTCCTGGCCCAGCTCTCGCAGACAGCCGTGACCTCCCTGCCCACAGCCCGGCCACACGGCTATTGCTGCCTGCAGCTGCCCCTGCCTCCCCCAAGGCTCAGCCAGCTCCTGAGCGGCCGCCCGGAATCACCCCGGGGCCTCGAAACATTCATTGGGCAGTGAAACACCCACTACAGACCAGTTACTGTCCCCAAAGCAGCAGCCCGGGAAAGGCTGGACAAGGGGTCTGCGACCCAGGGCAGGGGCAAAGCTTCCTGCCCCCAAACCCCCCCAGCCGCCCCGGCCCAGCTGCTCGGGGGCAGCCGGCACGTCTGGCTCGCAGGGCAGCTCCCCCGGGGCCAGGGCGGTTTGTTCCGTGCTCACCGCTTTGCTCCCGCCCTGCTTCCAGGTCTGTTTTCCTCCACATGCTGCACTCTGATTGGCTGACAGGGCCACCAGTCAAACCTATTCCCGCCCTGCTCCTCACACCATCCAATAGGAGGCAGCACTGGGGCGTTGCCAGGGAAACATTGCAGCCTCCTGCCCTGGCGGCCAGCTCTGCCCTTCCTCCCCCCACCCCCGCGGTGGGGCGCCATGTTGTGGGCGGCAGCGCGGGGCGCGTCAGGGCGCGGTAGGGCCTGGAGGAAGCCCAGCGCCATGTGCCTGGGCAGTGCCGGGCCCCGGGGCCTTGTCGCTGCCCAGCAGGAGCTGGGCTCTGCTGCAGGGGCCCCGCGGGGCTCCTGGCTGCCCTGTGCCCGGGGGCTGGGCCAGGCGCAGGGGAACAGCCCTTGCTCTGCACCCGGCAGGGCTGGGCTGCAGCCAGGCAGCGGCTGCTCTCTGTGCGGGGGACAGCCAGGCCAGAGCAGCTCTGGGTCTGCCGGTGCTGGGCAGCGGAGGTGTGGGGCCGGGAGGGGGGCGGGGGAGATGGCCCTGCTGGGCTGCCCCCACCACTGCCCCCACGGCTCAGAGAAACAGGCCTGGGCTCAGCAGGGACTTGTGGGCTGGCCATGGCACCCCCACCTGTTCCCAAGCTGCTCCCCCAAACAGGCTGTCTTTTGGGTGCAGAGGTTGGACCCCATTTGCAGGAGGACAGGGGCTGTGGCCATAGGAGGACAACATCTCTAAGCTCAAAACATCCTCTGCCAAGTTGGAAGCATAAATGGATCCACAGGGAAGGAACAGTGGTTCTCCCAAACAAGTAGGGGCCTTCAGATTACTTCAAGATGAAGGTTTCATTTCCAACATGGGCATTTCCAGCAGGCTCTTGAGAGCCCCATGGGAACTGCAGGACATTAGAGGCTCCAGAACACAGGACCCCTTTCCTGACAGAGCCAGATCCCAAAGGGGCCCCACTCCCATGGAAACTTGAACCTGGGATTGTCCCTTGCCATGATGAGCTAGGGTTGGGTCTCAGGGCAGCCTGAGGCCCAGGACCCAGGAGTCCTGGCTGCCACATTGTCCCCTGAGCCAGGTGGGACCCTCAGGCAGGGCTCTTGTGGCAGTCCCCAGCCCTGTCCAGCCATCCCTGCGGCCCGGGATCCCCAGCAGTTTTTGCAGCTAACAGTCTCTGTGTGGCACCTTGGGAAGCAGCTTCCCAAGCCCTTACACTTGGTGGAGAGCTGCAGGAGTCCTGGGAACTAGGAAGTGCAGTTGAGGCTGATAGTCTCCGTCCAGCAGTCCTCCATCTTGCTTGCCCCGTGCCCTTGGCTCACCTGTCCTTCTGAGGCAAAAGGACACTCTTCCCATCTTGTCATCCAAAACTCTTCTCCAACGTATTCCTGCTCCTCTGCCTGTCAGCAAGCAGCCCCAACATGGCCCAGCTGCCTCCTGTCCCCACACCTTGACATGGAGCAGCTCTGAAGGGCAGCAGCGGGGAGCGAGTGAGTAGTGCCCACGTCTTGCAAAGTGAGATCTCTGCCGTGGTGCCAGGGAGACCTCCCTGTGATGCAGCGCTTCCCATTGTGACCTCAGCTTGTGTCATCTGGGGGCTCAGTACGTCACCGCCATGGAGATGGCAGAGCCAGGGAGAGAGCAGAGATACTTCCACTCACGTCCTGGAAAGCAGTCACCTCCCCTCACCCCAGTTAGTTTGCAAAAGTCGCTCATAAATCCTTTAAGAACATCTCCAGATGGTGACAAAGGCTGTGAAATATCTCATATGGGGTCCTGGAGAGGTCACTTCTGTGCCCCTGCGCTGACAGGTCTCTGCACTGGGCAGATCTGTGCGGGAAGCTGGGGTTTGAGGGTTGGTTTGGGGATTGGCGTTTTTTCAAAGACAGGATCAAAGTCATGTGGGATGAAACAACACAGAGCCTGGCCAGAGGCTGAGATGCTTTGGTGAGCCTCAAAACTGACTTCTGCTGTGGGTTGCTCTTTTTGTAGAAGCAGGATGTAGGACAGTATGGGACAGGATGCAGCCTTCCTCCTTGAGGCAGCAAAGCAGGCTCTTTGTTGGGTGCAAGCAGGCCTTGTGGGGTGGTGATGGCACCCCCACCTGTTCCCAAGCTGCTCCCCCAAACAGGCTCCCTTCTGGGTGCAGAGGTTTGACCCCATTTGCAGGAGGACAGGGACTGTGGCCATTGGAGGACAACATCTCTGAGCCCAAAACATGCTCTGCCATGCTGGAAGCATAAAAGGAACCGGGGGCGGGGGTTGGAGAGGGAAGAGAGGTTCTCCCAGACAAGTAGACTCCTTGGCGTGATTACAAGGTGAAGGATCCATTTCCAACATGGGCATTTCCAGCAGGCTCTTGAGAGCCCCCCAGGAGCTGCAGGACACCCAGCTCCAGGACACGGGACCCCTTTCCTGCCAGAGCCAGATCCCAAAGCGGGCCCACTCAGGGGGAAGCCTGGCCGTGGATTTGCCCCCTGCCAAGAGAGTATGGAGCCAGCCCCACAGGAGTCTTGGGGCTCAGGGCAGCCCCAGCCCCAGGCCCCAGGAGTCCTGGCTGCCACATTGTCCCCTGGGCCAGACGGAACCCTCAAGCAGGGCTCTTGTGGCAGCCCCCCACCCTCACAGCCCAGGATCAACAGCTGTTTTTTCAGTTAACAGTATCAGTGCAACACCTCAGGAAGGAGCTCCCAAAGCCCTTCTCCTTGGAGAGCTGCAGGAGTGTTGGGAACAAGGAACTGCAGTGCAGGCTGATGGTCTTGGTCCAGCAGTCCTCCATCTCACTTGCCCACTTGCCCTCAGCTCTTCTGTCCATCCAGGGAAAAAGGATGCTCTTCACATCTCATCACCCAAAACTACTCTTCAACCTGCTCCTCTGCCTTTCAGTGAGGGGCCCCAAGGTGGCCTGCTACCTCCTGTCCCCATGCCTTGCCATGGAACAACTCCGAAGGGCAGCGGTGGGGAGCATGTGAGCAGAGCCCAGCAGCTCCTGGGCCTCACAGGGAAGTGAGGACACTGCTGCGGCACCAGGGAGACCTCCCTGTGATGCAGCACATCCCGCTGTGACCTTAGCTTGTGTCATCGGGGGGCTCCATAGGTCACCGCCATGGAGATGGCAGAGCCAGGGAGAGAGCAGACAGATTTCCCCTCACCTCACCTCCCTTCACCCCAGGTATTTGCCAAAAACTTCCTGCTAAATTCTTCAGGAATATCTCCAGACGGTGCAAAGGCTGTGATACATCTAAAAGGGGGGCCTGGAGAGGTCACTTCTGCACCCCTGCACTGTCAGGTCTCTGCACTGGGCAGATGTGTGTGGGAAGCTGGGGTCTGGGGGTTGGTTTGGGGGTTGGCATTTTTTAAAGACAAGATCAAAGTCATGTGGGATGAAACAGCACAAAGTGTGGCCACAGGCTGAGAGGCTCTGGTGAGCTTCAAAACTGATTTCTACTGTGGGTTGCTCTTTTTGTAGAAGCAGGATGTAGGACCTTATGGGGAGAGAATACAGCCTTCCTCCCTGAGGCACCAAAGCAGCCTCTTTGTTTTTCAAAGTCCTCAGCAAGGTTTCCCAGTCTGTGTTGCTGAAGATAGAGATGATACACCAGAAAAGAGCAAATGTGCCCTGAACACACATCATCCTGACTGCCGTGCTTCATAGCCATGGTTACTGTAGTGCACAAACATGGTGCTGCCAATTATTAAGAAAGAAAAAAAATATATGGAAATGGTAAAAATGTGTGAAGTTTTTGAAAAGAGAATTTTTTCTGTCAATTATCACATTGTGCTATTTTTTGAGAAGATTTCAACTTATGACTAGAATCTCCTTTTGGGGCTTGATTCATTTGCCCACACAGAGAGGCTGTTGCTGCCTGAGATGCCCTGGGATAGCTGTGTTCCCACGTGGTGCTGGAGATTTTGGAGGCAGCTATTATGGGACCTTAGCTTGTCATTAGGAAATGTATCTCAAAACATCTCAGTTGAGAAACCTATTTCCCTCCTTTGACTAGAGAGGGAAGTGCAGACAACTGGGTTAGACAGAGACATCTGCACTGAAGGGGTCTGGCCTGGGGTGCGATCAGCCTCCTCCCTGTTGTCCCCTAAAATGAAGTAGCACTTCACTGACTTCCTGCAGGGAATGTAAAGGGTGTGTGGCTAGATGTTTTAGGGACTCCTTTAAAAGGTCACAGTAACACAGGTACATTGAGATTTGTGCAAATTTGGCCATCCAAAAATACACAGACCTGGCCACCCTGCCTTCCTCATCAGTCAAGAGAGCCCAACAGCTCGGAGTGCGACGTGCTCTGTGCAAAGCGAGAGGAGTGGCATGGACAGCTGTGGGCAAGGGGTGATTTTCTGCGTACCAGGCTCTGTGTGAGACACAAAAATGTCTTGTTTAATGGTGCAGGCCTGATTATAGCAGAAATGTTTAGAAAATGACATTAAAAATCAAACAAGAAATAAAATGAAAAAAGAGTTTTAAAGCAAAGAAATGTGTTGTTATACTTTCCAGCTTTTCTTTCTTTCTTTCTTTTCTTTTTTTTTTTTTTTTTTGTGCTTTTATTGTCTTTCTTGATTTGTTCTGTTTCAGTATACTAATCTTCTGGGGCGATTATGCATTATCTTTTTGTCTGAAAAGGAAAGTGATTTTCCAGAACCTGGGTGGGATGCAGTCACAGGGTCACGGATTTCAGGTGCCCTAGTCCCCTCTGCCCAGCCTCCATCTGCAGCTCTGAGGGGCTCCGGTCTCCTGCAGGTCCCCTGTGAGAGCTGCCAGGCCCAGGCAGGTGCCTCAGAGACACCGGGGCCTCTCCAGGTGCCACTGGATGCTTGTGGTTGGACACCTGAGCTCTGCCTGGAAAGGGGAAGAACTGTTTTCAACATTAAAAAAAAAAAAAAAAAAAGACCATTTTCATCAGCTGAAAGGACTGAAAAATTTTAATAAAATGTCAGTGCTTTCCCATGATTACGTAATGGAGATTCTGAGGAAGGGAGAAGAAATGTTGATCTGCCCCTTAACTTGTGTTACCACTGCTCTGTCTGTTATGCTGTGGTCTTAAGTTGACTAATGTTTCACCTATTTCCATGTGCCCTCATTAATTTGATCATTTCTAAAGTCAACTTTGCGTCAGATGATCTGGGCATATGCACTTTCCATAGTTTCCCAGTCTTCCTCCTCCCCTTGCTCTTTATCATTCAGATACTTCTCAACTCTCCAGTTGCTGCTTTAAGCTTCTGGGCGTCTAAAGTTTGCCTCCCAGCAGTCTAATTGTCTCTTCAACCAACTCCTTCACTGTGTGTCTCTCCAGCCTTTCCTATCTATTTGTGAACATTTCAAGGAAGGTTGTTCCTTGTAGACTGTGGACCTCATTGGAGGCAACTTGGACTTGACATATGGTTGAGGAGTGTATTTTATGTCTCATGACACTGGATCATGTTCGGTTTTGTTTGGTCGCAGTTAAGACAAATCCTTCTGTGTCTCTCTGCAGCTAGTTCTCTAAGGAAAGCAGGCGGGAACTGGTGCACATGAGCTGTAACATTCAGGTACAGCCTTGAGTGGTAAAAGGTTAGATTTTACAAAGAGTGATCTCAGTCCCCAGTGGCTGATGAGAGAAATGGCAGGGCTGGGGCGAAATCTTTTCCATGGATGTCTGACCTCAAGGATGCTGCTTTTCCTACATGTCCAGATTCATTAAGAGACAGTCTGGATCAGTATCAGTTGGACAATGTGGATATCACTCTACTTCATAAGCTGAAAAAAAAGGAAAACTTTAAAAGCAGAAATCTTTCTTTTTTCCTTGCTGCTCATTGAAATCTTCCTCTTGTAAATGCACTCCTGAAACCTCTCCAATTAGCCACACAAGATTTGAAGAGCTGAAGAAAATTATGGAAAGAGGCATGGCTCCTTAGGGCTTCTTGAATTTTAATGAGCCCCATGGGGTATTTGGTGCAAGAACCTCACATGCTGAGAGGAGACTGAACAAACCTTTCAAGGAGTTAAAGTCAGAAGCAAATCCCCAAGTTTCTTGGAGAATTAATGGGTCCTACTGAGGGCCATTACCAAGAAAGCCTCCCCAGGGGCCGATTAGAGCACAAAGTTGGAGGCCCTGATTGCAGGTAGGCAAAGGCAATGTGCAGGTGGCTCTGATGCCAGGTCAACCTTGATGTGTTTTGCAAACAGAATGGCCAGGCCCCACAGGCAGCCCCGGGGTAGGGTGATCCTTTCCCTCACACTTGGCTAAGGACTCTTCCTGGGGGTAGTGTCAGGGTGTGGGGGTGTGTGTAATGCCTGGTGCAGAACAATGGTACGGCACATCCTGGGCTCCATGGAGGTGAGGAGTCAGCAAGGCCACAGTGCTGTTAGGAAATGTCATCTTCTCATAGGCCTCTGTGGCAGAGATACTAACCATAGCAAAGGGGACAAAGACCTGAGTTCTTCTGGAGGCTTTCAGCCTTGGCATTGCCCTCTGTCATCTCCACCACAGGCTTGCCTACGCTGTCCCAAAGCTGCACCTCTTTCCCTGCAGCCTGTAGACACCCAACCTGCTTCCCTACCTTGCTCTCACTGCAGGATCTCCCCACCTTTACTGATGTCCCTCTGTCCTTGCTGGCTGCTCCGTGAAACATAAGGCCGGGGGCCGATCACGGAGTCCCTCTGGGTGTCCTGTTGCACCACAGCGCTATGCTACAAGTAACAGTCTTGTTATGTGAAGGGCAGTCTGAACCTCTCAAGATGCAGGTTGTGGCTCTTTCCCCTTCTCATGCTGCTTCCCACTACCAAGAAAAGCTCCATCAGCTCTGAAAACACCCTGTCACAGGCAGTCACAGGTGACTACTGTATTGGCCTTATCCTCCACTTCAGCAGGCTAAAGCAGCCCAGGTCCCTCAGCCTCTCCATACAGGCCATGTGCTTCAGGCCCACAACCTCATCTTGGCAGACCTCCTCGGGACCCTCTGCAGTTGCTCCCCATTCCTCCAGCACTGGGCAGCCCACACTGGGACACACTGTTCCAGACGTGGCCACAGCAGCGCTGAGTCGAGGGGGATAAGAACTGCCCTTGCCTGGGTGGCCATGCTCTTCCTGATGCAGTCCTGTATGCAGCTGGCCTCATTTGTGGTGTGGACGCATCACTGGCTCATATGGCATCGTTTGTAACGTCCATGGCCTTCTCCTCAGGGTCACTCCTCTGCCACTCAGATCTCTGCCTGTCCTGATGCCCGCGTTGTTCTGCCCCACTCATGAGCCTTTCAAACAGGACAGGATGCAGGGTGTACCCCTGCATACCCCACCTTTACCTGGCTTCCCGGTAAAGCATGACCATTCATGAAAACTCTCTGAGCTCCATCATCCAACCAGCTTTTTGTCCATCTGGATTTCTACTGGACATCCACTCCTCTCCTCTCCTCCACAAGTGCAGGTCTTTTATCAGAAAAGGCAATCAAGTGGGTCAGGAATGATTTACCTTCAGTAACTCCATGCTGACTCTTCCCAGGCACCTTCTTCTCCCTCATGTGCCCAGAAATGTGATCAGAGAGGACTGGCTTTATGACACATGCCTCACGAATGGGAGGCTGGATGGCCTGCAGCTCCGTGGTTTGTCCTTGTGCCCTTTTTTGAAGATGGGCACAGCGTATTCCTTCTCCTGCTCATTGGGACCTCCCCTGCTCTCCACAACCTTTCAAAGATGGTAAAGAGCAGCCTTGCTGTCATAGCAGCCAGCTCTCTCACTGTCCACGGATGCCAGCCATCTAGTCCCATAGACTTGTATGGGTTGAGGTCTAGAGATTTCAGCACTGTGGGTTGGTTTTCTTCTCAGGACTCCTGACTCAAGGCCCAACAGCTCAGGAGACCTTGTTGGGGAAGGCTGAAGCCAGGAAGGACTTCCTCAGACCTATCTACATTGGCTTTTGCTAGAATCCCTGCCCCTTTCAGCAGTGAGCCCACATTTCCTTGTTTATTCCTGTACTGTCACTGAAGCAGTAGCAGCTCTTCTTCCTGCTCTTCAGATCCCCTGCAAGTGTCCCTATCCCAGGGGAGCTTTGGCTTCCTTATCACCATCCCTACTTTGCTGGACAATATTTCTAAACTCCTCCTTTGCAGCCTCTGCTTTCTTCCCCTTTCCATATGCAGCCTTATTGCCCTGGAGCTCACACAGGAGTTCCCTGTTTAGCCAAGCTGGGGTCCAGGGATATCTATTAACTTTACAGTGTTTGTGTGGAGCATTCTTGTGCTTGACGGGTGCTGTCCTTAATGACCTAATGGCCTTCCTGAGCTCCTCTGCCCTTCAGAGCTGCCTCCCTTGGTCCATCCCATGGAAGAGCTCCATACATCCAAGCTACCCCTTCACACATAGGGCATCTCCCTCCTGATCTTCCCTGGTAGCGTCTCCTGAAGAACTTGCACCCTGCCATTGAAGACTCCAGTCATGCGACTGGTCCCACCACATCTCAGCTCTTCCAGCCATGTGGCAGTTCTGTGACAGCTTGTGCATCTCCATTTCCTCCTGCCTGCACCCCAGGTTGCATATGTTTGCATACATTTTGGCCCTGGGCCTGCGCAGCCTGTGACCCAGCCACCCTGTGTTTGTCATTAGCCTAGTCCCTGTTCATATCATCTGGCAGGGCGAGAAGACATTCAGGGGGAGGACAGCTAGAAGGGTTTGAGAGGGCAGAGAGTGGAGGGGAGACCTTGGTGTGACAGGCCTCCCTTCTTATGCAGCACACTTGGATGTAGACTGCATGGACTTTCCCTAAAGGCAGTGGTGGGATTCATTCGTTTGGGCACAGGCAGGAGACCCGAGATGCCCTGGGGCACTTGTCCAGCATGCACTCCAAAGGGGCATACTTTTCCTGTAGTTCCCATGCTGTATCTGCTAGAGACGTGGTTGTGCTGGACACCCCAGGCAAATGGCCCTGCAGGCTGATTTCTATGTCATTAAATCAAGTCTCTGCACTGAATTACATTAGCTGTTCTTAACACTGGAATCTTCATATGTCTCAGCTCCATAGTGAGTGGGGCTCTAGTTGTAGTAGGCATCTAGTGTCATTTCAGATGGCCAAGAAAATTCCCCACCTGGCCCCCACCTGATGCTCTAGGAGGATGCAGGTCTCACAGTTGTTCCATCAGAGCAAGCAGACACTGGCACATGCCTTGGACCACCTCTGTCTCTTCAAATGTCACCAGGTGTTTGTGTGTGAGCAACTGACTCTCACCCTCCATCTGCAGTGGTTATAACGGGAGCTTAGACAAGGAGCTCCCATGCAGACCTCTATGTTGTGCTCACTTCAGTTTTGGCAAGGGGAATCCCACCTCCTGTGTGTTTGTGGAGTTCACAGAAGTTAGCTGAATCCCACTACATTCCAGGGGCTTTTAAACCAGCATGTGATGTCAAGATTGACTCATCTGAATGAAAACCTGAACCATGTGTCAATGAACTCCCTTCTTGTCCCCATCTAGGTGTCTTGCCTAGTTAAGAGATGGAATTGGGGCTTCCAGAATGGGACATTTCCACCTTTCATGGATAGCCATCCTCTGATGAAATAAATGGCAAGGTTGGAATCAGTCTTTCTCCACTCTTTAGCAAAAGACAATAGGTGATTATCTACTTCAGGGAACATTTCCCAGGAGGAGGGAGCACAAAGGACAGAGAAATTCATGCCTTCAGCTGAGCCCCTGCTCCTGAGTGGGGTCAGGCTCCTGGGATGGAGGGAGCTCATGGCAACCTGGCAGCACTGCCCAGACACAGCTGTGTGCAGGAGCAGCTCCTCTGCAAAGAGCAGCAGGGCTGTGGGCACTGCCTGCTGCTGCTGACATGAGGTGAGAGAAGGCAGAGAGAAGTGGCAGCCAGTGTGGAGTGGGAGGACAGAGGAGAGCTCACTGTGGGAGGAATCTTCACAGCCCCGACACGGTAAGTCTCTGGCTTGCAGGGCAATGCTCCTGAGGTTCCTGAAGGAGTCTTCTGAACCCAGCCCATCCTATAACTGATAGATTCAGACATGAATTCAGTGAGCTGTGGCAGAACAGGTTCATTCTCCTGTCAAGAAGGTGCTGCATGGGTCAGGGGTGCCACCAGCTCGAGCTCATGAACAAGTTATGTCCAAAGGGTCTTTTCAGAGGAAGATCTAAAAAAGGCTCATTGAAAGGGAAGGAGTTTTCCTTCTGCTAAAAGCTCGTTAGTGCTACCAAAACTAGAAAAATACATTACAAAATTACAGATTTTGTAATTACAATTACAAATTACAATTACAAAAAAATTACAAAAATACATGCATCCTAATTTTGGCAGGGAGAAAAAAGGAAAAAGCCTTCTGGTTTGGCAAGGAACGTGGACTCCCAAACCTTCACTCTCAGAAATCAATAGGTCTGTGAGAAACTTCAGCAAACCCCTTCAACCCCACCTCAGCCTACACACAGCACCGGCAGCACCTTTATTGTCTGATAAGACTTTTTCTGAGCTGCTCCTTAGGACCTGTGAGAACAGAGAAGCCTGTGCCCAGTGCCCTGTCCTGGGCGGTTTCTGCAGGGCAGAACTGAGCACACAGAGGGTGGGATGGGGTCTGGGAGCACTGACAGGGAAAAACGTGTTGGGGCAGAGAAAGAGCTGCCAGCAGGGACAGTGCCAGGCAGCAGAGATGGTCAGGGAATGAGAGGGAATTGCCAAAAGAATCGTCATGGGAGAATGGATTTGAGCAAGTCTTGGTCAGTCCCTCCAATGCAGACAGCTTCTTCTAAGTGAGCCTCTCATGTCTCCTTTCCCACCCAGCTGAGCCTCTTCCCTGACAGCCATGGGGTCCAGAGAATGAGCCACCTATTCTGCAGCCAGACCTCCAGCAGAGCAGAGGGGCCTCTCTCTCCTGCCATGGGCCTATTTACTGCTGCCTGACAAAGGGGCAGAGAGTGACTGCCCTGCGATGTCACCATCTGGGAGGTGGCATGTCCAGCTGGGTAAGGTGAAGGCTTTACTGAGTGCCCATCTGTCTCTCCTTGCCTCCCTTGGCAGCAGGATCATGGTGTTGCTCCTTGTTTCCCCTCCTCTCCATGCTGCTCCCGTTCTTCTCTCAGGCTCCCTGGGGTTGGGGGGGTTTCAGCTGCAGTTGAGACACCCACCCTGTGAGTTGTGCAAGAGAGGGGTCTGCTTGGGAGTGAGGTGTCCGCAGCCCCCTTCTAGCCTGTGCAGCTCCAGGAAATGCAGTCTGTGGGGTTGGGAATTGAGCTGACTCTTCCTAAAGGAGAGCCCGTCTGCAGTCCTAACAGGCCTTTGACCATTTCCCTGTGGTGTCCTGCCAGGCTGCGAGCTGCCCTCTAGAAAGGCACTGCTGTCTCACAGCATCTCTGTGATATCTGAGAGACAAACAAAGAAGCTGCAGAGATGCTGAGAGTATGGAGATCGTGGTGGGAGGCTGTATACAGGCAGCTGAAAAGAGCCCTGTGTGTCCTTGGCTAGAAGGGGAGTGTGGAGACCTCCTTCTGGTGCCCCGAGAAAGGGAGAGAAGCTTGGAGATCTGCACTTTGAAAGTGGACTCGTCTGCTCTCAGCAGTGGCTGGTTTCTTTTTAGGGCAATATATGAGAGTGATCATCCCCCCAGCTCAAATCGTTGTGAGCACAGGACAGCTGGGAACAAGACTAATAGACAGACAAGCTGTCTTCACTCTGCAACAAGTGGCAGTGAATCTTTTTGTTTTTAAAAACTCATAGTAGAAATGCTGAGAATTTCTGCCTTTGAGGAACACTCCCCAGGGGGGACAGAGGCATCTAAAAGAAAATAAACATTATTAAAAAATCCCTAAAACTCTGTTTCTCAACCCTCATTCTTTACAGCAGGTAGTGAAGACACTGAAAAGCCATTCCACATGATGAATAGATTTTAATTGACAGAAATTATGAGAGTCAAAGCTCTTTACCTGCATTCCCATATTCCCACTACTGTACCGCAGGACTGACTCCTCTGCAGCTCATGGGCAGAGGCTTCTGCTCCTCACAGCACGTTCAGGCAGCACAAACCAGAGCTCAAGCAAGGTACCTGCCCAATCATCCTCCCCAAAAAAGAGAGAGACAACCTGGTGTTTTCAATGAGATTTTTTTCTTTTTCCTTGGAAGGTCTCCCCTAACTTGTCAATGTCTTTTCCTCCTTAGACAATCCCCAAAGCCCAGTGGATGAGATTTTTTTCTTTTTCCTTGGAAGGTCTCCCCTAACTTGTCAATGTCTTTTCCTCCTTAGACAATCCCCAAAGCCCAGTGGGACCAAATGTCCAACAGCAGCTCCTTCAGCGAGTTCCACCTCCTGGCATTTGCAGACACACGGGAGCTGCAGCTCTTGCACTTCTCGCTCTTCCTGGGCATCTACCTGGCTGCCCTCCTGAGCAACGGCCTCATCATCACAGCCGTAGCCTGTGACCACCGCCTCCACACCCCCATGTACTTCTTCCTCCTCAACCTCTCCCTCCTCGACCTTGGCTCTATCTCCACCACTGTCCCCAAATCCATGGCCAATTCCCTGTGGGACACCAGGGCCATTTCCTACTTGGGATGTGCTACCCAGGTCTTTTTCTTTGTCTTCTTTATATCAGCAGAGTATACTCTTCTCACAGTCATGGCCTATGACCGCTTTGTGGCCATCTGCAGACCCCTGCACTACGGGACCATCATGGGCAGCAGAGCCTGGGTCAAAATGGCAGCAGCTGCCTGGAGCACTGTTTTTCTCTATGCTCTCCTGCACACTGCTAACACATTTTCAATACCACTCTGCCAAGGCAATGCCCTAGGCCAGTTCTTCTGTGAAATCTCCCAGATCCTCAAGCTCTTCTGCTCAGAATCCTACCTCAGGGAAGCTGGGCTCCTTGTGGTTAGTGGCTGTTAAGCCTTTGGGTGTTTTGTTTTCATTGTGGTGTCCTATGTGCAGATCTTCACAGCTGTGCTGAGGATCCCCTCTGAGCAGGGCCGCCACAAAGCCTTTTCCATGTGCCTCCCGCACCTGGCCGTGGTCTCCCTGTTTCTCAGCACTGGCCTGTTTGCCTACCTGAAGCCCCCCTCCCTCTCCTCCGCATCTCTGGATCTGGTGGTGGCTGTTCTGTACGGGGTGGTGCCTCCAGCAGTGAACCCCCTCATCTACAGCATGAGGAACAAGGAGCTCAAGGAGGCACTGAAGAAACTGATTCAGCTGGTACTAGTTCAGCAGCAATGAGCTGCCCATCTCTCTTCACAAATCATTTCCAATTTATCTCAGGCAGCTCTTTGGTTTTGAGTGTTCTGTGATACTCATGTTTGTGCACCAATGTTTAAATGCATCCCAGTTCTCCAGAGACACAAACCCCATCTGTCTGACTGAGAGGCCTTCTGTGAATCTGCCCTCACTGTGCCAGAGTTGGCCTCCCAATTTGCTTCTCTGTAATAAAAGAGGATTTGCTCAATATAGTGACTGAAGGCTGGGCTCTTCTTCCCATCTGGAGCCAAGAATGTGCTCAGGGAACTGCAGCCAAAAAGGCCCTGTTGCCATGCCTGGGTTTTGCACAGGCTACGGGGTATCAGCTCGTAGAATGGTGTGTTAGGGCATGAGGGCTGGATGGAGCTGTCAGCTGTGGGTGCCCAGTGCCCCTGGAGAGGGTGAGTGGTCAAGAGGTCTCTGCCGGGGACTGTCCCACATCTTACAGGGCTGTCGATAGAGGCCCATCCTTCTGGAAGGGGATCTGGAGCCACCCAGGGAGCACAGGGGATCTCCAGGGCCAGAGTGTGCCTGGAGTGGGCAGTGAGTGCTGTGCTGGGGAGAGGGGCTGCCCAGAGGGGCTGCAGGCAGCCAGGGTTAAGGATCTCTGGTCATGAGAGCAGTGGAGACATGCAGTGCCTGGCCTCCGTTTCCTTGTGCCATTGCTGGCCCCCGGGTGTGGGGCTGATGGTGAGGCTGACACCCCTCTCTGCCCCCCAGCAGCTGCTGTGGCCTGCAGAGGGGCTGGGGCTGTGGGGTGAGTGCCCAGAGCTCTGCAGCCCCCTGTGGCGGGCACTGCTGTGGGGCCACCCCAGCCTGGGCTGCTGTGCTGGGTGGGCTGGGGAGAGGGCAGGGGAGGTGGGGAGAACTGGGGAGGGGCTGTGCTGGAAATGGCCTGGGAGAGGCAAAATTCCAGCAGGCAGCTCCCATGCATGAATGGTGCCCAGAGCATGGGGAGGAAACTGGGGCAAAGACCCCTGCCCTCAGCTGCATGGCTGGGACACTCGACAGGTGATGCCTTTGTGAGTGGCCAGGCTCCAGGTTCGGAGCAGATGCCAGGTCGAAGGCAGGAGCACTGGGACTGTGGTGAAGGCAAGTGGGCAGGCAGAGCCAGGCACATGCAGCTGCAAAGGCTGCCTTTGGAAAAGGCGGTGTGGGGCTGGTAAAGGCCCTCCCTCTCCTCCCCATGGGGAAGAGAGTCCCCAGGCGATGCTGGACTCTGCTTTGGCTGACAGGAAGGGAGCACAGGGCAGGGTGGAAGAGGCAGGTAGAGCCTCTCCCGATGCATGAGGGAGTTTTCCAAAGCCCGGGGCTGAGCCAGGCACCTTTGGATCTCCCCCCCCAGCACTCTCCCCACCAGGCTCATTCTGCCCTGCCCTAGGTACTCTCATCCCCCTGCCAGTCATGCCAGAGCAGAGGTTGAGGAGCAAGAGTTCATGGAGTCTCAGAGTAGTTTTGGTGGGAAGGGACCTCTGGACGTCTCCAGCCAACCTCCCACACAAAGCAGGGCTGGTTGGAGCCCTACGGTCTTGCCTGGTGATCTCTGGACTGTGCCTGACCCTGGTTACTATCCCCAAATCTGCTCTGTTCTTTTTTTTTCCTGGCACTGGGGAACGGCATCCCCCGTCGGTGGGGCACTGCCCTGCCTCCCACCACCCTCAGCTCCTGGCTCTGCTTTCCACCTGGAGCAGCCCTGCTCTTGCTGCTCCTGACAACATGGGCTTTATAGCAGGAATCCTGTCACAAATGGTGCATCAACACTCCAGCTCTGACACAGAAATGCCTGCTCTCCTAACTATGCATCATAAAATCAGACCCAAGTGCCTGCACTCACTTTTTCATCCAGCTAAGACTTTCTGTGCAGTGTTACCTGGGTAGGGGGTCCAAACCCAAAGCACTCCTTGCACCTTCAATTTGGCTGTCAGGCAAGGGTTGCTGCTGGGGCATATACCCTCACCTTCTGTACCTACAGCCTTCTCTGGGATCTGCTCAGTCCCAGCTGCCCTTGCCAGGACTTTTATGACTGTAGTGTGGAGGCAGGTCCAAGGTAAAGATGAGGAGTCAGGTCAGCAGGATGGGGACAGGGTCAGGTCAGGAGCCAAGAGATGCAGGGCCAGCCACAGCCATGTCCACTGCATTACTCAGGCACGGCCCAAGGACAAAGGGAGTGGCTCCCTGGCAAGGGGGATGAGGCCTTGCAGTGAGGCTGGTCACTCACTGTCTCCCCTGCTCTTGCGCCCAGCAGATCCCCTGTCCTGTCTGCCTGCAGCCCCTCCAGCAACTCCTTCTGCCCCAGGGACAGAGCAGCCTGCTCTGGGCTGGTGACCAGAGAAACCTGTTCTCATTCTCATTTCCTCTTCCTGAATGCTGCCCTGCTTTTCTCCTGGGACATCCCCGCTCCCCAGAGAGCCTTTCCCCAGGTCAGTGTGACCGTGCTGGCCTGGCCATTCCTGCATCCCCTGACCTGTGCTCCCTGCAGAGCCCCTGGCTGGTGGTGCTGCTCTGCAGAGTGAGCAGGCTGTGGGGCCATGGGGTAACTCCTGACTCAGCTCTGGCAATGCTGGTCAGGGTGGGAATCAGACCCAGCCATAAAGGGATCACCACCACTATTCAGAGACCATTCCCCACCTCCACTGGCACTGGTCACTGAGAAATGAACCCCAAATCCATCCCTTTGTCCCTAACAGACTGGGCCTCTGAGCTCATCGCCTGCAGCCCACAGAGTTCACAAGCAGAATGCCAGATCCCTTAATGGTACAATCCCTTGAGCATATTTTTGACTCCACCTTCTGAAGAAAGGCCAGACTTCAGGCACATCATGCAGGTGATCCTCCTTTATTACGGAAATATTATTCTGGAATCCAGGTCTGGCATAAGGGTGCCCAGGGCCTGGTCCTGCCTGAACTCACAGAAATGCACAAGGAAGCACCATGTCACAGCAGTGCTTAGGCCATTTACACACAGGAGAGCACAGCAGGACAGTGTGGAAATTAGGAGAACAGCCTTGAAAAGAGAAAGTCCTGCTGCTGTTGGTGGACGAGTCTGCAGGAAAGCTGCAGCCCCCACTCCAAAGCTACAGCAAGGACATGCCTGCTGTGGCAGTAGGGATGTAGGGAGTAGTAGGGATGGTCCTGAGGAGCAGAGGGTCTGCCTCCACAAGCTGCGTCCAGACTCTCCTCCCTTCTGATCCTGCTCTGCTGTGAATGTTGGAGCACTGCAGAAGGAAGAGACCAGCCCACGGTGACAGCTGGCTGCCACCCTTGCAGGAGAGGGGTGTGAAATCACCCTCTGACTGTGGCCAGGGGAGCTGAGCTCTCCTAATGGATACTAGACTCATGGTCTCACCCTATCGATACTCATCTGAGCCTGACTCTGTGCCCCTGAGATCCCTTGGTGTCAATGCCAAAAGAGACACTGCAAAGGGAAACTCTCCTCATTGCACTGGGGGCATCTGAGGGAGCTCAGACTAGCAGGCTCTGAGGTTCCCCCATCTCTGCTGATGAAGGGGGAAGGTTGGCTTCCTGCTTCAACATGGTCTCTGGGTCAGATTCAAATGAGAGATTCCTGAGGAGATCAGCCAAAACTGGATATTGTTGCTTGGTTTTTAACATGGATGTAAAAGAAAACAAAGAAATAAATGCACAACACACAGCCTTGATGCCAGATATCCTGGCAAGTGAATGAATGTGGCATAGTTATTGGTGCTGACATTGTACCCAGTTCAGTACCAGATCAGTTTCCTCAGTGCCTCCCTGAGCTCCTTGTTCCTCATGCTGTAGATGAGGGGGTTCACTGCTGGAGACACCACCGAGTACAGAACAGCCAGCACCAGATCCAGAGCTGAGGAAGAGATGGAGGGGGGCTTCAGGTAGGCCAGAAATGAGGTGCTGACAAACAAGGAGGCCATGGCCAGGTGCAGGAGGCACATGGAAAAGGCTTTGTGCCGGCCCTGCTCAGAGGGGATCCTCAGCACAGCAGTGAAGATCTGCACGTAGGACACCACAATGAAAATAAAACACACAAAGGCTAAACAGCCACTAACCACAAGGAGCCCAGCTTCCCTGAGGTAGGAGTCTGAGCAGGAGAGCTTGAGGATCTGGGGGATTTCACAGAAGAACTGGTCCACTGTGTTGCCTTGGCAGAGTGGTATTGAAAATGTGTTAGCAGTGTGCAGGACAGCATTGATAAAACCAGTGCCCCAGGCAGCTGCTGCCATTTTGGCACAAGCTCTGCTGCCCATGAAGGTCCCGTAGTGCAGGGGTCTGCAGATGGCAACATAGCGGTCATAGGCCATGACAGTGAGAAGAGAATACTCAGCCAACATGAAAAAGACAACAAAAAATATCTGGGCAGCACATCCTGAGTAGGAAATGGCCCTGGTGTCCCTCAGGGAATTGGCCATGGATTTGGGGACAGTGACGGAGATTGTGCCAAGGTCAAGGATGGAGAGGTTGAGGAGGAAGAAGTACATGGGGGTGTGGAGGCGGTGGTCGCAGGCTACGGCTGTGATGATGAGGCCGTTGCCCAGGAGGGCAGCCAGGTAGATGCCCAGGAAGAGCGAGAAGTGCAAGAGCTGCAGCTCCCGCTTTTCCGCGAACACCAGGAGGAGAAACTCGTTGAGGGAGCTGCTGTTGGACATTTAATTCCCCTGGGCACAGGAGGATTTTCTAAGGAAGAAGAGACATTGACAAGTTAGGACAGACTTCTCTGAGCAAAACTTTCTCATAACCTTCCCCAAACACACACACATTACCTCTCCCCATCTTAGTAGCACCATCAGTGAGCTGCATGGCTTCAGCACTGGTTTGTGCTGGTGGAGTTTGCTGTGAGGAGCAGCAGCCTCTGCCCGTGGGCTCCAGAGGAGTCAGCCCGGACCGGCAGCACTGCCTACATGGGGACATGGGTGACTAAAATTTATATTTCCAGTTCCAGTCAGATTTAATCCACTCATAATGTTGAAGGCATTTTCAGCATCTTCACTACCACTTCTAAACAGTGTGGGTTCATTAATAATTTTAAGGCTTTTTTGGTTTTCCTTCAGCTGACCCTGTCACAGTGGAGGAGGATTCCTGGAGGTAGAAATCCTCAGCATTGCTGCTGCACTCAGAGGGACCAGCTGTGATTCCAGAGAGGCAAAAGGATTCACTCTGGTTTTAGTGCAGAGGCAGGAGAGCTGGTCTGTCCATCTGCCTTACTCCCAGCTGCCCTGTGCTCCCACCTCACAGGTGGAGGACAGTTCCACTTGTGTTATCCAAAAAAGAAATGACACCGCGGAGAGCAGAGGAATCCACTTCCAAAGTGCCCATCAGCACTCTTTCTGAGCATGTGTGAAAGAGGTCTCAGCCCTCCCCTTCTCGCCAGCAACACCTCGGGCTCCTTCCAGCTGCCCACATCCAGCCTCCCAGCCCCACAGCAGCATGTCCGTGGCCCCAGTATCGAGGTGGCTTCTCCCTGGGGCACCCAGATAACACCCAGCTGCAATGGGAGAGCTGGGCCCTTCTGGAGGGCAGCTGCAGCCCAGCCAGACACCCCAGGGAAATGGCAGAATGTCCTAAGGATGGGGTGCCCTGACGAGAGAGTTGGCTCATTCCCAGCCCCCCACACTGCACTGCCCAGAGCCCCACAGGCTAGAGGGGCACTTGGGCACCTCACTGTCAAGGACACGTCTGCATGGCAGGACCTGCAGGGTCGGTGTTGTCTGAACTGCATCAGAAACCCCCCTGCCCAGGGAGTCCAAGGGGAAGGACAAGGGCAGCATGGGCAGCTGGGAAACATGGAGCAATGCCATGACATTTGTGCCCAGGGAGGCAGGGACAGGCAGGCACAGAGGGGCACTCAGCAGTGTGTCCTCTCCTGCATGTCCAGCTGCCGAGGAAACGACCCCTGCCCTGGACCCCACAGCCTTGAGAGCAGAGGGCTGTGCTGGCTGGGAGAGGAGAAGAGGTGCTGGAGTTGATGGTTTCCTCTCACACCTTCAGCATGACTCTGCTGCCTGGAGCCGTCCCTGCAGGCAGCTGTTTCTCTGTCCCCACGTCTCTCCCCCGTCAGTGCTCACAGACCCCATCCCACCCGCTGGGTGCTCAGCTCTGCCCTGCAGAAACCTCCCGGGGGCAGGACACTGCCCAGGGCACCTCCGTGGTTGCAGGTGCTCCGGAGCAGGGGAGACAAACCTTGCTGAGGCTGGAAAGGTGCTGCTGGCTCTGTGTGTAGGCTGAGGGGTGGATGAAGGCATTTGCTGAGTCCCCCCCAGAACTGCTCCTCTCTCCGTGTCACTGTCTCAGTCCCCTGTCTAAACCTGACAGATCCATTGCTATTTCACCCCACCCAAACAGAAAATAACTGCAAGCACAGACTCATGACAGCTCCTTCCCTTTCATGTATCTCCTGCTTTGACCTTCCTTTTGGAAAGTCCCCTCAGAAATGTCCTGTGCATGAGCTGGAGCTGTGAGCAGCCCTGACCCATGCAGCACCCTCTTGACGGGAGAATGAACCTGCCCTACCAGGGTCGCTCCTCTCACCCAGAGCTTCCCCCCACAGTGCCATTGGGAGCTCCCCAGGCAGGCTGAGTGCTGACCCTTGCAGGTGGCAGAGTCACTGCCCCAGGCACACAGCACCCTGGGTCGCAGGGAAACGGCTCTGAATCACAGCCCATGCAGACTGGGTGCATGTCCCGGCTTCACAGCCCTGCAGCTGTCTGCAAGAGAAAGCAGCAGGATGCCCTGTCCCTGTGACAGTGTGGAGGCAAAGCCCTGCTCTGAAGCATCTCCTCCTCTGCAAGGTAAAAACTGAGAGAGACATCCTTAAAAAACAGATGTGGAATGGAATGAGTTGGCTTTAGAAGTCCCCCCAAGGAACCTCAGTAGCATTGCCCTGCAGCAAGAGGCTTACCGTGTCAAGGGCTGTGGAGATTTCTCCCACAAGGAGCTCTCCTCTGTCCTCCCACTCCACACTGCCTTGCACTTCTCTCTGCCTTCTCTCAGCTCATGTCAGCAGCAGCAGGCAGTGCCCGCAGCCCTGCTGCTCTTGGCAGAGGAGCTGCTCCTGCACACAGCTGTGTCTGGGCAGTGCTGCCAGGTTGCCATGAGCTCCCTCCATCCCAGGAGCCTGGCCCCACTCAGGAGCAGAGGCCCAGCTGAAGGCATGACTTTCCTTGTCCCTTGTGCTCCCTCCTCCTGGGAAATGTTCACTAACATAAAGCAAAATAATCAACTTTGGTCCCTCTCTAAACAATGCAGAGAGACCAGCTACAGCATTGTCACTTCTTTCATCAGAGGATGGTTATCTGCAAGAGGTGGAAATGTCCCACTCTGGACGTGGGATCAGTGGGATTCAGCTAACTCCCATGAACTCCAGAAGCACACAGGAGGTGGGATTCCCCTTGTCAAAACTGAAGTGAGCACACCATAGATGTCTGCACATGAGCTCCTTGTCTAAGCTCTGGTTGTAATCACTGGAGATGGAGGGTGGGTGTCAGTTGCTCACACGTAAACACCTGGTGACGGTGAGGAGACAGAGGTGGTCCCAGGCATGGGACAGTGTCTGCTTGCTCTGATGGAGCAACTGGGAGACTCACATCCTTATGGAGCACCAGGTGGGGGCCAGGTGGGGAATTTCCCTGGCCATCCAAAATGACACTAGATGCCTACTACAGCTAGTGTTCCACCCACTATGAAGCTGAGACAAATGACAATCCCAATGTTACAAACACAAACAGCTAATGTAATTCAGTGCAGACACTTGATTTAATGACATAGAAAGAGGCTGGCAGGATCATGTCAGATGTCTGTGGTGTCCAGCACAACCGCGTCTCTAGCAGACAGAGCAGGGAACCTACAGGAAAACCATGGCCCTTTGGAGTGGCGCTAGGCAAGTGCTCCAGGGCATCTTGGGTTTCCTACCTGTGCCCAAACAAACGAATCCCAACACTGCCTTTAGGCAAAGTCCATCCCATCTACATGCAAGCATACTGCATAAATGGGAAGCACATCACACCAAGGTCTCCACTCTAGTCTCTGCACTCTCAAACCCTTCTTGCTCTCTACCTTCTGAACATCTTCTCACTCCCCCCAATATGATATGAAAAGGGACTGGGCTAGTGATGACCTCAGGGTGGCTGGATTACAGGCTGCCCAGGCCCAGGGATTTCTTCAGTGGCGCCTTGTCCTTCCTGGAGATTGGTTCAAGTCTGTCACAGGCCCCAAGGTGCTGCAGAGTCAGCTCAGGCAGCAAACCCCTCTCCTGGCATTCCTGCACAGCCCAGCTCTGTTTCTCCCTGGCCTTAGGCACTGCAGGGTTTGCTCTCTTAGTGGGAACCTCCTTTCACCATTACATTGCCACCTGCTATCCATGCCAGCATGTCACCACTTGCAATCCAAGTCTTTTGATGTTTATGACATCAGTCTATGATGTCATACAAGTCTATGACAGCAAGGCTGCTCTCTATCCTCTTTGAAAGGTTGTGGAAATCGGAGGAGGTCCCAGTGAGCAGAAGAAGGAATATGTTGCATCCATCTTCAAAAAAGGCCACAAGCACAACCTGGGGACCTGCAGGCCATTCAGCCTCACTTTGGTGGGGAGTGCGTCATCACACTCCTGGGCACATGGAAAAGGTGCCTGGGAACAGTCAGCATGGACTTATTGAAGAGAAATCATTCCAGACCAACCTGATTGCCTTCTGCTGTAAAAGACCTGCACTTGTGCAGGCGAGGAGAGGAGTGGATGTCCAGCAGACATCCAGAAGGGCAAAAAGCTGGTTGGATGACACCTGATTGGCTGGAACAGTTAGATGCTTGACAGCTGCCTTTCAGAGGGACCTCAGCAGGCAGGAAGAATGGGCTGTCAGAGACCTCCCAAGTTGCCTTGCAACCTCAATAATGTGGTGATTCTATCATCTCTGGGGATAGCTACTGCAATTCTTGCAATCCAGAATTCCTTTTCTGCATGTGGGTTACCACCAGATATGGCCTCCCCAGAGCCAGCCCCTCCTAGCAGTGGGGGGTTACCTCTTGGCCCTGGAAGGTTTGAAGCTCAAGGTTTCATTATGAACAACTGCTTGTCCAGAGTGGGCCCTCCTCACAGCCTACAATACCTGTGTGTTACAACATAATGCTCTTTACTGTTGTGAATGATGGGAAGATGAGGGCCAATGGGCATTAGCTGCAATACATGAGGTTCAGGCTGGGGATAAGGAATTTTTCTTTTTTTAACCTATCGAGACAGTGAAGCACTGGGGCAAGTTGCCCAGAGAGGCTGCACCCTCTGGGCCAAAAAGCCTCTCCATCCTTGGAGGTTTTCAAGGCCTAAATGAAGAAAGCCTTGAGCAACCTGGTCGGACATGATAGCTAACCATGCTGTGAGCAGGAGGTTGGGTTGGAGACCTCCTGAGGTTCTTTCCAGCCTGAATGATCTTGCATCTCTTTCCACACTGGCTCCCCTGTGACCATGGAAGTGAGTCAGATATAAGTGTGCCCAAATGAATTGCAGCTGTCTGGTCCTGTTCCAGTCAGTGTTGCTCAGGTGTAGGACTGCTTCACAGGTACCCACAAACAGCCTTGATTATATCCTTTACTTTTTTTTTTCCCCCCTCTTCTCCCCCTTCCAAGTTCTTCCCTTTTATCATCCTCATGCCCTCCCACACAAACAGCCCACGTCCGCTTACCCCATCCCCATGTGGCAGACAGATGAGTGAACTTTTGCCTTAAACATTTCTTGGTACATAAAGTGCAAGCAAACCAAAACCCCGAACAAGCCATCTGTTCCCAGCGGAAACAGGACTGAGCTGCTGCGACCCCTGAAATGGTCTCCCTGCGACCACCCAGGACACACCGAGCCTGCGCTGAACCGGACCACAATCGGACAGAGACTTTGGGACCTGGACTGCAAATTACTGCCGCTTAGCACAACTTTTATAAAAGTTGCTTAGCATGAGTAGCTAAATTTGCTGAAGCCTTAGGCCGCACTCCCTAGTTCAGTGAGAAAGGGCCCCAGAGCTGGTGCAGCCTGGAAAGATAAGGGAGTTACAAGCAGTTTGCATCCCTATGCTTCACACTCCAGGAGGGAGGATGTCAAGGCTTTGAAATAAGGCCTGCTTGGGTGCCAGGACCCTGGGAAACAAAGCCTCCCCTCACTGCTGAAACAGTGTTAATTTGGGGGGGGTCTGGATTATATCCTCCTCGTCAGGACCTTGGAAGATAACACCTACTGTCACTGCTGGGGCAGTGCTAATTGCTGGAACAACACCTGTTTGTCAGGGCCCTGAGAAAGAAGGGCAGAACCCGAGGAATCAACACATTTGTCAGCAGAAACCGCAACAGTAAAGATAAGGGAGAAAAGCAGCCTGCCTGGGAACAACGATGAGACCCAATGTGGAGCAGGAGACCCCAGACCCAAAAATTACTATTGGTCTGAACTACTGCGTGAGGGGTGGGAAACTTAATTTGAAAAAGCTATAATTGCCCAGGGATTTCTTTGTTTGGGGTCCCTCTTTGGAGGCACCCAACTCAAGCTGTAACTACTGCACGCGTGTCATTACAATTTATTTATTTTATTTGGCTCCGAACTTTTCAGCGGGAACCTAGGGTCGGACCCTGCTCGAGTTGTAATTACTGCACGCGCATCGCTAAAATTTACACCCAGGGTGAAGAGGACCAACGGGATGCCGCTGGATCCACGGGTGGTGATATGTCTTTCTCTCTCCCCCTTTTCTCTCTCTCTCTTTCTCTCTCTCCTCCCCTTTGCCTTTCCTCCCCACTCTGTGGAAAATAAAGTTAAAAGGTTGTACGATATTTGACCGGTTTTAGCATCTTAATCTCGTCCTTGGGATCATAACGAAACCCTCCCGATATTGGATTGGGACACCCCACTAGTCCTCGTTTTGCTTGCTTTCTACCCTCATTTGGCTTTTCTGAGATGATCACCATGCTAATTCCTACCAGTGCCAGCAGTTCCATTAAACTAATACCTCCTTCTATTAACTGTAGTGTCCTGCAGTTCCTCATGCTGTTGTCCTGCTGGAGTGACCACAAGTCAGGGTGAACCATCTGAACAGAAACATTAACCCTTGACACAGTGGAGCTTCAGTCCAGAGGGACCTTGAGAAACTTGTGGATTTGGCCAACAGAAACCTCACGAAGTTGTACAAGGAGAAGTGGACAGTCCAGCACTGCAGGGCAGAACAACACATGCATCAGGACAGGCTTGGACATGACCGGCAGCAGAGTGACCCCATGGAGAAGGGCATGCATGTTATGAGGGATGCCATACGAGCCAGGGGTGCATGCTCACCACAAATGAAGCCAGCTGCATACAGGACTGCATTAGGAAGAGCATGGCCACCCAGGCAAGGGCAGTTCTTATTCCCCTCTTGACTCAGCACTGCTGTGGCCACGTCTGGAACAGTGTGTCCCAGTGTGGGCTGCCCAGTGCTGGAGGAATGGGGAGCAACTGGAGAGGGTCCAGAGGAGGTCTGCCAAGATGAGGCTGGGGGCCTGAAGCACATGGCTTGTATGGAGAAGATGAGGGACCTGGGCTGCTTTAGTCTGCTGAAGTGGAAGATTAGGCCAATATAGTAGTCCCCTGTGACTGCCTGTGACAGGGTGTTTTCAGAGATGATGGAGCTTTTCTTGGCAGTGGGAGGCAGCATGAGAAGGGGAAAGAGCCACAACCTGCATCTTGATGGGTTCAGACTGCCCTTCAGGTAACAAGAATGTCACTTGTAAGGCAGTGCTGTGGTGCAACAGGACACCCAGAGGGAGTCCGTGATCAGCCCCTGGCTTTGTGTTTCAAGGAGCAGCCAGCAAGGACAGAGGGACATCAGTAGAGGTAGGAAGATCCTGCAGTGAGAGCAATTGGAGAGGTTTCAGGAGTACATTTAACAGAAGATTTCAATGAGCAGCTTTAAAAAGAAGAATTTCTGCTTTTGAAGGATTCTTTATTTTTCAGTTTATGGAGTAAGTGATATCCACATTCTCCAACTGATATTGATACAGAGGGTTTCCTAATGAATCTTGATGTGTAAAAAACCCAATATTTTTGATCGGAGACATGTATCTACAAGCTTCCTTCTCCCCTCCCCAAGCCTGCCACTTCTTTCATCAGCCACTGGGGACTTGCATCACTCTTGTTAAAAATCATCATTCTTGTTAAAATCTAACCTTCAGTCCACTCAGGTCTGTAGCTGAATGTTACAGCCCATAGGCACCAATTCCCATCTGCTTTCCTTAGAGACCTAGCTGCAAACAGACATGGAAGGATCTGTCTCAGTTGTGATCAAGCAAAAATAAAACATGCTAGAGTTCAGTAAGCTTAATGTCCAGCACTTCTCAGCTGTCCCTTAAGTCCAAGCTGCCTCCAGTGAGGTCCCCTTTCCACCAGGAATAACCTTTGTGGAAATGTTTCAGATGGGTGTATAGGAAAGGATAGAGAGAAACACAATTAAGCCTTCGGCTAAGAAGACAAGGAGACTTCTAAAAGATGAGGCAAGCTTTAGAGGCCCTCAAGCTCAAAGCAGGAACTCAAAGCAGAGAGGGTAGAGAAATTTCAATGAATAGGAGTGTAAGAGTATAAAAAGAGTAAGGGGAGGAGGAAAACAAGGGAAAGAGCATACACCCAGATCATCTGATGCAAAGACGCCTTTAGAAATGATCCATTTAATCCGGATGTGTGAAAATATGTAAAAAATTACTGAGATTATGTACACAGCACAAGAGACAGAGCAGTGGTAACAGACTTTCAGGGTCAGATCTATAGTCCTTCTCCTGAGAGTCATACCCTGCCTCAAAATTTCCATTACGTCATCATGGAAAACCATAGACATTTTTATTAAAGTTAGCCAGTCATTTCAACTCATGCAAATGTGCTCATATTTTTTAAAAAAAAACACTGGAAAAGTTCTTCTTCATCTTTCCAGGCAGAGCTCAGGTGTCTAGACACAAGCAGCCAGTGGCCCTTGGAGAGGCCCAGGTGTCTCTGAGACCAGAGCCCCTTGGAGCTGCAGATGGAGGCTGGGCAGAGGGGAGAGGGGACCAGGGCGCCTGCAATGGCACCACATGTCCATGCCCCTGTGACTGCATCCCACCCCAATTCTGGAAATCACTTTCCCTTTCCCTTGGAAAGAAGAGTCCATGAGTGAGCTAATATCCAGGCTGTGCCCCAGCTGGTCAGGTGCCCAGAGGCTGAGAGGACGAAGGAACCAAGGGATTTTACAGTGCTGCCAGGATGAATTACCTTGGAGCAGGGCCAGGACCCTCAGGCAGCTGTAAGAGAAGCCTGTACAAGCAACAGTGGGCAGACACTCCAATGGGGGCTGTCTAAAATGAGGGGCAACAAAGCCCAGCTGAAGAATTCATGCAGCAGGGGAGCCTGCCAGGAGCAGAACACACTCCCTGCTGTCCTCATCAGGAACACAGGCCACATATTTAATGGTCATGGGTGGGATTCAGCTCCCCTGATGGCAAAGCCTACATGTCTGAGCTTCAGGAAAGCAAGAAAGGAGAGCATGGCACCATCTACTCAGAGGTGCAAACTGCAGAGGCAGAGAAATCACACCCCAGGCACTCAGACACAAGTGACCTCACAGACAGTTTCCCATCCGTGTGCCTGCTCCTGGCCCATCACCTGCAGAGGCAGAGGTGACCTCACAGGCACCTTCACAGCCATCTGCCTCCTACGGGCCTACAAGCATCTGAGACACAATTATCTCCTGAAATCCAGCATGGTACAACATGTTTGTGTTGCCTTTCAGAGGGAGCTGGCAGGCTGGAGACATGGGCGCAGAGGAACCTCATCAAGTTCCACAAAGGGAAACTGAATGTCTTGCACCTCAGCAAGAATAACTCCATGCACCAGGACACGCTGAGTGACGACCATCTGGAAAGCAGCTTTGCAGAGAAGGAGCTGGGGGGTCCTGGAAGACAACATGGAGAAGCATGTGCCACCAATGTGTCCTTGCGGCAAAGGCGGCCAATGGTTTCCTGGACTGCATTAGGAAAAGCATTGCCAGCAGAGTGAGGGCTCTGTGCCTGCAGGCTTTGTGTCAGCAGGCTCTGTGCCTGCTATCGAATCAGATCCTCTGGCAGAAGTGACCTCAGAAGCACATCCACCTCCTGCTTAGAGCCTGATGCTTGCCTGTCATTTACTCCCACACAAGTGACCTCCCAGTCACCATCCCAGCCACGTGCCTGCCGCTGGCCTGTTGCCTCCAGGGACAGGGGCGATCACAGAACCAACAGCCTCGCCTTGTGCCTGTTGGTGGCCACTCAGCTACTCAGGCAGGAGTGACCTCACAATGAACAGCCAAGCCACGTGCCCGCTGTTATCCAATCAGCTCATCAAGAAGAAATAACTGCATAAGGACACTGCCATGCCACGTGCCAGCTACTGGCCTGTGAGGTACTCAGAAAAGAAATTGAAGAATTGACCTCACAAACACCCATCCCAGCCATGGCACTGCTGCTGGCCTGTCAGAGGTTGCGATGGAAGTGATCTCGCAGTCCGCAACAAAGTTGGTAGCTGTTACTGGCCTATCAGCTACTCACTTATAAATGACCTCACAATCACCATGCAAGCCAGATGCCTGCTGCTGGCCTGTCAGGTCCTCAGGCAAAAGTGACATCACAAGCAATTACCCCAAGCATTAGCCAAGTGCTGCCCTATCAGCTGCTCAGCTACAAGTGACCTAACAGCCCACCAAGCCCACGTGCCTGCTGATGGCCTTTCAGCTTCTCTGGTGGACAAGACTGAGCAAGGCGCAGGTCGCAGCAGAGAGCCCTGAAGCAGCGAGGCCTTTGGCAGGCAGAGATGAAGACCATTTCCCCGCAGCTATCATTCACTGGATTGGAGAGATGGTTGGTTAGTTGGATGGTTAATAAATGGTTGATTGGGGGATACTACAACATTATTAGCAAAGAGTTTCTAGGGTCCTGCCACATGAGAAGAAAAGAGTGTCTGCACCAATTGTACTGCAAATCCCCTAAGCTGCATATTTCTATGTATTTCACAGTCTGTGTGGGATACCTGGCTGCAGATCCTGGCAAAAGCTGAGGAAACTCAAGGCCTGAACCTCAGTGCACAGAAGGCAGCAGGCTGCCAGCATCCCTGGCTCTCGCCACCAGGGCAGCCTGGGCCCTGCGAGCCAAGTCACCTCCTCACCTCCCAGGGCTCCCCAGCTCCCCAGCCTGGCGGCACTCCCCACACACAGCACTGCTCTCTCCAGGCACCTCCTCCAGGGACAAGCACCAAGTCACTGGGGCCATCCCGGTCCCCACCACAGGGCACCCCACCACTTTGACACCCTGCACCCCCTGCCTCTCACCTCACAGATGGTGGCCAGCTAACACAATCCTGTGCATCAGGCTCACACAGGACACAGCACCACACATGGCAGCAGCCAGGTGGCCTGCAAAGTCCCCAAAACACACAGAGACGCACTCTCCAGACCTTCAACTTGCTTCTCGTCCTCCATGGGCTTGGAACAGCGACTTCCTCTGAACAGCCAGGCACAGCCCAGGTCCTCTTCAGTTCCCACATCAAGGAATCAAAAGGACAGAGGTGTCGTTCAGAACTTGAAGGGAAATCTCAGAACACCTTGTGTTTTGATGGGGCAGAATTTCTACAGCACACAGACACTGCATATCAGAGATTGCTGACTTCACTCCTCACACCAGGGCTAGATTCATTTAGCAGCCTCAAAATTTTAGTTGGACTCCCTGGCCAACACTAGCAGGTTGTAAGCCTCCAGTTAGCCAGAAGTGCAAAGTCAAACTCCATGTCTGTTTACCAGAGAACATCACCCTCACTGTAAATGTAGCACTACGAGCTCATGATGACGTTTTTGTGTCAGAAAGTGCGGAACATTGTCATCTGCTTCTGTTTGATTTATAAGATGCATTTCTGTACTGCTGTAGAGCTCTGCAGGCGTCAATCTCTCCTCTAGGCACACTCAGCAAACCCAGAAGTGACCTCACCACCAGAATCCAAGCCATGTGCCCTCTCCTGGCCTAGCAGCTGCTCAGATAAAGTGACTTCACAAGCACAGACGCCCAGGACATGGCTGTCACTGGCCTATGGGCTTCAGAGTCAGAAATTCTTCAAGGTAACTTCCCTATCCGTTTGCCAATGCTGGTCTAACAGGTCCTCTGACAATCCTCACAATCAACGTCCATGCCTATCTACCTGCTGCTGGCCTATCAGAGACTGGGAAAGAGATGACCTCACAGTCACCTTCAAAGCCACGTGTCTGTCACTGGCCTGTAAACTTCTGATATAGAAATTACCACACTATAACTTCCCCAGCCATGAGCCAAATGCTGACCTATCAGCTGCTCAGACAGAAGTGAGCTCCAAAGCACAAGTCCCAGACATGGGTCTGCTGCTGCCCCATCAACTGCTCAGCTGGAAGTGACCTCACAGTCATCTTTCCAGCCACTGCTCTGCTGCTGTTCAATCAGTTCATCAGTAAGAAGTGACCTCATGATCGACAGCCAAGCCTTGTTCCTGCAGCTGGCCTATCAGCTACTCCAGCAGAAGTGACCTCATCATCAACAGCCGAGCCATGCGCCTGCTGCTGGCCTGTCAGCTACTGACCAAGAGCTGATTTGACACTGGGGATCTCCTGGCCCAGCTCTCACAGACAGCCGTGACCTCCCTGCCCACAGCCTGGCCACGCGGCTATTGCCGCCTGCAGCTGCCCCTGCCTCCCCCAAGGCTCAGCCAGCTCCTGAGCGGCCGCCCGGAATCACCCCGGGGCCTCGCAATGCTCATCGGGCAGCGAAACACCTGCTACGGACCAGTTACTGCCCCCAAAGCAGCAGCTCGGGAAAGGCTGGAGAAGGTGTCTGTGACCCAGGGCAGGGGCAAAGCTTCCTGCCCCCAAACCCCCCAGCCGCCCCCGCCCAGCTGCTCGGGGGCAGCCAGCACATCTGGCTCGCAGGGCAGCTCCCCCCGGGCCAGGGCGCTTTGTCCCGTGCTCCCGGCCCCACCAGCCCCTGCTGCAGCTCCGGGAGGAAAGCAGTCCTGGAGCAGCACCGCTGCCCCCACCCCGGCAGGAGGGCACCCGCTGCCATCAGGATGCAACCACAGCCCCACCAGCCCCGCTCGCACCCACTTTGATCCCACCCTGCTTCCGGGTTTGGGTTTTTCCTCATGCTGCACTCCGATTGGGTGACAGAGACATCACTCAAAACCAGCCCCGCCCTCCTCCACAAACCAGCCAATAGGAGGCAGCACCGGGGCATTGCTGGGGAAACGTTGCAGCCTCCTGCCCTGGCGGCCAGCTCTGCCCCCTGCCCCGAATACCGGCCCAGGGCACCATGTTGTGGGCGGCAGCGTGGGGCGTGGCGGGGCGCGGTGGGGCCTGGGGGCAGCCCAGCACTGTGTGCCCGGGCAGTGCGGGGCCCTGGGGCCTGGCTGCTGCCCTGCAGGGTCTGGGCTCTGCCGCAGGGGCCCCGCGGGGCTTCTGGCTGCCCTGCGCCCGCGGGCCATGCTGGGTGCAGGGAAGCAGCCCCGGGGCTGGTGCTGGTGCCGGCCCTGGCATCAGCACGGGGGCCCTGGGCATGGCCGGGGTGCCAGAGCCCACGGGCAGCATGCTGCTTCCCCCGGGCAGGGCAGGGCAGGGCAGCGTCCTCTCACCCCTCAGGGCCATCAGGACCCTACAACAGGGCTGTCACAGCAGCCCCCATTCTGTGCAGCCACCCCCACAGCCCAAGGAACAAGGAACTGTGGTCTGGGCTGATGGTGTAGGCTCAGCAGTCCTCCATCTCGTTTCCCCCTTGCCCTTGGCTCACCTCACCAGATGAGGAGGAAGAATGCTCTTCCCGTCTTGTTATCCAAAACTCCTTTCCAACGTGCCCCTGCTCCTCTGCCTGTTGGCGAGGGGCACCAGCGTGGCTCTCATCCCCTCTCCTTGCCATGAAGTGGCTCCAAAGGGCAGCAGTGGGGAGTGCAAAAGTGGTGCCCAGCAGCGGCTGGGCCTCTTAGGGAAGTGAGGGCCCTGCTGTGGCACTGGGGAGACCTCCCTGTGATGCAGCACATCCCACTGTGACCTCAGCTCGTGTCATCAGGGGGCTCAGGAGGTCACTGCCATGGAGATGGCACAGTCAGGGAGAGAGCAGAGAGATTTCCCCTCACGTCCTGGGAAGCAGTCCCCTCCCTTCACCCCAGTTATTTTCCAGAACTTGCTGATAAATCCTTCAGGAATGTCTCCAGATGGTGCCAAAGGCTGTGAAGTATCTAAAACGGGGCACTAGAGAAGTCACTTCTGCACCCCTCCACTGGCAGGACACTGCACTGGGCAGATCTGTACAGGAATTCAGGGCTTCAGGGCTGGTTTAAGGTTCAAAGCCAGGATCAAAGTCCTGTGGGATGAAACAGCACAAAGCGTGCCCACAGGCTGAGATGCTTTGGGGAGCTTGAAAAATGGTTTCTGCTATGGGGCGCTCTTTTTGTCAAAGTAGGATGCAGGACAATATGGAAGAGGACAGAGCCTTCCTCCTTTAGGCACCAAAGCAGGCTTTTTTTTTTTTTAAGTCCTCGACAAGGTTTCTCCATCTGTGGTGCTTAGGGGTGAAGATGATACACCAGAGAAGAGCAAATGTGCCCATAACACCCATCATCTGGAGGGCCAGGCCAGGGAGCAAATCTGGGGAAGTTCTCCCATTCCCCATGCATTTTGCCCAGCTTTCCTTCTGGCTGAGCCTTCCCTGAGCCTAGGGAAAGCCATTTCTCCTCCCTGGTCTTCTTTGGGCCTTGGGCTTTTCAGTGTCCCCTCAAAGCAGTGCTTTTGCCTGGGGGTCACTAAAGCCGCTGGCACCCTGGACATACCCAGCCACCACCCAAATGCTCCTGAGGGTCTGTACAGTGCTGGACTCCTGGATCTCCCACATTTTTGACCCTGGGCATCTCAGGACATGCCCACACACCACAGTGCTGCTGTCCAGGCTCCAGTGCAGAGCCTGTAAGGCAGTGCAATGCCTCAGGACCTGCATTTGGGCTCATTCAGAAGTTTGTGAAGTGACCAGATCCCACCTCTGCAGCTGCTGAAATTTGAGAATGTCCCTACAACCAGCCTTCCTGCTCTTCCTAGTCTTTGCACAGTCCTGGGGTGACTCTTGCAGAAGGGAGACTCCATCCCCCTTGAATACTGTCAGAGATGGGGCTTTCCAAGTCACTGCAAAAGGAAGGACTTGTTAACTTTTTGGGGTTGCTTATCCAGCCTGTGGCACCCACTCTGTGACACTGTGAGCCCAGCTGTGCATCCTGAGGTCTCTGTCCTTTCTCTGCCCTGTCTCCTGGGTGTCTGCCCAAAGTCTTGCCAGTGCACCAGGGCCATGGGAAGTGTTGCTTGAGAGAGCTCACTTGAATCTGTGACATGTCGTGGAGCTGAAGACCTGACAGAGGCTTGTCTGGGATGTGGCCATGCTCCCACACCCCCTCCTGCTCCTGGTCTGAGGGCCTGGGAAGGTCCCAGGATTGAGAGCAGGGGGGTTTGGTGTGGGTGGGATGGGTTTCCCTTGACATGCCTGAGTCCTGCCTGGGTTGCTTTGAGGGCCCAGGAAGATCCCTCTTCTCTAGGGGCTTGCATAGAGTGTTTTCCAGACTTTTGTACAGAAACACAACCTGGTCCAAGATGCCCAAGAGCAGCACAGCCCCCTGCATGGCTGAGGACCCCCAGGAGCTGTATGGCTCTCTCCTCTTTTTCCACATGTCCTGATTACATTAACGATTGCTAACATCCCTTTACAGCACACTATCTGGGCACTGTAACACTGTAACTCCTTCCATTACTCTTTGTTCATTCCCATACCACACTGTTGATTTGCACTGTGGGGAGTTTAAAGCTTGCTCCGTCTTTCAGGAGTTTATTTCTCTGGGCAAGTCCTTCATTCTGCTTCTATCTAGCATTTCCTGTCTAGCCAAAACATTTCTAGCCAGGCTATCCCTTGTGAAAAGGAGATCTCATTGGAGGCAGCTTGGACTTAGCATACAGTTCAGGAGTGTAATTAATTTTACTAAACTATAGCATGCCTTTTTTTTGTTTTCTGGCTTGCAATGAAGAAAAATCCTTGTGTGTCTATTTGCAGCTAGTTCTCTAAGGCAAGCAGGTGGGAAGTGGGGCATATGAGCTGTAACATTCATTTGCAGACTTCAGTGGAGAAAGGTTTGACTTTAACAGGAGTGATGCAAGTCCCAGGTGGCTGATGAGAGCAATGGCAGGTTTAAGGAGATGGGGAGGAAGATTGCCCACACAGTGTCTGACCTCTGGGACACTGCTTTTCTTGCATGTCCACACTTCCTTAGGAGACATTCTGGATCTATATCATTTGGAGAATGTTGCTGTCACTTATTGTGAAAGCTGAATAAGAATACTAATCATAAAAACCTTAAAAAGCAGAAATATCTTTACACTATGTTCTAACTGCAGTCACTGTCTTTCAGCTACACTGCCGAAACCAATTAGCCGTACATTACTTGAAGAAAATTACAGGGAGAGACGTGGTTCATTGGGGCTTTTTGAGTTGTAATGAGCCCCATGGCCCCATGTGGTGCTGAGTCCATGAACCTCAGCTATTGCGAGGAGATGGAGCAAAATGTTCAAGTCAAAGTCAGAAGCAAATCCCAAACTTTTGTAGAGCGTTAATAGATCCCACTGAGGGTCATTAGCAGCAAAGACTCACTGGGGGCTGATTAGAGCAGAAAATTGTAATCACCGATTACAGGCAGGCAAAGGCAATGTGCAGGTGGCTCTGATACCATGTTAACCCTTGGTGTGTTTTTCAAGCAAAATGTCCAAGCATGGACACTGAGCCCCTGGGAAGGGAGATCCTTTCCCCCACCTGTTTTCCATGGCTTTTCCTGGGGGCAGTGTGCAGGTCGGGGTGTGCAACGCTGAATGCAGGACAATGGCATGAGACCTCCTGGGCTCCACAAGGGACAAGGGGACAGTGAGGCCCTGGTGTCTACTCATAGGCCTCAGTGGCAGAGACAACAGCCATAGGAGATAAAGACATCAGGTCTGTCGGAGGCTTTCAGCCTGTTTCAGGCAGTTGGCCTTCCTTGCTGCCCGGGCACACTGCTGTCTAGTTAACTTGCATACTAACTGGTGTGCAAGTATAGTGTGGGAGAAAGTGTCAAAAGCCTTCCTAAAGTCAAGGTAACTGACATTCACTGTTCTCCATTCCTCCACAAACACAGTTCTTTTGACACAGAAGGCCATCAGGTTGGTGAGGCATCATTTCCTATGAGTAAGTCTATGCTGACTGCTCCCAGTCACCTTCTTCTCCTCTGTTTACCTAGAAATGGGATCAGAGAAGACTCGGTCCATGACACTCTCCTGATCAAAGTGAGGCTGAACAGCCTTTAGTTTCCCAGGTTGTCCTTGTGGCCTTTTTTGAAGATGGATGCAACATTTGCCTTTTTTCCAGTCATTAGGACCTCCCTGAGTCTCCACAGCTTTCCAAGGTGATAGAGAGAGGCCTTGCCAGATGGCAGCCAGCTCTCTCAGCATCCTTAGCTGCAGCCCATCCAATCCTGTAAACCTGTGTTCTTGCAAATAATTCCTGACTCAACCCTCAGGCACTGCTGGTTGTTCTTCTCCTTGGAAGTCCTGACTCTAAGCACAATGGCCTGGGACAGCTTCTTGGTGGAGACTGAAGCAAAAGCATTGAGTTCCCCAGACCTATCTGCATCTGCTGATACCAGATTCCCTGCCCCCTTCAGCCATGAGCTCACATTTTCCTTGTTTATGCTTTTACTGTTTCTGAAGGAGTAGCAGATCATCTTTGTGCCTTTGACATCCCCTGGAAGCATCAATCCTAGAGGAGCTGTGGCTTTCCTAACTGCTTCCACACTTCCCTGGACAACATTTTAAAATCCCCCCTTTGCAGCCTCTTCCTTCTGCCCATTCCTGTGTGCTGCCTTTTTGTACTGTTGTTCAGTTGTGCATTTAGCCAGCCTGTCTCCTGGGATGTCTACTTGTTCTCCTGGTTAAGGGCCATTCTTGAGCTTGGAGGATGCTGCCTTAAGGACCTGCCAGTTTTCCTGAGCTCCTTTGCCCTTCAGAGCTGCCTCCCAAGGGATTCCTCAACCAGTCTCCCCAGCAGGCCAAGGTCTGCTCTTCTGACATCCAGAGTCTGGACTCTGCTACTCTTCTTCCTCACTCCCCTCAGGAGCAGGAGCTCCGCTACCTCGTGGCCCCTGAACCCAAGGCCGATACTGATTGTCACATCCCTGCTCAGTTCTTCCTTGTTTGCAGGTTCCAGGTCATGGCATGGACTTTGTCTAAAGGCAGTGGTGGAGATCCATTGTCTGGCCACAGGTAGGAAATCTGAGATGCCCTGGGGCACTTGCCCAGCAACCACTCCAAAAGGGCATGGTCTTCCTTTAGATGCCATGCTGTACCTGCTAGAAGCATGGTGGTTCTGCTGGACACCCCTTGCATTTGACAGCCCTGCAGGCCTGTTGTCGTTGCATTAAATCAAGTGTCTGCCCTGAATTACGTGAGCTATTTGCAATGCTGGCATCTGCATATATTTCAGCTTCAGAGTGAGGGGAGCTCTTGCAGTAGTAGACATCAAGTGTCATTTCAGATGGCCAAGGAGATTCTCAACCTGTCCCCTGGCTGATGCTCCACAAGGATGGGGATCTCCTAGCTGCTCCATCAAAGCAAGGGACACTGGCACACGTGTTGGACTACCTCTGGCACGTCAAATTTCAAAAAGTGTATGTGTGTAAACAACTGATGCCCACGCTTCATCTCCATTGATCACAGTGGGAGCTTGGGCAAGGAGATTGCCTGCAGGCACCCATTTTATGCACCCCAAAACCTGGGCAGGGGGAATCCCACCTCCTGTGAGTTTGTGGAGTGCACGGGAGGCTGAATGCCAGTCCATCCCAAGGGACTTCTCATTGGACATTAGATGTATTGATTTCTTCCTCTAAATCAGTCCTTGAAGCACAAGTCAATGAACTGGCTTCTTGCAGGTGTCCTGTCTTCTTCTGAGATGGGAGCAGGGCCTTCCAGAGTGAGACATTTCCACCTCTCTCAGATAACCATCCTCTGGTGAGAGCAACTGCAATCCTGAAATCAGTCTCTCTCCACTGTTTAGGGAGGGACCATTGGTGATTATTTTAGTGTCCTTCAGTGGACATTTCCCAGGGGTGACCCTGCTGCCTTTCAGGAACTGTCAGCCCTGGAGCCCTAGGAAAATCTCGAGGATGCACAGGGCACAGAGCAAGTCACGTCTTCAGCTGGGCCTCTGCTCCTGAGCTGGGCCTGGCTCCTGGGACTGCAGGAGCCCATGGCAACCTGGCAGGTGCTGCAGAGAGACAGCTCTGTCCAGGAGCAGCTCCTCTTAAAGGAGCAGCAAGAGTCAGGGCACTGCCTGCAGGGGCCAGGATGAGATGAGCGACTCAGAAGTTAAAGACAGTCAAAAACAGGAGGATGGCTGAGTGCTCACCGTGAGGAGAAATCTTCACTGCCCTTGACACAGTAAGTCTCTGGCTGCAGGGCAATGCTGCTGTGGTTCCTGGAGGGGTCTTCTGAAGCTGGCACCTTCCACAGCTGATAGGGTCTGTCAGGGTGGCTCTGCCAGCTTCTCCTGTTTGGAACAGGTGGTGCTTTAGAGTGAGATTCCTACACGGTCAGATTGACAAGGCATCACAGCTACATTCTCCAGGGGGTGGTGCAGGGGTGTGAAGCCAGGGAGGGCACCCAGGTCTGCCCAATGCTGCATTTCAGAGCAGTGTCCCTGCACCCCAGGGTGCTGTGTGCCCGGAGCAGTGACTCTGCTGCCTGCAAAGGTCAGCACTCAGCCTGCCCAGGGAACTCCCTATGGTGCTGCAGGGAGAAGCTGTGGGTGGAAGGAGCAACCCCCATCAGGGCAAATTCATTCTCCTTTTGAGAGGGTGCTGCATGGCTCAGGGCTGCTCTCAGCTCTACCTCACCCCCAGGACATTTTCTGGAGGGGACTTTTCACAAGGAAAGTATATGATGGTCACACCTGCGAAGGGCAGAGCTTTCCTTCCTGAGTCTGTGCTTAATCTCCCCATCCTTTGACAGGGCTGGAATGGAAACACAGTTGTTTAGTTCAGACAAGTAACTGCAACTACTGACCTGTTTCACAGAGAGATCAAAAAAGTCTGCAAGGAATCTCAGCAAATCCCTTCAGCCACCCCTCTGCCTACATGCAGCACCACCATAATCTTTATTAGCCTCCTCAGGGTTGGTCTTAGCTGCTGCTTAGCACCTGCAGACCTGAAGGTATCTGCCCCTGGGACAGTGCCAGGCAGCAGCACTATGATGCGTGAAAGAGAGGAAACTTCTCACAGGAAAGGCTGTGGGAGGGTGGATGTGGGCAATTCCCTGACAGCTTCTGCAATGCAGGTGCCTTCCCCTGAGCCAGCCCCTGTGTCTCCTCTGCCACCCAGCAAAGCCTCTGCTCTCAAGGCCACAGCATCCAGGGCAGGAGTCACCTCCTTTGCAGTCCAGCCTCCAGGAGAGCAGATGTGTCTCTCCTGTGTGTGCCCATTTTACCACTGCCTGACAGAGTGGCTGAGAGCAAAACCTCCTCTGCAGGGGGATGTGCACAGCTGAGTAAGATGCAGGCTTTCCTGCGTGCCCTGGATCTGGAGGTGTTTGCATGGGAGCGAGGGGTCCCAGACCCCTTCTAGCCTGTGGGTCTTTGGGCCATGCAGTCTGTAGGGCTGGGGAATGTGCCAAGTCTCCCTAAGGAGACATCCTCTTTTGGGCAATGCATTAACCCAAACACTTTTGCCCCTCCGGATTCTCTCATAATGGAGAAAGCCAAGGATTTATATCCATTAAGTATATGTGCTCCATGTGTGGTGAGAAACTGCCCCCTCACCATACCCCCAAATGCATGTTGCTGTTTGCTGTCACCATGTAGCCAGTGTGGCAGAGCATCTGGTGAGAGCTAAGGGACTGGAGTTACAGATGAGTTTCAAATATGAAAAACCAGTTTTGTTCTGGAGTCATACCTGTGGTTGGGCTGGGTACCAGGGCTACGCTTGTGTGCATACCCCGAACACTTCGGTCATTAGCTCCTTGCCTGGCCCAAGAATTTCCTGGCCAGTCATCTGCATAGATGGGAGAACAGGTTGTCCTGAGACAATGGACTGCCTTGAAACTAAGTGATTTTGACTGGACCTAGGCAATTAAGTATTTGACTGAGAGTTATGGCAGCCCTGCAGGTGGGAATTGCTGAAGGTTGTAGAAATTCCCCCGTGGCAAATCCTGCTGTGTCTAGTTCAATTTGCATCCCAAAATGTGTTCATAAAGATCCTGGGTGGAGTGTCCCAAAGTGTCCTTGCTGCAAAAGGGATCAGATTGTGCATAACTAAGACATTTGTAAATAGTCAAATACAAGGTGTTCCTGCAGTAATTGTCGCATACGCTGAGGTTAAGGTGTATCAGTAGCAATGAATTATGCATGTGCTGGGTGGTCACGTGGGTCCCCAGCCAACTGGATTAGAGCTGAGTCAAACAGGAGTTCAGGAGTCTCAGCTAATCCAGCTGACAGCACTGCGAGGAGACACTGTCACTGCACAATGACTGATCATCTTGTTTTGATGATTTGATTCTGAATGTCTGTGTAACAAGCAGCGCTGACTCCTCTGGAGCCCATGGACAGAGGACCCTGCTCCTCCTGGCAGACTCAGAAAGCACAGACCAGAGCAGAAGTAAAGGAAGTGAAGGAAGGTCCTCCTGGTAAGGAGAAAGGAAATGTGGGGAGTTGCTCTGAGAAATGCTGTGGGTTTTGTTCAAAGTCAGTCTTAACTTGTCAATGTCTTTTCCTCCCTGGACATTCTCCCACAGCCCAGAGGAAGCAAATGTCCAACAGCAGTTCCTTCAATGAGTTCCTCCTCCTGGCGTTTGCAGACACACGGGAGCTGCAGCTCTTGCACTTCTCGCTCTTCCTGGGCATCTACCTGGCTGCCCTCCTGGGCAACGGCCTCATCATCACAGCCGTAGCCTGTGACCACCGCCTCCACACCCCCATGTACTTCTTCCTCCTCAACCTCTCCATCCTGGACCTTGGTTCCATCTCCACCACTGTCCCCAAATCCATGGCCAATTCCCTGAAGAACACCAGGGCCATTTCCTACTCAGGATGTGCTGCCCAAGTCTTTTTCTTTGTCTTCTTAATTTCAGCAGAATATTTCCTTCTTACTACCATGGCCTATGACCGCTTTGTTGCCATCTGCAGACCTCTGCACTACGGCACCATCATGGGCAGCAGAGCTTGTGTCAAAATGGCAGCAGCTGTCTGGGCCAGTGGTTTTCTCTATGCTCTCCTGCACACTGCTAACACATTTTCAATACCACTCTGCCAAGGCAACACAGTGGACCAGTTCTTCTGTGAAATCCCCCAGATCCTCAAGCTCTCCTGCTCAGACTCCTACCTCAGGGAATTTGCGGTTCTTGTGGCTAGTGTTTGTTTAGTCTTTGGGTGTTTCATTTTCATTGTGGTGTCCTACGTGCAGATCTTCACTGCTGTGCTGAGGATCCCCTCTGAGCAGGGCCGGCACAAAGCCTTTTCCATGTGCCTCCCGCACCTGGCCGTGGTCTCCCTGTTTGTCAGCACTGACATGTTTGCCTACCTGAAGCCCCCCTCCCTCTCCTCCCCAGCTCTGGACCTGGTGGTGGCTGTTCTGTACTCAGTGGTGCCTCCAGCATTGAACCCCCTCATCTACAGCATGAGGAACACGGAGCTCAAGGAGGCACTGAGGAAACTGATTCAACTGGTACTAGTTCAGCAGCTATAAGTTGCCCATCCCTCTTTGTAAGTGACTTGAATTTATCTCAGACAACTCCTGTGCTTTGGGCATTTTATCTGTGATAATCATGCTTGTACAGAAGTATTTAAACTCATCCGCCTTCTCCAGAGGCACAAACCCCATCTGTCTGACACAGAGGCCTTCTGTGAATGTGTCTGTCACTGTGTCAGAGCTGGCCTGTTTCTAATAAAAGGGGATTTCCTCAGTGCTGTGCTTCAAAGGTGGTTTCTTCTTCAAAAGCTGAAGCAAAAAATGCGCTCAAGGACTTTCACCTTGAAAAAGACTGTTGCTTTCTGGAGGGTCTCCATGGGCTCAAGGCGATGAGCTCGTGAGGTGCTGTGTTAGGGAATGAGGGCTGCATTCAGCTCTCACTTGTGGGTGCCCAGTGCTCCTGGAGGTGTTGAGTGGTCAAGCGGTGTCTGCCTGGGACTGTCTGCCCTATGACAGGGCTGGTGACAGATGCCCACAGTGGGGACCCTGCAGGCAGAGGAAAGGGAGCCTGGAGAGTGGTTCATGTCACCTTCAGTGGGCTGGTTCTAGGGCCACACCTGAACACAGCCTGAGCCATGTGAAATGCCCTGTGACTGCTCAGGGCATCATCTACAGCCACAGACCCCTTGGTAGGGGGTTGTCAGGTGCAAAGATGCCCGTCCAGCTGGGTCTGCTTCTCACCCCAACCACCACGGCCAGTGCAGAGTCACCCCATGGCCCTGGGGCACCACAGCCCGCTCGCTCTGCAGAGCAGCACCGCCAGCTCGGGGCCCTGCGGGGAGCACAGGGGAGGCTCCAGGAGTGGCCAGGCAGGCCAGCACTGATGCCCTCCCTGGGGTGAGGACACACACCGGTGGGTTTGTGGGGCAGAGCCAGGTCTCGTGGAGGGGAAGCAAGACATGCCGGGCACAGGAGAGTGCAGGCCATTTGCAGCCCTGGATGCACACCCCAGGTTTATGGGTGAGTCTTGCTATGCAGCCAGCTCGTTCCTGCTGGGCTCAGTGCCTGTACCGAGGGGAAGAGCCAGGCCTAGGCAGCCTCTCTCCTGGCCCAGACCCCAGCAGGCCCTGGGGACGGCTGTGTGCTAACCCCTGCGTGGGACATGGCCAGGGCTGGGCAAGGTGCAGAAACTGTGGAGGCTGCCAAAGCAGGAGGGCTGTGCAGGATGGGACACCAAAGGCTGTTGCAGAGACCGTGCCAGGGAGATGTTGGCCTGGCCCGCGAGCTCTTGTTCTTGCTCCAGCTGTGCTGGAGCCGAGGCCAAGGACCAAGGGGTCCCTCAGGCAAAGCTGTGCTCCTTGGGGAGCTGCCCTGAGCACCACAACAGGCAGAGCACGCTCCTTGTGTGTCCCCATCCTGCTGGGAGGGTGGCACGGGCACCAGGGAAATGGCCTGTTTCTGCCTGGGGTCAGTGCAGCAGTTTTGCATGTGAAGTGAATGCAACAGCCACTGCTGCTGAAACACCAGCCACAACCCCTCGCTGCAGCCCCCACTGCCCCTGCCCCTGCCTACCTGCCCCTGAAAACCTGCCACCACCCCTGTGCTGCCTCCTCCTCTGTCCCTCTTCCCCGCACTGCAGGAACCAGTGATGCAGCAGGAGCTGGCACAGCCCCACAGCCGCTGCCTGGCCCCTGGCCCTCCCCTCCTGACCGCCAAACATTACAGCCATCTTCAAGAAGGACAGGAAAGAGGATCTGGGCAGTGATGGGCTGGTCAGCATCACCTCTGTGCCTGGAAAGCAAATCTTCCTGACAGCTGGTTCCAGCCACATGAAGGCATTGGGAACAGCCAGTATGAAGTCATTGAGGGCAAATTGTGCCTGACCAACCTGACTGCCTTCTGTGATGGGATGACTGGCTGCGTGGACAAGGAGGGTGCAGTGCCTGCTGTATACTGTGAATGTAGGAAGGCCTTTGATATGGTCTTCCATAACTTCTTTGTAGCCAAACTGGGGAGAGGTGGGATGGAGGAGTAAGCAATGGAGGGTGTGGGAAATGAGCTGGAGGCCGCCTGGCTCAAAGGGTGGAGAACAGTGGTACAAAGCCAAGGAGTCTTGAAAGACTTGGGGATTTGGCTGACAGAAGCTCCATGACATTGTACAAGGAGAAATGGCAGGTTGCTGTATCGGGGGGCAGAACAGCCTGTGCATCAGAACAGGCTGGGACTTGACCGGTAGAGGAGTGACCCTGAGGAGAAGGATCTGGATGGTGCAAGGGATGTCACATGAGCCAGTGCTGCGTGCTGACCATAAATCAGGCCAGCTGCATACGGGGCTGCATTAGGGAGTGAGCGGCCACCCAGACAAGGTGAATTATTATCCCCCTCATCTCAGCACTGGTGAGGCCACATCTATAACAGGGTGTCCCAGTGTGGAATGCCCTGTGCTGGAGGAATGGGGAGGAACTGGACAGGGTCCAGAGGAGGTCTGCCAAGATGACTTTGGGGTCTAAAGGACAAGGCCTTTATGGAGAGGCTGCAGGTCCTGGGCTGCTTTAGCCTGGGGAAGGGGAGGCTGAGGGCAGGAGAGTCACTGCTTGTCACTGTTTGAAGAATTGTTTCAGAGATGATGGAGCTTTTCTTGGTAGTGGGAAACAGCATGAGAAGGGGAAACAGCAACAACCTGCAGCTTGTGGGGTTCAGCTGTGACATTAGGAAATGTCACTCGTAGGGCAGTGCTGTGGTGCCAGAGGTCACCCGGGGGGAGCCTGTGATCAGCCCCTGGCTTTGTGTTTCAAGGAAAAGCAAGTGAGGACAGAGAGACATCAGGAGAGGTGGAGACATCCTGGGGTGAAAGGAAGGTGGGGAAGCAGGTTGGGTATCTACCGTCTCCAGGGAAACGGGCGCAGGCGTGGGACAGCGTAGGACAGGCTGTGGTGGAGACAGCCCAGGGCACTGCCAGGGCTCAAAGCTCCCAACACAACTGAGGTCGTTGTCCTCTTGTCTATGGCTGGCGTCTCTGCCAGCAAGGCCTCTGAGAAGATGCCCTTTCCTTAACGGAGTGTATTTACAAGAGCAAGGTTTCAGTGAGCACCTGTAAAACAAAGATGTCTGCTTTTTAAGCTTTCTTTATTCTTCACGTTGCAGAATAAGTGATGTCCACCCTCTCCAATTGATATTGATCCAGAGTGTCTCCTAATGAGGTCTGGACATGGAGGAAAAGCAGTAGTTTTGATAAAAGACCTTCCTCCCAGCTCCCCAACCCTGCCATTTCTCTCTTCAGCCACTGGGGACTTGCATCACTCTTGCTAAAATCTAACGCTTTTCCACTCAAGGCTGTAGCTGAATGTTACAGCTCCTCTGCACCAATTCCCACCTGCTTGCCTTAGAGAACCAGCTGCAGACACAGGAGGATTTTTCTTAACTGCGACCAAAGAAAAATAAAATATGATCAAGTTTAATAAAAGTAAAATACACCCCTACACTATATGTTAAGTCCAAGCTGCCTGCAGTGAGCTCCACTTTCCACAAGCAATAACCTTCCTTGAAATGTTTTAGGTAGGAGAGATACAGCTAGATAGAGATACAGCTAAAGAGCTGGGTAAAGAGACAGTTAGACTCTTGAAAGAGGAGGCAAGCTTCAGACTCCCTGAAGCTCAGAGCAGAGCTAGAAAGCTGAGTATCTGAATGGATAAAGAGCAAGGGGAGGAGGAAACCTGGAGAACTATGGAAAGTGCATATGTCCAGATAGTCTGATGCAAAGAGGACTTTAGAAATGATCCCTTTAATCAGGACATGGGGGAATATGTGAAAGATTCCTGAGATGCCATCCACAGCATAACAGAGCAGTAATGCAAGTTTTCAGGGACACATCAATTCTTTTCTCCAGAGATGTCCTCTTCCTCAAAAGCTCCACTATTTCATCATGGGAAAATATTGGCATTAAGATTAGTCAATCCTTTCAGCTGATGCAAGTGTGCTCATATTTTTTAAATCTTGAAAACTGTTCTTCATCTTTCCAGGCAGAGCTCAGATGTCCAACCACAAGCACCCAGTGGCCCTTGGAGAGGCCCCAGTGCGTCTGAGGCACCTGCCTGGACCTGGCAGCTCTCCCATAGGACCTGCGGGAGACCAGAGCCCCTCAGAGCTGCAGAGGGAGGCTGGGCAGAGGGGACCAGGGCACCTGCAATGGCACCACATGTCCATGACCCTGTGATGGCATCCCACCCCAGTTCTGAAAATCGCTTTCTTTCTGAAAACAAAAAAACAAAACAAAGAAAAACCACAAAATTCCCATAAAAGACCACTATATTAAAGAAAAGAAAACAAAGCAAAAAAGGGCCATAAGAACACAAAGAAGGCTGAAACCTGGAAACTGCAACCAAACATTCCTTCACTTTGGATCATTCTCGTAATTTCTTCCTCATTTTGTTTTGTATTGACTGTTTCTAGACCTTTCTGCTATAATCAGGCCTGCACCATTAAAACAGATATTTTTGTGCCTCACACAGAGTCCAGTGCACCAAGACCACCCCCAGCCCAGGGCTGCCCATGCCACTCCTCACTGCACAGAGTGAGTCACACTCTGAGGTGTAGGGCTCTCTCGACTGATATAAGCAAGCAGGGTGACCAGCTTCAGTGAAATGCTGTATCTCTGGATGGCCAAGTCTGCACAAACCTCAACACAGCTGTGTTAGAGTGATGTCTGAAAGGAGTCCCTACTCATCTAGCCACACGCCCGTTTCCTTCCCTGCACGGTAAATGAAGTGCTACTGAATTTGAGGTGACAACAGGGAGGAGGCTGATCTTCCCCAATGCCAGACCACTTTAGTGCATGTCTATGTCTAACACAATTGTCTGGACTTCCCTTTCTAGTCAAGGGAGAGAAATAAGATGTGCCCTGGAGAGGTCTTGAGAGATTTCTGGCCACCACCTAATGCTCCAGAAAGGTTCTCATAGGTCCCGGGTCACATTTCCCAGACCCACATGGGCACACAGCCACCACAGGGCATCTCAGGCAGCAATAGCCTCTATATGTGTGGGCAGATGAACAAAGGCCTGAACACCGACTTTTAGTCATAAGGTAAAACTTATTCAAAAGATAACTCTATGCAAGAACTGAAAAAAATCCTCATTTCCACAACTTTAATCAATTGGAATGGATTTTTTACTTCTTTTTTTATTGCATATATTTATTATATACATATACAAATATATATATATATACACACTTATAGTTATTCATTCCCAATATATCTCCTACCAGCACTCTGCATGCAGAAACTTTGTTCTGAGGAACTACTGTATTCAAATAGCTGTATTTCCTATCTCTTCTTCTGCCCCTCTGTCCTTTCTTCTGCATCTGCAGAGGATGGGGAGAGGCAGGCAAAAAGGACATGGCTGCAGTGTTGATTGTGAGGTCACTTCCACTGCAGCTGCCTGATTGGCCCTCAGCAGATGTGCTGGCCAGCAGGCTTTGTGATGTCACCCAGCACCTCAGAGAGCCCACCCAGCAGCAATGACAGCCCTGGGGAGGGGGTGCTGGGGGGGTGGGGGTGATGCAGGTGAAAGGGCCCTGTCTGGGTGCTGATTGTGAGGGCACCTCTGTTGCAGCCACCCCAGCAGCCCGCGGCCGGCAGGCAGGCAGGCACGGCTCACGGCCACCCTGCTCAGGACTCGCCCCTCTGCAGCGGACCTGCCACCGAGCAGTGCACAGCTCCTCGCCTAGATCTCCTCCGAGCCCAGGGTGCTGCCCCTGCAGCCCAGGGACAGCACAGGCAGGATCTGGAAGGTTCAGCTCAGTGGCAGCTCAGTGTGCCCAAAGTTTTGCATGATGTTTTATTACCAGCCATGGGGGGTTTTATAGTGTGATACCAAGAAGGAGTCACACTGCGTGCTCTAATGTACAGTTTGTTGATGGGTGGGTGAGCTGAGCTGTGCAAGGCCTGCTGGGACAGCCCTGGACGACTCTAGAAGGAACTGAACCTCACTTGTTTTTTTCCACACCTCACTGTCAAGAGGGGACCTTTGTCCAAAGTAGCCTCAGATCCACACTTGGAATGTCGTCTCAGAGGGGGTTCACCTCTAAAGAAGAGTCCAGGAGTGAGCTAAGACCCAGGCTGTGCCTGGACTGATCAGGCTCCCAGAGGCCGAGAGGATGGAGGAGCCAGGTGAGTTCACAGTGCTGCAAGGATGAATTACCCCAGATAAGGGTTGAGACCCTCTGTCAGCTGTTAGAGAAGCCTGTACGAGCAAGAGTGGACGGACCTCCCAATGGTGGTTGTCCAAAACAAGGGGAGACAAATCCCAGCTGAAGAGCCCCTGTGGCATAGGAGCAAGCCAACAGGAGAAAACCCTCCCTGCTCTCCTCTGGATGAACACAGGGCATGGGCTTAACAGTCATGGGTGGGATTCAGCTCTCCTGAGGGCAAAACGTACATGTCTGAGCTTCAGGAAAGAAAGACTGGAGAGGATGGAACCACCTACTTCAAGGTGCAAACCACACAGGTAGAAAAATCACACCCCAGGTGCTGAGACACAAGTCACCTCACAGACTGCTGCTCCTTGCCCATCCCTTGCAGAGACAGAAGTGACCTCACCATCACCTTCGTGGCCATGTGCCTCAGATTGGCCTTTGAGCTTTGGAGCCTATCAACCTGTCAGAAACCAGCACTCTCATCATCATCTTCCAACCCTATATGCCTGCTGCTGGCAGGTCAGCCTCTCACAGGGACATGACCCAGCTATGTGCCAGCTGCTATCCAGTCAGGCATTCAGGCAGAAGTGACCTCACAATCACAATCCAACCCATGTGCCTGCTGCTGGCCTATCAGGCACTCAGGCAGAAGTGACCTCACAGACAGTTTCCAGCTCCTGTGCTTGCTCCTCGCCCATCACTTGCAGACACAAAAGTGACCTCACAGTCTCCTGCATGGTCATGTGCCTCCTAACGGTCTACAAGCTTCTGAGAGACAATCTTCTCCTAAAATACAACTACGATACAATAGCTGTTTGCCCTGCCATTCAGAGGGACCTCGGCAGGCTGGAGAAATGGGCACAGAGGAACCTTATGAAGCTCCACAAAGGGAAATGCAATGTCTTGCACATGAAAAATAGTAACCCTATGCACCAGGACACACTGGGTGCTGACCATCTGGAAAGCAGCTTTGCAGAGAAAGACCTGGGGGTGATGGTACACAACATGAAGCAGCATCAGGCAGCAACATGTCCTCACATCAAAAAAAAAGCCAATGGCTTCCTGGGCTGCACTGGGAAGAGTGTTGCCAGCAGGGCGAGGGCTCTGTGCCTGCAGGCTCTGCGTCAGCAGGCTCTGTGCCTGCTGTCTGATCAGAGCCTCAGGCACAAGTGACCTCAGAAGCACATCCTCCTGCTGTGAGCCTGCTGCTTGCCTATCACATTCTCCAGCACAAGTGATCTCACAATTATCTTCAGCATGAGCCAAAGGCTGGCCTGTCAGCTGCTCAGCAAGAAGTCACCTCACAATCATCTGTCAAGCCCAGGTGTCTGCTGCAGGCCCTTCTGCTTCTCTCATGGACATGACCCAGCTATTTGCCTGCTGCTATCCAGTCAGGTACTACGGCAGAGGTGACTTCACAGTGAACATCCAAGCCATGTACCTCCTGCTGGCCTATCAAGAGCTGATACTGCAATGACCTCACAGTCACCAGTCACCTTCACTGCCATGTACTTGGTACTGGCCTATCAGCTACACTGTTATAAGGGACTGCACAATGAACATCCAAGCTGTGCACTTGCTGCTGACCTCTAAGCTGCTCAGACAGAGGTGACCTCACAGGCACTTCCACACCCAGTGCCTGCTGCTGGACCATCATCTTCAGAGACAGAAGTGACATCACTGTCATCTTCACAGCCAGGGTCCTCCTAGTAGCTTAGGAACTTCCAAGACAGAATTCACCTCATCATAACTTTGCCACCCATCAGCCTCTTAGTGGCCCATCAGCTGACCAGGTACAAAGAACCTCACAAACAACATCCAAGCCCACGCACCAGCTGCTGGCCTTTCAGCTTCCTGATGGACATGACCCAGCTATGTGCCTGCTGCTATCCATTCAGGTACTTGGGCAGAAGGGACCTCACAATCAACATCCAAGTCATGTGCCTGCTGCTGGCCAATCAGCTGCAGAGACAGGAGTGACCCCAAAACCTACCTCCTAGCCCTGTGCCTGTTGGTGGCCTATCAGGTACTCAGGCAGACAGGACCTCACAACCACTGACCCCACACAGGAGTCAAGTGCTGCCTATCAGCTTTGCACATACTTGCATTTCCATATTGCTGTAGAGATCTGCAGGTGTCAATCCCTCCTCCCAGCACACTCACCAAAACCAGTCACCTCACCACCAGCAGCTGCTGGCCTGGCGGTTGCTGAGGTAGAAGTGACCTCACAAGTGCATGTCCCCACCAGGTGCCTGCTGCTGGCCTGTGGCTTTAGAGACACAAGTTTCCTCAAAATAACTTCCCCAGCCACCAACATGCTGCTGCTCTACCAGGTCCTCAGCCAAGGAGACCTCACTATCAACTTCCACACCCATCTGCCTGCTGCTGGCCTATCAGGGACTCAGGCACAAGTGACTTCAGAAGCAAATGCCCAAGCCATTAGCCAAGTGTGAACCTTGAAGAGAGAAGTGACCCCCCCACAGCGACTCTCCCAGCAATGTGCCTCCACACAGTCTACCAGGCCCTGAGACAGAGCTGAGCTCATAAACACTGTCCCTGCCACGCACCTGCTGCTGGCCTCCCTGCTGCTCTGGAGGAAATGACCTCAAAGTCAGTTCCCAGCAAGGGGCCTGCTGCTGCTGGCCTATCACAGACAGACACAAAACTGACCTCACCAGTGCACTCCCCACTTCACAGCCTGCTGCTGGCCTATCGGCTTCTCACCCAGAAGGCACCTCACAGGCACCTCTACAGCCAGGCGCCTGCTGCAGCCCCAGAGGCTGCTGGGACAGGAGGGACCTCAAAGTCAGTTGCCAGCCAGGTGCCAGCTGCTGGCCTGCCAGCTGCTCTGTCTGCAGTGACCTCTCAAGCAACTTCCCCGCCAGGGGCCTGCTGCTGGCCTGCCAACTGCTCAGGCAGAAGCGACCTCACAGCCACCTTTCCAGCCACAGCTCTGCTGCCATCCTTGCAGCTCATCAGTCACATTGACTTCACAATCGACATCCAAGCCTTGATCCTGCAGCTGGCCTATCAGCTACTCCAGCAGAAGTGACCTCATCATCAGTAGCTGAGCCATGTGCCTCCTGCTGGCCTGTCAGCTACTGACAAAGAAGTGATTTGACAATGGTGATCTTGTGGCATAGCTATTGCAGACAGCCGTGACCTCACTACCCACAGCCCAGGCACACAGCTGTTGCCCCTGCAGCTCCCCCTGCCCTCCCCAAGGCTGAGCCAGCTACTCAGCGACCTCCCTGAGTCACATCGTGACAGCACAGATTCACATCATCCCCTCACCATGCTCACAGGGCAGCCAAACACCCCTCAGGGACCAGGTACTACACCCAAAAATCAGCACCTCCACCTAGCCTATCGCGTATTGGTGCAATGGTTACCTCACAGTCCAGTTCAAAGCCATATGCCTGAAGCTGCCTTAAAAGTGTCTGAGTCACAAATGACCTCACAAGCTGTCCCAATCCAATATCGGGGGGGTTTCGTTACGATCCCAAGGATGAGATTAAGACGCTAAAACCGGTCAAATATCGTACAACCTTTTAACTTTATTTTCCACAGAGTGGCGAGAAAAGGTGGGGAAAGGCAAAGGGGAGGAGAGAGAGAAAGAGAGAGAGAGAAAAGGGGGAGAGAGAAAGACATATCACCACCCGTGGATCCAGCGGCATCCCGTTGGTCCTCTTCACCCTGGGTGTAAATTTTAGCGATGTGCGTGCAGTAATTACAACTCGAGCAGGGTCCGACCCCAGGTTCCCGCTGAAAAGTTCGGAGCCAAATCAAGGCAAATTAAATAAATAAATTGTAATGACATGCGTGCAGTAGTTACAGCTTGAGTTGGGTGCCTCCAAAGAGGGACCCTGAACAAAGAAATCCCTGGGCAATTATAGCTTTTTCAAATTAAGTTTCCCACCCCTCACGCGGTAGTTCAGACCAATAGTAATTTTTGGGTCTGGGGTCTCCTGCTCCCTATTGGGTCTCATCGTTGTTCCCAGGCAGGCTGCTTTTCTCCCTTATCTTTACTGTTGCGGTTTCTGCTGACAAATGTGTTTTGATTCCTCGGGTTCTGCCCTTCTCTCTCAAGGCCCTGACAAACAGGTGTTGTTCCAGCAATTAGCACTGCCCCAGCAGTGACAGTAGGTGTTACCTTCCAAGGTCCCAATGAAGAGGATATAATCCAGAACCTCCCCCCCCAATTAACACTGTTTCAGCAGTGAGGGGAGGCTTTGTTTCCCAGGGTCCTGGCGCCCAAGCAGGCCTTATTTCAAAGCGTTGACATCCTCCCTCCTGGAGTGTGAAGCACAGGGATGCAAACTGCTTGTAACTCCCTTATCTTTCCAGGCTGCACCAGCTCTGGGGCCCTTTCTCATTGAACTAGGGAGTGCGGCCTAAGGCTTCAGCAAATTTAGCTACTCAAGCTAAGCAAGTTTTATACAAGTTGTTCTAAGCGGCAGTAATTTGCAGTCCAGGTCCCAAAGTCTCTGTCCGATCGTGGTCTGGTTCAGCGCAGGCTCGGTGTGTCCTGGGTGGTCGCAGGGAGACCGTTTCAGGGGTCGCAGCAGCTCAGTCCTGTTTCCGCCGGGAACAGATGGCTGGTTCGGGGTTATGGTTTGCTTGCACCTTATGTACCAAGAAATGTTTAAGACAAAAGTTCACTCATCTGTCCGCCACACCACCCCGTGACTTAAACATTGATTGGTACGTCTCCTTCCTGAAGTCTTCATAGCCTTCGTCCATGGTGGTGATATGAGACAGAGATCAGAAGGAAATATAGAAAAGGTAGAAGCACGCACAATAAACAGAGGTCTTGCTCAATGCAAACTAATTCTTTAACAACTTTAACAACATATAACTTCACAGAACAAACATCAAAATTGAGTTAACAAGGTAAGTGATTGTTACAACAGGTAAACAAATTGCATATTTGACACAACATGTCGGATTAATTGAACAAAGCAAGGAATTATACAAGATAAGAACATTAAAGCAGCAACTGCACATTACAAATACAATATTAACTGTTTCACTCACAGTGCCCCCAGTAACCAGGACCACAAATCGCCACTCCAGCCATTCCAGGTTTGGACAGGGACGTGGGCTATTTTTTCTGATATCTTTGGTTAACTGGAGAGCTACTTCGCCTACATCATCTATCTCTAAACAACAGTTGGAAATATTCAATTTCCCACACACCCCTCCCTCTTCAGCTAACAGATAGTCTAAAACCATGCGGTGCTGAAGGATTGCCATGCGCATCTGTTGGGACTGCAGAGTTAAAAGATCTATTGCATTTCGTTCCCCAGCTTTACTGAAACCAGGGGTTCGGCTGGGGAATCCAATTTCTCAACCCCCGGTCCCTGTCAGTCTGAATCTTCTGTACCAATCATGAGCAAATCTGCCTCTGGAACAGATGCAGACTGAGGTTTCCAATGATCTGATTGTCTCTTCGGGCACTCATTTTTCCAGTGCCCCTTCCCCCTGCAAATTGCACATTGATCTCTCCTCAGTGGAATTCTGTTTCCCAAATGCCCTCCTACTCTATGCCCTCTTCCACATCCTTGTCCTTTTGGAAAAACCCTTCCCTGAGAGGAAGTTTGTGCCTGGGCAAATGCAGCTGCCAACATTGCAGCATTTTGCCCCTTATCTTTCAGTTTCTCCTTTTGTTTTTCCTTTCCCTCTACTTCTTCCCTGTTATTGTACACCTTTTATTAACATCCCCGACATACCATCTACTTTCTGAAGCTTTCTCCTTATATCTGGTGCTGATTGTCCTACCTGTCTCTTAATTGTTTGATTCATTCTTTCAAATTTTCCACTGGATTGTGGCCTCCAGGGGGTATGTCAGGAGGCCACTCGTTATTCTCCCATCTTTGCGTCCCACCCAAATCTGCCTTAATGGATTGCGTCTTACAGGCAACCCTTCTGTCTCCGAGGTTATCAGATACCTTTATGCCTAACTGAGGTCCACCTGTTTCTGGTAAAAGGAAAAACAAAGATCTGATAATCCCTATATAACAAGTTCCCGACCACCCCGCGGGTAAAAATTTATATGCTGTGTCCACAGATCCAATAATGCCCCTTCTTAGCTCTGATGCTCTGAGCAAATGGCCTGTCTATCCCTGGTGGGAACTGAAAATAAGTTGTGTCTCTGTTGCCCAGAGGGCTGACAAATGTGACCGTCCCATCACCTACTTGGCCGGTACAATACCAAGCCCCAGAAGTGCCTTCCCATTTGCAGGTTTGCTTGTAAGGGGGATAATTGGATCATTGGAGAGTTAAAGTTTCATTTTTGTTTGACCAGTATCCCTCAAATCCCCGATTGTGCCCCGTTTCATCGAGCCACGTCCATAAGTGGAGATTCCCGTCTTTATTGAGTGGCTTACGAGTGAGTGTCCATCAACATTTACTTTCCCCCACTTCGATCCCTCCCTCCTGGGTATGATTTAAACAATATTGCCCCATGGCTGGAAACTGAATTGGCCAGGTCCCACTGTCGTCCCACGTGTCGTCCGCAGTTTCGCTATAATTGCTTACAATCTGGTCTGGGGTGAGGGCTGTGGACATCCACGGCCAACTTGATAACCCTAGCGGTCCTCCGCAAACCCAGCAGTGGCGTAAATTGAAAGTTTGGCTTACTGCTTTCGCCAGCAATATGAACTCGTTGTTCTCGAAGGGATTAAATGGGTTGGGGGAAGGTAGAGGGAGTGGTCGTTCATTGCCCTCATGAATGCCTCCTTGAATCAGGATGGTCCAGAGCAGTAGATGCATCTTGGTCAGACCGCCGCCCTTGAAAACAGAAATAAGAACAAACGCGCTCCTCAGGTCAGAAGGAGGAAACAAGCCATTTTGTGTGAATCTTGTGGGTTTTCCCACTAGCATCTTTTGCTCTCCAAGTATATTTATTTATCGGGGTGTCTAATACGAGCGGTTTGGTTCCCATGGTGGGAAGTTCGACCAAAACAGGTTGGCCGGGGAAATGGGATGGGATATCAGGGGTATCGGAGATCTGGGAGGCGGGTATGCCACACAGGGGAATTGAAGGGGGACTGTGCCGGGAAACATCCACCCTCCGCCTCCCCCCTCCCCCTGAGGGGACGGAGGATCTAGTTTTCTGCCTCCCTTTCGTCCCTTTGGGGGTAAATTTGGCGTACCCCTTTTTCCTCGGGCAGCACCTCACTTTCGGCGAGGGTGCCTGCCTCCCTCAGGAGCTGGTTTCTTAGCTCCTCTTTCAATATCAGACCTTGGTGCTTCTCCTCCTCCAGCGCCTGCTTCATTTCCCATAATTGTTCTTGCAGGGCTGTTACCGCTGCTTGCAGCGCGGCAACCACAGCCTCCACCTGAAAAGGTGCCCACTCTCTCTCCTCCACCGCAGCTGCTAGGCACGCTCCTAGCATGGCACAAACAATAGCTTTCCCTTTTCCTTTCTCTACTTTAGCTTCTTTTTGCAAGACTGCTATCCGGTCTACTACATTTTGCAATTGGGACCAATGGTCCCGTGCCCAGTCTTGTCCTGAGGGCGAGGGACGAGAACAGTGTACTTCCAAAAGATCATACAATTTCTCGATTTCCTCACAAAAACTGCCTGCCTTCTGGGCAGCCATATCCTACAAAGGGGATTTCGTCCCGGGAGGGCCAAACCTTAAAGGAGTCCCAAGTTTCCCCTATACGCTCCCGGGAGGCCAAACTGTAAGCTACTACAAAAAATGTCCTACAAAGGGGATATCATCCTGAGGGGGTCACACCTTAAAATCCAAGTTTCCCCTATACACCCTCAGGAGGCCAAACCGTAAGCTAGTATACTAAAGATCTCAACATTCACTCCTTCCTTACGCTTCATTCGTCTCCAGCCGCTTCCCTCACGGGAGAGCGGAACCGCAGATCGGAACTCCGCACTCGCTTCGTACTTGTTCGTACGTCTCATTCACACACAGTTGCTCAGCACACCATAAGGTTGTACGACACTCTCGTCTCAAGGGATCCTGTCCGTGACGCCAATTAGATGTCCCGATCCAATATCGGGGGGGGTTCGTTACGATCCCAAGGACGAGATTAAGACGCTAAAACCGGTCAAATATCGTACAACCTTTTAACTTTATTTTCCACGGAGTGGGGAGAAAAGGTGGGGGGAGAAGGCGAAGGGGAGGAGAGAGAGAAAGAGAGAGAGAGAAAAGGGGGAGAGAGAAAGAGATATCACCACCCGTGGATCCAGCGGCGTCCCGTTGGTCCTCTTCACCCTGGGTGTAAATTTTAGCGATACGCGTGCAGTAATTACAACTCGAGCAGGGTCCGACCCTAGGTTCCCGCTGAAAAGTTTGGAATGACATGCGTGCAGTAGTTACAGCTCGAGTTGGGTGCCTCCAAAGAGGGACCCTGAACAAAGAAATCCCTGGGCAATTATAGCTTTTTTCAAATTAAGTTTCCCGCCCCTCACGCGGTAGTTCAGACCAATAGTAATTTTTGGGTCTGGGGTCTCCTGCTCCCTATTGGGTCTCATCGTTGTTCCCAGGCAGGCTGCTTTTCTCCCTTATCTTTACTGTTGCGGTTTCTGCTGACAAATGTGTTGATTCCTCGGGTTCTGCCCTTCTTTCTCAGGGCCCTGACAAACAGGTGTTGTTCCAGCAATTAGCACTGCCCCAGCAGTGACAATAGGTGTTATCTTCCAAGGTCCTGACGAGGAGGATATAATCCAGACCCCCCCTAATTAACACTGTTTCAGCAGTGAGGGGAGGCTGTGTTTCCCAGGGTCCTGGCGCCCAAGCAGGCCTTATTTCAAAGCCTTGACATCCTCCCTCCTGGAGTGTGACGCATAGGAATGCAAACTGCTTGTAACTCCCTTATCTTTCCAGTCTGCACCAGCTCTGGGGCCCTTTCTCATTGAACTAGGGAGTGCGGCTAAGCAAGTTTTATAAAAGTTGTGTTAAGCGGCAGTAATTTGCAGTCCAGGTCCCAAAGTCTCTGTCCGATCGTGGTCCGGTTCAGCGCAGGCTCGGTGTGTCCCGAATGGTCGCAGGGAGACCATTTCAGGGGTCGCAGCAGCTCAGTCCTGTTTCCGCTGGGAACAGATGGCTTGTTTGGGGTTATGGTTTGCTTGCACCTTATGTACCAAGAAATGTTTAAGGCAAAAGTTCACTCATCTGTCCGGCACACTTGTATGCAAGTATACTGAGGGAGAAAGTGTCAAAAGCCTTCCTAAAGTCAAGGTACACAGTGCTTTTAACACAGAAGGCCATGAGGTTGGTGAAGCATCATTTCCCCTCAGTAAATTTATGCTGACTGCTCCCAGTCACCTTCTTCTCCTTTGTTTACCGAGAAATGGGATTGGAGAAGACTCGGTACGTGACACACTCCTGTCACCCTTGCTGACCTATCTGGCTTAGCTGTGCTCGGAAGGTGTCCTCCACACCCTACAGAATCCTCTTGTACTCTTTCTACCCTGCTGCATTGCCCTTCCAGGATATGCCGGGGCGATTAAAGTCTCCCCATAGGAGCAGGGTTCTGTGATCCACAGACTTCCTCAGGTTGCCTAATGTTGCTTTTGTAGTTCTGCAGCAGCTTGTGCATCTCCCCTTCCTCTTGTTTTGTCGCCCAGGCTTTGTGCATTTGTCTATATTTGGGCTGCAGAATCTCAGCTGTGGCACCAGGGCTGAGCGCAGCATTGTTGCTGTGAAGCCTGTTCCGAATAACAAAAGACACCGTGTATGCAAAGGCCAAAGTTTGGCTTTGTGCCACCAGCACAGAGACCTGCTGGTGTAGAGAGCAGATGGTGATATAGTGATGGTATGAGGCACCCACTTAGAGAGCAAACCCTGCAGTACCCAAGGCCAGAGAGAAACAGAGCTGGGCCATGCAGCCATGTCAGGAGAGGTGTTTGGTGCCTGAGCTGAGTCTGTAGCATCTGTGCCCAAGGTGACTTTGCAGCACCTTGGGGCCCGTGATGGAGGTGACTGGATGTCCAGGAAGGACAAGGTGCCCCTGAGAAAGGTGTCCCTGGGCCTGAACAGCCTGTGATCCAGCCATGCTGCAGCTGAATCATTAGCACAGTCCCTGTTCCTATCATTGGGAGTGAGAAAAGGCTTAGGGAGAGGAAAAAGAGCAGGGTGTGAGAGTCTAGGCATGTGCGTGGAGACCTTGGTGTGATGTGCCTTCCATCTTTGCAGCATGCTCGGATGTAGATGGCATGGACTTTGCCTAAAGGCAGCAGTCAGGATCCGTTGTCTAGGAACAGGTAGGAAATCTGAGATGCCCTGGGGCACTTGCCCAGCAACCACTCCAAAAGGGCATGGTCTTCCTTTAGATGCCATGCTGTACCTGCTAGAAACATGGTGGTTCTGCTGGACACCCCATGCATTTGACAGCTCTGCAGGCCTCTTATCGTTGCATTAAATCAAGTGTCTGCCCTGAGTTACATTTGCAATGTTTGGAATCTGCATATATTTCGGCTTCCGAGTGAGGGGAGCTCTTGCGGTAGTAGACATCAAGTGTCATTTCAGATGGCCAAGGAGATTCTCCACCTGGCCCCTAGCTGATGCTCCACAAGGATGCGAGTTTCCTAGTTGCTCCATCAGAGCAAGGGACACTGGTACACGTGTTGGACCACCTCTGGCACCTCAAATATCTAAAACTGTATGGGTGTAAACAACAGGCGCCCACCCTTCATCTGCACTGATCACAGTGGGAGCTTAGAAAAAGAGATTGCCTGCAGACACCCATGTTATGCACCCCAAAACCTGGGCAGGGGGAATCCCACCTCCTGTGAGTTTGTGGAGTGCACGGGAGGCTGAATGCCAGTCCATCCCAAGGGACTTCTCATTGGACATTAGATGTATTGATTTCTTCCTCTAAATCACTCCCTGAAGCACAAGTCAATGAACTGGCTTCTTGCAGGTGTCCTGTCTTCTTCTGAGATGGGAGCAGGGCCTTCTAGAGTGAGACATTTCCACCTCTCTCAGCTAATCATCCTCTGGGGAGAGCAACTGCAATCCTGAAATCAGTCTCTCTCCACTGTTTAGGGAGGGACCATCGGTGATTATTTTAGTCCACTTCAGTGGACATTTCCTTTGGGTGACCCTGCTGCCTTTCAGGAACTGTCAGCCCTGGAGCCCCGGGAACATCTCAAGGATGCACAGGGCACAGAGCAAGTCACATCTTCAGCTGGGTCTCTGCTCCTGAGCTGGGCCTGGCTCCTGGGACTGCAGGAGCCCATGGCAACCTGGCAGGAGCTACAGAGACAGCACTGTCCGGGAGCAGCTCCTCTTAAAGGAGCAGCAAGACTCAGGGTGCTGCCTGCAGGTGCCAGGATGAGATGAGCGACTCAGAAGTTAAAGGCAGTCCGCAACAGGAGGATGGCTGAGTGCTCACTGTGAGCAGAACTCTTCACCACCCTTGACACAGTAAGTCTCTGGCTGCAGGGCAACGCTGCTGTGGTTCCTGGAGGGCTCTTCTGAAGCTGGCACCTTCCACAGCTGATAGGGTCTGTCAGGGCAGCTCTGCCAGCTTCTCCTGTTTTGAACAGGTGGTGCTTTAGAGCAGAGATTCCCAGCCACACCATCAGATTGACAAGGCATCACAGCTACTTTCTTCAGGGGGTGGTGCAGGGGTGTGAAGCCAGGGAGGGCACCCAGGTCTGCCCAATGCTGCATTTCAGAGCAGTGTCCCTGCACCCCAGGGTGCTGTGTGCCCGGAGCAGTGACTCTGCTGCCTGCGAGGGTCAGCACTCAGCCTGCCCAGGGAGCTCCCTGTGGTGCTGCAGGGAGAAGCTGTGGGTGAAAGGAGCGACCCCCATCAGGGCGGGTTCCTTCTCCTGTTGAGAGGGTGCTGCATGGCTCAGGGCTGCTCTCAGCTCTAGCTCACCCCCAGGACATTTTCTGAAGGGGACTTTTCCAGAGGAAGGTATATGCTGGTCACACCTGCGAAGGGCAGAGCTTTCCTTCCTGAGTCTGTGCTCAATTTCCCCATCTTTTGACAGGGCTGCAATGGAAAAAGAGTTGCTTAGTTCAGACAAGTAGCTATGACTCCTAAATTGTTACACGGAGAGCTCAAAAGGTCTGCAAGGAACCTCAGCAAATCCCTTCAGCCACTCCTCTGCCTATGAGCAGCACCAACAAAATGTTCATTAGCCTCCTCAGGGTTACCTGCTCCTTAGCATCTGCAAACCTGAAGATATCTGCCCCTGGGACAGTGCCAGGCAGCAGCAGGATGATGCATGAAAGAGAGGAAACTTCTCACAGGAAAGGCTGTGGGAGGGTGGATGTGGGCAGTTCCCTGACAGTTTCTGCAATGCAGATGACTTCCCCTGAGCCAGCCCGTGTCTCCTCTGCCACCCAGCAGAGCCTCTGCCCTCAAGGCCACAGCAACCAGGGCAGGAGCCACCTCCTTTGCAGTCCAACCTCCAGGAAAGAAGATGTGCAGATGGTAAACTGATGTGAGGATAGGATCTATCTTAGTGGAACGGGAATCTCTGCAATGGGTCCTGTGACCCCTGCCTTCATGTGCCTATTTTCCTCCCTTACACCAAGTGGGAGCTGGGGGTGGTTGATCTGTTCAGAAGGGTGAAAGAGGAGGAGACGAATTCCTCCCAGGGTTCTTCTCTTCCAGAGGCTGATGGGCTGGATGCTAATGGCATCTCTCCCTGAAGGACTTGGAGAGTATTCCCATGGGCTCAAAGTATGAAATCACCCTCACTCAGCTCAGGGCATCCATCCCCAGAATCTAACCCCCCACCCCACCCCCAAATACATGCTGCTGTTTGCTATCTGCATGTAGCCAGTGTGGCAGAGCACATGGTGAGAGCTAAGGGACTGAAGTTACAGATGAGTTTCAGATATGAAAAAAGCAGTTTTGTTCTGGAGTCATACCTGTGGTTTGGCTGGGTACCAGGGCTACGCTTGTGTGCACACCCAGAGCACTTCGGTTATTAGCTCCTTGCCTGGGCCGAGAATTTCCTGGCCAGTCATCTGCACAGATGCACTGGTTGTCATGAGAGGATGGACCAACTTGAAGCTAGATGATTGACTGGACCCAGACCATTAAGTATTTGACCAAGAATTATGGCAGCCCTGCAGGTGGGAATTTCTGAAGGTTCCCCAGTGACAAATCCTGCTGTGTCTAGTCCAATTTGTAGGCCAAAATGTGTTGATAAACATCCTGGGTGGAGTGTCCCAAAGTGTCCTTGCTGCAACAGTGATCAGAGTGTGCATAGCAAAGACATTTGTAAATAGTCAAATACAAAGTGTTCCTGCAGTAATTGTCACATACTCTGGGGTTAAGGTATATCAGTAGCAATGAATTATGCCTGTGCTGGGTGGTCATGCGGGTCCCCAGCCAACTGGATTAGCACAGAGCCAACCAGGGGCTCAGGAGTCTCACCTACTCCAGCTGACAGCACTGCAAGGACACTTTGTCACTGCACAATGACTGACCAGCCTGCTTTGATTCGGAGTGTCTGTGTAACAGGCAGGCCTGATTCCTCTGGAGCCCATGGACAGAGGACCCTGCTCCTCATGGTAGACTCAGAAAGCACAGACCAAAGCACAAGCATAGAAGGTGAAGGAAGGTCCTCCTGGTAAGGACAAAGGAAATGTGGCGAGCTCCTCTGAGAAATGCTGTGGGTTTTGTTCCAAGTCAGTCCTAACTTGTCAATGTCTTTTCCTCCCTGGACAGTCCTCCAAAGCCCAGAGGCAGCAAATGTCCAACAGCAGCTCCCTCAATGAGTTCCTCCTCCTGGCATTTGCAGACGCACGGGAGCTCCAGCTCTTGCACTTCTCGCTCTTCCTGGGCATCTACCTGGCTGCCCTCCTGGGCAACGGCCTCATCATCACAGCCGTAGCCTGTGACCACCGCCTCCACACCCCCATGTACTTCTTCCTCCTCAACCTCTCCATCCTCGACGTTGGCACAATCTCCACCACTGTCCCCAAATCCATGGCCAATTCCCTGTGGGACACCAGGGCCATTTCCTACTCAGGATGTGCTGCCCAAGTCTTTTTCTTTGTCTTCTTAATTTCAGCAGAATATTTCCTTCTTACCACCATGGCTTATGACCGCTTTGTGGCCATCTGCAGACCCCTGCACTACGGCACCATCATGGACAGCAGAGCTTGTGTCAAAATGGCAGCAGCTGCCTGGGGCAGTGGTTTTCTCCATGCTGTCCTGCACACTGCTAACACATTTTCAATACCACTCTGCCAAGGCAACACAGTGGACCAGTTCTTCTGTGAAATTCCCCAGATCCTTAAGCTTTCCTGCTCAGACTCCTACCTCAAGGAATTTGGGGTTCTTGTGGCTAGTGTTTGTTTACTCTTTGGGTGTTTCATTTTCATTGTGGTGTCCTACGTGCAGATCTTCACTGCTGTGCTGAGGATCCCCTCTGAGCAGGGCCGGCACAAAGCCTTTTCCATGTGCCTCCCGCACCTGGCCGTCGTCTCCCTGTTTGTCAGCACTGACATGTTTGCCTACCTGAAGCCCCCCTCCATCTCCTCCCCAGCTGTGGATCTGGTGGTGGCTGTTCTCTATGCGGTGGTGCCTCCAGCAGTGAACCCCCTCATCTACAGCATGAGGAATAAGGAGCTCCAGGACACACTTAAGAAACTGATTCAGCTGGTACCAGTTCAGCAGCAATGAGCTGCTCATCCCTCTTTGTAAGTGACTTGAATTTATCTCAGACAACTCTTGTGCTTTGGGCATTGTGTCTGTGATAATCATGCTTGTACAGAAGTATTTAAATTCATCCGCCTTCTCCAGAGGCACAAACCCTGTCTGTCTGACCCAGAGGCCTTCTGTGAATGTGTCTGTCACTGTGTCAGAGCTGGCCTCTCTCTAATAAAAAGGGATTTCCTCAGTGCTGTGCTTGAAAGTTGGTTTCTTCTTCCAAAGCTGGAGATAAGAATTCACCAAAGGGCTTTCACCTTGAAAAAGACTGTTGCTTTCTGGAGAGTCTCCAGGTCTCAAGGCGATGAGCTCATGGGGTGCTGTGTTAGTGAATGAGGGCTGGATTCAGCTCTCACTTGTGGGTGCCCAGTGCTCCAGGAGGTGCTGAATGGTCAAGCGGTGTCTGCCTGGGACTGTCTGCCCTATGACAGGGCTGGTGACAGATGCCCACAGTGGGGACCCAGCAGGCAGAGGACGGGAGCCTGGAGAGTGGTTCATGTCACCTTCGTTGAAAAACCCTGGGCTGGTTCTAGGGCCACACCTGAACACAGCCTGTGTTAAAGAATAGCGAACTGAAACTGTCAAGAGGTAGCCGCTTAGCACAACTTATATGAAACTTGCTTAGCATGAGTAGCTAAATCTGCTGAAGCCTTAGGCCGCACTTCTATAAAATAATGAACTTTTACTTAGTCCAGTAAGAAAAGGGCCTCAGAGCTGGTTCAAGCTAGGAAGATAAGGGAGTTCCAAGCAGTCTGCATTCCTGCGTCTCACACTCCGAAAGGGAGGGTGTCTGCAGGAATGCCTCTCACACTCTGAAAGGGAGGGTGTCAAGGCTTTGAAATAAGACCAGTGCAGGGCATTAGGACCTGGAGGGACAAAGCCTTAGCTCGCTGCTGGGGCAGTGTTAATTGTTATGATTTGGAATCACCTCCTCCTCCTCCTCAGGACCTTGAGAGTGTTACGGAAATTAGGCTTGTTGGCCACCATAACAGGGCTTGACCCTGGGTTCCCGCAAGTAAAGTTTAGAGCCAAATCAAAACAAATTAAATAATTAAATATTAATGACGCGCGTGCAGTAATTGCAGCTCGAGCTGGGTGCCGCCAAAAGGGACCCTAACATACACAAATCCTGGGCAATTGTAGTTTTTTCAACTTACATTTCCCACCCCTCACGCGGTAGTTAGACCAATAGTAATTTTTTGGTCTTGGGTCTCCTGCTCCTCATTGGGTCTCATCGTCATTCTGAGGTAAGCTGTTTTTCTCCTTATTTTTGTTTTTTTTTTGCTGTCTCTGATGATGGTTGTACCTCTGTTTTTGTTGGGTCTTACTGTTGTGTCTCAAGCTCAGCGTGCCTGGCCTATGAGGGCCTGAGGCACAAGTGACCTCACAATCTGCATCAAAGCTGTGTGACCACTCCTGGCCCATCAGGGACTGAGGCAGAAGTGGCCTCACAAGTACAAACTGCACCAAGATGCCTGTGCTGGCCCATGAGGGACTGAGGCCAAGGCACCTCACCATGTGCATCCAAGCCAGGGGCCTGATGCTCGCCTGTGAGGTGCTGAGGCAGAAAGGACCCCACAAGAACAGGCAGCAGCAATGTGCCTGCTCCTGGCCTAGCACATCTTGAGACACAATGACCTCACCAGCATCACCAAAGCCATGTGCATGCGGCTGTCTCTCAGGTTCTCCACATCCTCACCAAGACAACCAGCAGTAATGTCCCTGATGCTGGCCTTCCAGGTAGGGATTGAAAAGGGGCCTCACATTAAGCCCTGGAGACCTGCGCCTGCAGCTGCCCTATCAGCTACTGAGTCACCATTGACCTCACAAACACAAACAACAGCCATGTGCCTGCTGCTGGCCTATCCCGTACCGAGGCACCACTGACCTCCCACTCAGCCTCGAAGCCATGTGCCTGCTGCTGGCCTATCATGGACTGAGGCAGAAGCACCTCTCAACCTGCACCAACAGCACTTAGGTGCCTCCACTGACCTAGGAGGTGCTGAGGCACAAGTCACCTCACAGGCAGCACCCAAGCCAGCTGCCTGCAGCTTGCCCAGCAGCTCCTGAGGATAAAGTGACCTCACAAGCACACACCCTCCCCATGGGCCTGCTGCTGACCTGTCAGGTACTCAGGCAGAAGGGACATCCAAGTCCACACTGAAGCTATTAAAAGGTTTCTTGCTGATCAGGAGAATACACAGCGGTGACATCCCAAGAACCTGCACCAGCCAAGAGCCTGCTGGGCACAGCCTCTTCTCTACAGGAAGGTGCTCTGCCAAAGGATCTGTCACAGGGGGAGCTGGGAACATCCACTGGTTCTTCAGGCATGAGACACATCTCTGGGCCAGCCTGTATTCCACAAAAACACAGGCATTGAGGCGGGCTTCTCCAATGCCCTTCACAGAGGAGACCCTCACCTGGGTCACCCTCATGTACCTTGATGTCACTGTCATCACTCCTTTCATGACACTCCTCTGCAAATGGCTGTCATCTCCTGGCAAGACTCTCTCCAGGTCATGCGACATCTCCACTCTGTCACCCTGGGCACAAATCACAAAAAGGAACAATTGCACTTGCATTTCCTTTACCATCGAGTCCTAGCTGTGAGCAACTTGTTCTGCAGCACCTACACAATGACAGCAGGACACCACTTCCATTTGTAGGGCCTCGGTAAAGAGACCAGCCCAGGGAGCAGCTGCACTGGAAAGGGTTTCTGACACTGTCAGATCAACACTGCACTGCACCAGGCATCGACCTAATGCCAGACCTCAGCTGTGCCAGCTAGTCTGCAAACACACTGTCTCTGCCCCACAGAGATGGCTCTTCTGCTAGATACAACCAAGTGCCAGCAAGAAGAGATGGACGCAGGACACTCACCACTTGCACACTCCCCAGGCACTGCTCTGCTCGCTGCCTTCCCTTGGCTCCTCAACCCACACACACAGGGAAGCTCTTGTGGTGACACCAGGAGGTGACCAAGGCACTCTGCACTCACAAGGCAGGTGCAAATGATCAGCACAAGACCAGGGACAGAGCTGGCTCCTTGGGTGATGCTGCCCTTTTCAGAGGGAAGGAGCCTGCTTTCTTTGGGCAGAGCAGGCTGCAGCTTTCCACCCCCATCCCCTCAGGAACCTCCAGCTAGGGATGGAGGGGATTTTGTTTAGTAATACAAAAGTTACAGGTACACTGTAGAAACATTGGAAAGTCCTGAAGGCTTTCTGAGGCCAAAGTAACCTCGGTTCCTTTCCTTCAGTTCCTTGGACAAGGAGCCCCTGTGAAGGCAAAAAGGGTGCAGAGGCTTTGACATGAGGCCCAAGCAAGGAGACAGCTCCAGACTGGAGCTCTGCTGAAATGCCAGCTGTCCTGGCTGCCACAGGCAACCTGGCCCTGGGCACATCTTCAGTCCTCACAGAGCCAGGAGCCCAAGAGCTGTGAGACTTCCTCAGTTCAAGCTAAGCAGGCTTTGAGGCATGCACACAAAGGCACTCAAGAGATGCTGGCATGTATTATAAGGGTCTTTGACTTGTCCTGTATGGCACCACAACCTTCTAGGAAAAGGAGGGGGCACTACAGCATTTGCTGAGCAGGCTGGCAGTAACAGCATTTGTGGGACATGGAATTAGCAGCACAGCAGATGTAGCAGGAGGTGAATCCACACCCCAAGACACCCATGGAAGCCAGGCGCATATATGGAAGCCTGAACATCTATACATAGCCTCACCTCATTCACATGCAGCTGCTTTGACACAGGGCTTACAATGTTGGCAGAGATGTTGACAGGTCCAGGGACACACCCTGGCATCCTGCCTCCATCCTCAGGGGTTCTAGCACTGCACTGGGAACCTACATGAGTGGAGCAACCTAGAAAGAAAGAAAGAATAGGAGTGTTACTGTCAGTGCTGCTGGCGTTGCAGAGTCACAACAGTCAGGGGCAAATGTCTCCCCTCTATGCTGAGCTGTATTTGTGAGAGCACAGTCAGCAGGGCCACTGAGACGTCCTAGCTTTCTTTTCGGCACAGGGAAGACCATGTCTGTATACCGGCTCCCATTTGGGCTCTCCAGTTCTGCAGAGGCACTAACACACAGGAGGGAATCCAGCACAGGGACACCAACATGGTCCAGCCTGGACCACGGGGCGTACGAGAGGCTGGGAGAGCTGGGTTTGTTCAGCCTAGGCAAGAGAAGGCCAAGGAGGATCTTCATGCTGTGCACAGCTACCTGATGGAGGGCACAGAGAAGGCAGAGCCGGATTTTCTTGGAAGTGCACACTAATAGCAGGAGAGGCAACAGGGACAAACTGGACAATGGGAAATTCTTCTTAGATGTTAAGAAAAAGCCTTTTTTCTCCATGAGGGTGGCCAAACTGTGGCACAGGGATCCAGAGAGCTTCTCAGATCTCCATCCTCAGAGATAATCAAACCTTCACTGGAAAGGGCCCCAAGATACCTCCTCTCCTGGGACCTGCCTTGAGCAGGGCATTGGACCCCCACCTCCAGATGTCTCCCCCATTGCAGGCTCAAGGAATATGCTCTTCTGAGACTCTTGCCAAAGGGACCAGAGGGTTTTGGAACTGTTGCCTCCATCGCTAACCAAGGACAGGTGTCTCAGAGCCACCCATCACCCTGAGAGGCCTGACTTCTGGTGAGGTGGCATCTGTCCTGTCTGCAAGGGTCTGGGGAAGCACAAAGTGGAGAAATGGCTCTGACTGCTTGGACTAACTACCCATCTCTCAGACGGGTCAGAATGAATTAGGGTGTGAGATGGGAAGATGCAATGAGGGTCCAGCTTCAACAGAAAGCCTTCAAGGAGTAAGGAGAGAGCTTTCTCCAGCAGAGTCAGTAAAATCCCAAAGACTCAGGGAAGCATCAAGACCGTCAGAAACTGCAAGCCTGAACCTCAGCTGACAGAAACCACCAAACTGCGAGCATCCCTGGCTCGCACCAGGATGCTCCAAGGAGGGAACATGGTCACCAACAGTCCTCACCCAGGTCTCCAGAAGGACACCCTGATGGCAGGCTGGGCCCTGGGAGCACAGCACTGCTCTCTCCAGACATCTCCACCCATGCTCAGCAGCACAACACTGGGGCCAACACCCAGCTCCACCACAGGGCACCCTGCACTGGGACACGCCGCTACCCCCGCACCTCACAGAGGGTTGGCAGCCAACACGCGCCTCTGCTTCAGTGACCCACAGGGCACAGCACCACACATGGCAGCAGACAGGGCACCCACAAGCACCCCAAAACACAGAAAGCCCAACTCTCCATCCCCTCAATTCCCTTCTAGTCCTCCAAGGCCTTGCAACAGGCACTGCCTCTGAACAGCCACTCACAGCCCGGGGCCTGCTCACTGCCCACCTCCAGGAAGCAGAGGAGAAGGGCTCTCACAGGGGCTGATCAGGCAGCTCCTGCCTCTCATTTGTGCCTCAACTTCTCTGAAAGCCTCTCTCAGAGCCCCTCGGAAATGCCGTTTTCAGAACAAGAGAGACCCCTGGGAAGGGCCCCTCGCGAGGACACCAGGAGCCTGCTCAGACTTTGCCCAGCAGCTCCCAAACGCAGCTCTGAGCAGCACCTGGGGACTGCGGTGGCAGCAGCAGCTCAGGGAAACCCTTGAAAATGGGTCTGCGACCCAGGGCAGGGGCAAAGCTTCCTGCCCCCAAACCCCCCCAGCTGCCCCGGCCCAGCTGCTCGGGGGCAGCCGGCACGTCTGGCTCACAGGGCAGCTGCCCCGGGGCCAGGGCGCTTTGTCCCGTGCTCACCGCTTTGCTCCCGCCCTGCTTCCAGGTCTGTTTTCCTCCACATGCTGCACTCCGATTGGCTGACAGAGCCACCAGTCAAACCCATTCCCGCCCTGCTCCTCACACCAGCCAATAGGAGGTAACACTAGGGCGTTGCCAGGGGAACGTTGCAGCCTGCTGCCCTGGCGGCCAGCTCTGCCCTTCCTCCCCCCACCCCCGCGGTGGGGCGCCATGTTGTGGGCGGCAGCGCGGGGCGTCGCAGGGCGTGGTAGGGCCTGGGGGCAGCCCGGTGCTGTGTGCCCGGGCAGTGCGGGGCCCCGGGGCCCGGCCGCTGCCCCGCAGGGACTGGGCTCTGCCGCAGGGGCCCCGCAGGGCTCCTGGCTGCCCTGCGCGCAGGGGCCATGCTGGCGGGGCAGCAGCCCCAGGGCTCGGCAGCCCTCGCGCTGCACCCGGCAGAGCTGGGCCATGGCCAGGCAGGGGCTGCTCTCTGTGGGGCCGCGCTGGGCCCCGGCGCATCGCTCCACAGGGCTGAGGAGCCCCAGGGCCCCGGGGCAGCCAGGGCCAGAGCAGCTCTGGGCCTGCCGGTGCTGGGCAGCGGAGGTGTGGGGCCGGGAGGGGGTGGGGGAGATGGCCCTGCTGGGCTCCCCCCAGCACTGCCCCCAACGTCTCAGAGAAACAGGCTTGAGGTCAGCAGGGACTTGTGGGGTGGTGATGACACCCCCACCTCTTCCCAGGCTGCTCCCCCAAACAGGCTGTCTTTTGGGTGCAGAGGTTGGACCCCATTTTGCAGGAGGACAGGGGCTGTGGCCATCGGAGGACAAGATCTCTGAGCCCAAAACATGCTCTGCCATGTTCCAAGGGTATAAGGATGCAGGGAGAAGGAACAGAGGTTCTCCCAAACAAGTAGAGGCCTTGGGGTTATTACAAGGTGAAGGTTTCATTTCCCATGTGGGCATTTCCAGCAGGCTCTAGAGAGCCCCATGGGAGCTGCAGGACACCCAGCCTCCAGGACACAGGACCCCTTTCCTGCCAGAGCCAGATCCCCAAGGGGGACCCACTCCCACGGAAACGTGGGCCTGGATTGCCCCCTGCCATGAGAGGATGGAGCCAGCCCCACAGAAGCATTGGGGCTTAGGGCAGCCCCAGCCCTATGTCCCAGTAGTCCTGGCTGTCATATTGTCCCCTGAGCAAGATGAGACCCTCAGGCAGGGCTCTCATAGCAGCCCTCAGCGCTGTGCAGCCACCTGCACAGCCCAGGATCCACAGCCATTTTTGCAGTTAATGGTCTCTGTGCGACCCCTCAGCAAGGAGCTCCCAAAGCCCTTACCCTTGGTGGAGAGCCACAGGAGTGTTGGGAAGCAGGAACTGCATTCTGGGCTGATGGTCTTGGTCCAGCAGTCCTCCATCTCGCTTCCCCCCTTGCCCTCACATTGCCTCTCCAGCCAGGGAGGAGGGATGGTCTTTCCATCTCATCTCCCAAACTCCTCTCCAATGTGCCCCTTCTCCTCTGCCTGTTGGCGAGGGGCCCCAGTGTGGCCCCACTGCCTCCTGTCCCCCATCCTTGCTGTGGAGCGGCTCTGAAGAGCAGCAGTGGGGAGCACATGAGCAGCACTCAACAGGTCTTGGCCCTCGCAGGGAAGTGAGAGCTCTGCCATGGCACTGGGGAGACCTCTGTGTGAGGTGGCACATCCCACTGTGACCTCAGCTCGTGTCATCAGGGGGCTCAGGAGGTCACTGCCATGGAGATGGCACAGCCAGGGAGAGAGCAGAGAGATTTCCCCTCGTGTTCTGAAAAGCAGTCACCTCCCTTCACCCCAGTTATTTTCCAGAACTTGCTGATAAATCCTTCAGGAATGTCTCCAGATGGTGCCAAAGGCTGTGAAATATCTAAAATGCGGCACTAGAGAAGTCACTTCTGCACCCCTGCACTGACAGGTCTCTGCCCTGGACAGACCCATGTGGGAAGCTGGGGTTTGGGGGCTGGCTTAAGGTTTGGCATTTTTCAAAGCCAGGATCAAAGTCATGTGGAATGGAACAGCACAAAGTGTGGCCACAGGCTGACATGCTTTGGTGAGCCTCAAAACTGGTTTCTGCTGTGGGTTGGTCTTTTTGTCGAAGTAGGCTGTAGGATCATATGGGAGAGGACAGAGCCTTCCTCCTTTAGGCACCAAAGCAGGCTCTTTGTTTTTATAAGTTCTCAGCAAGGTTTCTCATTCTATGGTGCTTAAGATGAAGCTGATACACCAGAGAAGAGCAAATGTGCCCTGAACACACACCATCTGGAGGGCCAGGCTAGGGAGCAAATCTGGGGAAGTTCTCCCATTCCCCATGCATTTTGCCCAGCTTTCCTTCTGGCTGAGCCTAGGGAAAGCCATTTCTCCTGCCTGGGCCTCTTTTGGGCCTTGGGTTTTTCAGTGTCCCCTCAAAGCAGTGCTTCTTGCCTGGGGGTCACTAAAGCCTCTGGCACCCTACACATACCCTGCCACCACACAAGCTCTCCTGGGGGGCTTTACAGCCCTGGCACCCTGCATGTCCCACAGTTCTGGCCCTGGGCATCTCAGGACATGCCCACACACTGCAGTGCTGCTGTCCAGGCTCCAGTGCAGAGCCTGTGAGGTGGTGCAGTGCCTCAGGACCTGCATTTGGGCTCATTCAGAAGTTTGTGAGGTGACCAGCTCCCACCTCTGCAGCTGCTGAAGTTTGAGAATGTCCCTACAACCAGCCTTCCTGCTCTTCATAGTCTTCGCACAGTCCCAGGGTGACTCTTGCAGAAGGGAGACTCCATCCCCCTTGAATACTGTCAGAGGTGTGGCTTTCCAAGTCACTGCCAAAGGAAGGACTCATTTACGTCTTTGGGTTGCTTATCCAGCCTGTGGCACCCGCTCTGTGACACTGTGAGCCCAGCTCTGCACCCTCAGGTCTCTGTCCTTTTTCTGCCCTGTCTCCTGTGTGTCTACCCAAAGTCTTGCCAATGCACGAGGAGCATGGGAAGTGTTGCTTTAGAGAGCTCACTTGAAGCTGTGACATGTTGTGGAGGTGAAGACCTGATGGAGGCTAGTCTGGGAGGTGGCCATGCCCCCACACTCCCTCCTGCTCCTGGCCCGAGGCTCCAGGGAGGTCTCTGGGGAGAGCAGTGGGCTTGGTGTGGGTGGGATGGGTTTCCCTTGACATGCCTGAGTCCTGCCTGGGTTGCTCTGAGGGCCCAGGAAAATCCCTCATCTCTAGGGGCTTGCATAGAGTGTTTTCCAGACGTTTGTACAGAAACAGCCTGGCCCAAGATGCCCAAGAGCAGCACAGCCCCTGCATGGTCCCAAACCCCCAGGAGCTGTATGTCTCTCTCTTCTGTTTCTGCATGTCCTGATTAAATTAACAATTTCTAACATCCCCTTTAGAGCAAACTCTCTGGACAGTATAACATTGCAACTCCTTCCAGTACTCTTTGTTCATTCCTGTACCACGCTGCTGATTTGCGCTTTGAGGAGTTTAAAGCTTGCTCCGTCTTTCAGCAGTTTGTTCCTCTGCGCAAGGCCTTCATTCTGCTGCTTTCTAGCATTTCCTATCTATCAAAAAGATTTCTAGTCCATCTATCCCTTGTGGACCTCATCGGAGGCAGCTTAGACTTAGCATATGGTGGAGTAGTGTAATTATTTTTAGGAAACTGTATCATGCTTTTTTTTTCTGGCTTGCAATTAAGAAAAATTCTTCTGTGCCTATTTGCAGCTAGTTCTCTAAGGAAATCAGGTGGGAATTGGGGCTTATGAGCTGTAACATTCTTTGGAGACTTCAGTGGAAAAAGTTAGACTTTAACAGGAGTCTTGCAAGTGCCAGGTGGCTGATGAGGGAAATGGCAGGGTTGGGGAGATGGGGAGGAGTGTCCATACAGTGTCTGACCTCTGGGACACTGCTTTTCCTACATGTCCTGACTTCCTTAGGAGACACTCTGGATCTATATCATTTGGAGAATGTTGCTGTCACGTATTCTGAAAGATGCATAATAATCCTAAAAACCTTTAAAAGCAGAAATACCTTTACATTATGTACATTTTGTAGAGCATTAATAGATGCCACTGAGGGCCATTACCGCCAAAGACTCATTGGGGGCTGATTAGAGCAGAAAATTGTAATCACTGATTACAGGCAGGCAAAGGAAATGCTCAGTTGGCTCTGATGCCAAGTAAAGCCTTCATTTGTTCTATTGAGCGAAACGGCCAAGCATGAGCACCCAGCCCCTGGGAAGGGAGATCCTTTCCCCCACATGTTTTCCATGGCTCTTCCTGGGGGCAGTGTGCGGGTTGGGGTGTGCAATACTCAATGCAGGACAATGACATGAGACCTCCTGGGCTCCCCAGCTGACAAGGGGACAACGAGGCCTTGGTGTCTACTCATAGGCCTCGGTGGCAGAGACAACAGCCATAGGGGACAAAGACATCAGGTCTGTCGGGGCTTTCAGCCTGTTTCAGGCAGTTGGCCTTCCTTGCTGCCCGGGCACACTGCAGTCTAATTAACCTGCATAGTAACTGGGATACAAGTATACTGTGGGAGAAAGTGTCAAAAGCCTTCCTAAACTTGAGTTAACTGATGTTCACTGTTCTCCATTCCTCCACAAACACAGTTCTTTTAACACAGAAGGCCATCAGGTTGGTGAGGCATCATTTCCCCACAGTAAATCTATGCTGACTGTTCCCAGTCACCTCCTTCTCCTCTGTTTACCTAGAAATGGGGTCAGAGAAGACTCGGTCCATGACACTCTGCTGATCAAAGTGAGCCTGAATGGCCTGTAGTTCCCCAGGTTGTCCTTGTGGCCTTTTTTGAAGATGGATGCAACATTTACCTTTCTCCAGTCATTGGGACCTCCCTGAGTCTCCACAGCTTTCCAAGGTGATAGAGAGAGGCCTTGCTAGATAGCAGCCAGCTCTCTCAGCACCCTTAGCTGCAGCCCATCCAATCCTGTAGACCTGTGTTCTTGCAAATAATTCCTGACTCAACCCTCAGGCACTGCTGGTTGTTTTTCTCTTTGGAAGTCCTGACTCTAAGCACAATGGCCTGGGAGACCTTGTTGGTGGAGGCTGAAGCAAAGGCATCGAGTTCCCCAGACCTATCTGCATCTGCTGATACCAGATTCCCTGCCCCATTCAGCCATGGGCTCACATTTTCCTTGTTCATGTTTTTACTGTTTCTGAAGGAATAGCAGATCATCTTTGTGCCTTTGACATCCCTTGAAAGCATCAGTATTAGAGGAGCTTTGGCTTTCCTAACCACTTCCACACTTCCCTGGATGATATTTCTAAATTCCCCCTTTGCAGCCTCTCCCTGCTGCCCATTCCTGTGTGCTGCCTTTTTGTACTAGAGCTCAGGGGCAAGTTCCCTGTTTCGCCACCCTGTCTCCTGAGATGTCTGTTTGTTCTCCTGAGTATCAGTATGGGCCTTTCTTGAGCTTGGAGCATGCTTTCCTTAAAGACCTGCCAACTTTCCTGAGCTCCTTTGCCTTTTAGAGCTGGCTTCCAAGGGTTCCCTCTACCAGTCTCCCCAGTAGACCCAAGTCTGCTCCTCTGACATCCAGAGTCTGGACTCTGCTACTCTTCTTCCTCACTCCCCTCAGGAGCAGGAACTCCACTACCTCATGGCCACTGCAGGCAAGGCTGACACTGATTATCACACCCCTGGTCAGTTCTTCCTCGTTTGCAGGTTCCAGGCCCAGGAAAGTGTCACCCTCGTTGACCTATCTGGCTTAGCTGTGCTTGGAAGTTCTCCTCCACACCCTCCAGTATCTTCCTGGACTCTTTACACCCTGCTGCATTACCTTCCCAGTGAATGTCAGGGAGATTAAAGTCCTCCCATAACAACCAGGGTCTGTGATCCACATACTTCCTCGGGTTGCTTAAAGGTGTTGCAGTTCTGTGACAGCTTGTGCATCTCCACTTTCTCTTGTTTGGGACCCAGGCTTTGTGTATTTGTGTATATTTGGGCTACAGAACCTCAGCTGTGGCACCAGGGCTGAGTGCAGACTTGCCATGGTGAAATCTGTTCCCAAGAGCCAAGGACACTGTATGCAAAGGTCACACTTGAGAGCAGAGACCTGCTGGCGTAGAGAGCAGATGGCAATGTAATGATGCTGTGAGGCACCCACTAAGAGAGCAAACCCTGGAGTAGCCAAGGCCAGAGAGAAACAGAGCTGGGCCTGTTGTCCGAAAAGCGGATTCGTTGCCCGGTGTGCAATGAGCCAATAATTACACACTCAGGAGAGACATTTATTTATTTATTTCAGAGTTGCACAAGCCTGGGTGCTCAGTGGTCTCCCACAAATCGAGCACACACCCCCCAACTTTTCAGGTAGCATTTATACAATCAAATTTGCCATATTTGTGACTTCCTTCCTCTTATTGCCATATTTGTGACTTCCTTCCTCTTTCACACTGATTGGTTAATGATTTCTTCACATTTCCCTGGGTCCCACCCCTGCTTCTCAAGGTTCTGATCAATTAATTAACACTGCCCCAGCTGGGTCAGTAGGTGTTATCTTCCAAGGCCCTGAGGAAGAAGACATAATCCAGACCCCTTAATCATCACTGTTTTAACAGTGAGAGGAAGCTTTTTACTTCCCAAGGTCTTGGCGCCCAAACAGGCCTTATTTCTCAGCCTTGGCATCCTCCCACAGGAATGCAGACTGCTTGTAACTCCCTTATCTTTCCAGCCTGCACCAGCTCTGAGGCCTTTTCTTAACGAACTAGGAGCACAGCCTAAGGCTTCAGCAAATTTAGCTACTTATGCTAAGCAAGTGTGCGGCTACTCATGCTAAATAAATTCTATCTAAGATAGAAGTTATCCAAATCTACCTACTTCAAACATTCTTTCTGAGCTTCTCAGGGTTGTCTTGTAACAGGCCGTGCAGCTGTGCCAGGAGAGGTGTTTGGTTCCTGAGCTGACTCCGCAGCACCTTGGGGCCTGCAATGAAGGTAACTCCAGGTGACCGTATCTCCAGGAAGGACAAGGTGTCACTGAGAATGTCCCTGGGCCTGAACAGCCTGCGATCCAGCCATGCTGTGGCAGCATCATTAGTACAGTCCCTGTTCCTATCATTGGGAATCAGAAAAGGTTTAGGGACAGGAGAAACTAGTGGTGTTTGAGAGCATAGGCCTGTGCATGGAGACCTTGGTGTGATGTGCCTTCCATCTTGGCAGCATGCTCAGATGTAAACGGGATGGACTTTTCCTAAAGGCAATGATTGGAATCCATTGTTTGGGAATGGGTAGGAAACCCAAGATGCTCTGGGGAGTTTGTCCAGCAACCACTCTGAAAGGATGTGTTTTTCCTGTAGGTCCCATGCTGTACCTGCTAGAAACATGGCGGTTGTGCTGGACACCCTCTGCATCTGACATGGCCCTGCAGGCTTATTGTCATTGCATGAAATCAAGTGTCTGCTCTGAATTACATGAGCTGTTTGTAATGTCTGGATTTGCATAGGTCTTGGCTTCACAGAGAGTGGAGCTCTTGCAGCAGTAGGCACCAAGTGTCATTTCAGCTGGCCAAGGAGATTCTTCACCCTCCTGACGCTCTAGAAGGCTGGGCGCCTCACAGTTACTGCATTAGAGGAGGCAGACAGGGGCACATGTCTTGGACCATCTCCGGCACCTCAAATGTTGGAAGGTGTTTGTATGTGAACAACTGACTCCCACCCTCCCTCTCCTTTGGTTACAACAGGAGCTTAGACAAGGAGCTGCCATGCAGACACCCATTTTGTGCACACCAAAATGTGGGCAAGGGGAATCCCACGTCCTGTGATTTTGTAGAGTGCTCAGGAGGGAACTGAATCCCACTCCATCCCAGGGACTTCTCAATGGTCATTACATGTGTTGATTAACACCTCTAAATTAGTCCCTGAAGCATGAGGAAATGAACTCCCTTTTTGTTACTGCCTAGGTGTCCTGTCTACTTATGAGATGGGAGCAGGGCCTTCTAGAATGGGATATTTCCACCTCTCTTAGATAACCATCTTCTGATGAGACAAACTGCAATGCTGTACTCTCTCCACTGTTTAGAGAGGGACCATCGGTGATTATTTTAGTCTACTTCGGCGGACATTTCCCAGGGGTGACCCTGCTGCCTTTCAGGAACTGTCAGTCCTGGAGCCCCAGGAACATCTCAGGAGTGCAGAGGGCACAGAGAAAGTCACGTTTTCAGCTGGGCCTCTGCTCCTGAGCTGGGTCTGGCTCCTGGGACTGCAGGAGCCCATGGCAACCTGGCAGGCACTGCAGAGAGACTCAGCTCTGTCCAGGAGCAGCTGCTCTTAATGGAGCAACAAGACTCAAGGCACTGCCTGCAGGTGCTGGGATGAGAGGAGCGACTCAGAACTTAAAGATGGTCAGGAATGGGAGGATGGCTGAGAGCTCACTGTGGGGAGAAATCTTCACCGCCCTTGACACAGTAAGTCTCTGGCTGCAGGCACTGCTTCTGTAGTTCCCAGAGGGTTCTTCTGAAGCTGGCACCTTCCACAACTGATTGGATCTGTGGTGCTTTAGAGCAGGGATTCCCGGCCACACCATCAGAGGGACAGGGCACCACGGGCACCTTTTCCCAGGGGCGGTGCAGGGTTGTGAAGCCAGGGAGTGCAACCAGGTCTGCATGGGCTGTAATTCAGAGCAGTGTCCCTGTGCCCGAGGGTGCTGTGTGCCCAAGGCAGTGACTCTGCTGCCTGCAAGGGTCAGCACTCAGCCTGCCTGGGAAACTTCCCACAACGCTGCGGGGAGAAGCTCTGGGTGGAAGGAGTGACATGCATCAGGGCAGGTTCATTCTCCTGTTGAGAGGGTGCTGTGTGGGTCAGGGCTGCCCACAGTTCCAGCTCACCCACAGTGTTTTTCTGAGGGGCCTTTTCAAGGGGGCTGTCAAGGCAAGGGTCACCTTAAAGATCAGGATCTTTCCTGGATCTAGGCTTTCATTTTCCAACTGTTTGCAGAGCACTGGCAGGGAAAAGACATGGGGTAGAGAAACAGCTCCTGGGAGGAAAAGCTGCAGGTAGTGGAGCAACCAGAGAATGAGGGGCAACTGAAAACAGAAATTCTGTGGGAGGCGGAATTTGGGAAGTTCTCTGTTGCTCCCTACAATGCAGACATTTTCCTCTAACTAAGCCCCCTGTGTCTCCTCTCCCACCCAGCAGAGCCTCTGCCCTCAAGGCCAGGGGGTCCAGGCCATGAGCCCCTTCCTCAGCAGCCCGATCTCCAGCAGAGGAGAAGGGCATTTCTCCTGCAAAATGCCCATTTTCCACAGCATGACAAAGGGCTGAGAGCATCTGTCCGGCAGTGTCACTGTCTGGGAGGTGGTGTGCACAGCTGGGTAAGGTGAAGGCTTTCCTGCGTGCCTGTCTGTCTCTCCCTCCTTGCTTTCCCTTGGTAGGAGGGTCACAGTATTACTTCTTGTTTCTTCACCTCTCTATGCTGGTCTAGTTCTTGCTCTTGTGCTCTCTGGGAATAAGGAGGGGGGTTCAGCTGCAGTTAAGGCATTTACCCTGTAGGTCCTGCATGGAGTTGTCTTCATGGCAGTGACATGTCCAAGTCCCCTTCCAGTCCCCCTTCTAGGCAATGCATTTCATCTGGTTGGGGAATGAGCTGACTCTCCCTTAAGGAGACCCCATTTCTAGCACTCTTGACTGTCTTTGTGGGGTGTCCTGCCAGGCTGCAACCTGCCCTCCAAAAGACTGCAGCTCTCCCAAAGCATATCTGAGATAGCTGAGAGTGCTTGTGCTGGCCGTGTGAGTCAGAGACCTCGTCACATGCTCTGAAGAGCTCTCCATAGCACTCTCTCCATATGTGGGCTCAGAGAGAATTTGGCAATCTTCACTTGGAAACTGAACTCCTCTGCTCTCACCTCAGTGCAGTTTCTTTCTCTGAGTAACTCTTGAGTGTGATTGTCCTTTAGTTGGGAGAGGTGCAAGCACAGGGCAGTGAGGAGCGAGACTCATGGACAGACCAGATGCCCTGACTCTGCACACAGTCACGGTGAGCCCCTTTTTCTTCTTTGGATGCACAATTGCTCACGTTGAGAGCAACCGACATGCCAGAGATTTCTACGCCATGCTCCCACGGTGTGATGGAGGCATCTAAAAACTAGAGAAATATATCATAAAACTATCCACTGCAGCCTATTTTCTGGAGAAAATGCGTGTTAAAATGTTGAACAGCCTTTCCACAAAACAAGTGGATGTAATCTGCTGCAGGATTTGTGCATCAGACCTAGTCACTTCCCCCTCCCACTGCAGTGTCTGGAGAAAGAGTGCAGATGGTAAACCAATGTGAGGACAGGGTTCATCTCCTTGGGACAGAGGCATCTAGGAAAGATCAAGTCAGCCCCTGCCTTCACTTCAGGGTTTCTTTCCCTGGCCAGAGTGGGAGCTGGTGTGATTGATTCAGTACAGGCACCTCTGTTCAAGCGGGCAAGGCTGGGGGGGATGAATCCCTCACAATGATCTTCTCTTTTAGATACAGCTGGTATGAGTGCTCTATTCATCTCTCAAAATGGTAAATAGAGAGTATTCCCCCTGGGTCACTGGACCAAATCCCCTTCACTCCATTCCTGGTGCCAATCCCCAGGTATCCCCACCGAATACACAGAGCATTTTGACACCTCCATATACACACTCTGCAGAACAGGAGTGACTGCCCTGGCGCCCATGGGCAGAGGCCCCTCCTCTACGTGGCACACTCAGTCAACCCAAACCAGAGGTCAGAAAAGGGAGCTGAGTGAAGGGAGAGGAGAGAGGCAATGCAGGGGTACTTGGAGGAGTGGAATGGGTTTTGCTCGAAGTAGTCTGTCCTAACTTGTCAATGCCATTTCTTCCTTTGACAGTGCCCCAAACAGAGAGCAAATGTCCAACAGCAGCTTCTTCAACAAGTTCCTCCTTCTGGCATTTGCAGACACATGGGAGCTGCAGCTCTTGCACTTCTCGCTCTTCCTGGGCATCTACCTGGCTGCCCTCCTGGGCAACGGCCTCATCATCACAGCCGTAGCCTGCGACCACCGCCTCCACACCCCCATGTACTTCTTCCTCCTCAACCTCTCCCTCCTCGACCTTGGCTCCATCTCCACCACTGTTCCCAAATCCATGGCCAATTCCCTGTGGGACACCAGGGCCATTTCTTACTTGGGATGTGTTGCCCAGATATTTTTGTTTGTCTTTTTCGCTTCAGCTGAGTATGCTCTCCTCACAGTCATGGCCTATGACCGCTTTATTGCCATCTGCAAACCCCTGCACTATGGCACACTCATGGGCAGCAGATCTTGTGTCCAAATGGCAGCAGCTGCCTGGGGCAGTGGTTTTCTCTATGCTGTCCTGCACACTGCTAATACATTTTCGATACCACTCTGCCAAGGCAATGTGGTGGACCAGTTCTTCTGTGAAATCCCCCAGCTGCTCAAGCTCTCCTGCTCAGACTCCTACCTCAGGGAAGCTGGAGTTATTGTGGTTGGTATTTGTTTAGCTTTGGGGTGTTTTGTTTTCATTGTGCTGTCCTACGTGCAGATCTTCACTGCCGTGCTGAGGATCCCCTCTGAGCAGGGCCGCCACAAAGCCTTTTCCATGTGCCTCCCGCACCTGGCCGTGGTCTCAGTGTTTGTCAGCACTGTCATGTTGGCCTACCTGAAGCCCCCCTCTCTCTCCTCCCCAGCTCTGGATCTGGTGGTGGCTGTTCTGTACTCGGTGGTGCCTCCAGCAGTGAACCCTCTCATCTACAGCATGAGGAACAAGGAGCTCAAGGAGGCACTGAAGAAACTGATTCAATTGGTACAAGTTCAGCAGCAATAAGCTGACTGTCCCTCTTCACAAGTGATTTCTAATTCATCTCAGACAACTCCTGTGCTTTGGGCATTGTATCTGCAATAACCATGCTTGTGCAGAAGTGTTTGAATTCCTCCCACTTCTCCAGAGGCACAAACCCCATCTGTCTGACCCAGAGGCCTTCTGTAAATGTGTCTATCACTGTGTCAGAGCTGGCCTGTCTCTAATAAAAGGGGATTTCCTCAGTGCCGTGCTTGAAGGTAGGGCTCTTCTTCCAAACCTGGAGGCAAGGATTTGCTCAAGGACTTTCCCCCTGGAAGGGACTGTTGCTTTCTGGGGCTCTCCATGGGCTCAAGGTGATGAGCTCACGGGGTGCTGCGTTAAGGAATGAGGGCTGGATTCAGCTCTCACTTGTGGGTTCCCAGTGCTCCTGGAGGTGCTGAATGGTCAAGCGGTGTCTGCCTGGGACTGTCTGTCCTATGACAGGGCTGGTGACAGATGCCCACAGTGGGGACCCTGCAGGCAGAGGGAAGGGAGCCTGGAGACTGGTTCCCGTCACCTTCAATGGAAAACCCTGGGCTGCTTCTAGGGACACATCTGAACACAGCCTGAGCCATTTGAAATGCTCTGTGATTGCTCACAGCATAATCCATGGCCACCGACCCTTTGGTAAAGGCTTGTCAGGTGCAATGATGTCCGTCCGGCTGGGTCTGCTTGTCACCCCAACCACCACGGCCAGTGCAGAGTCACCTCATGGCCCTGGGGCACCGCAGCCCGCTCGCCCTGCAGAGCAGCACCACCAGCTCAGGGCCCTGCAGGGAGCACAGGGGAGGGTCCAGGAATGGCTGGGCAGGCCAGCACCGATGCACTCCCTGGGGAAAGGCTTTCTGGGGAGCAGGAACCTCCCTGGAGAAGAGGAAAGGAGCAATTGTGTACTTGCAAGGAAGAAAAAATAGAGAAATCTATTTCCATGCATGTCAATGAAGGGCAGGAGGTGGTGAGCAGAGGCATTTCTACACCTGCTCTGAGCTGGCTGCCTCCCACGTGCAGTCCATTTTTCTGGACTGGACAAAAGTGGGGACACAGGTATACTGCAGAGCCGGTCACGTGGGGACTTGCTTTAGTTCAACAGAATGAAATTCTGCAGGGCTGGCAGGCACTGGTGCCTTCTCCCCTGGCGCAGGAGCCGAGACTTCTCCTCAGTGCTAAGGGGCTAAAAAGGAAGTTTTAGGTGCGGGGAGAAAGGCAGAGAAATGCTGCAAGTCTCGTTCAGGCCAGACATTATGGGATCTGCTTCTGAGGGCATTTCAAAGGTGGTCGTGATGTGACTCAGGTTCCTTGTGAGCCACACATTGGAGGCATCTCACAGTCTTCAGTCACCCAGGACTTTAAGGTCCCAGAATAAAATCTTTGTTTGAGTTCCCAGAAACTCCCCCTTGGTTGGAAGGGGTGTCTCAAATCCTGCTGCCCTCTATCGCACAAGGGGGGTCAGGAAAAGACACTCCTTCCCCCAGGTGCCACTGGTTGTGGAAGGAATGGCCTTGCCAGAGAGGCCTTGCCTGTATTTGGAGATGTTTGCTGGTGGGGCTCTTGGCCTTCGTTCCCCTTCTTTTGATTTGTCTCCACTTTTTTGCACCACTTCTCCCACACAAATTTATTTGACATTGTGAGGTGTGTCATGAGCCCATGTCATGAGCAATCAGAGGAGGCCATATCCGTGGCTCAGGGATCAGGATCCTCTGCACCTCAGGATGGTCAGTGCTGCTTGGCTTTTCTAGGCCTTCACTGTGAGCTCTCTCACGCACACTTATTCTTTCAGGGGGCTCCCCAGGCTGTCCAGATTATGGTGGTTTCCTGGAGTCTGTTCTTTCTCCACAGTACTGATCTAATATGCAAGGGAAAAAAACAGAGTAATTGTAGACCGAGGTGTGACCCTCAGAAATATCACTGAAGAGCACAGAAGGCATCAAGTAGTCACCCTCACGACATCCAGTCCTAATCTTTTCTCTTTCAAACCAAATTCAGGCTTCATCCCACAGCCACTGAAGCCAATGGAAAGATTTTTTTGGCTTCCCCCTGTCATCCCCCCATTGGTGTGCCTGAGTCCTAATGCTTTAATTGAAAAGTTCGACTAGCAAAGATAGGTTCTATCTCTAAAAACTCATAATCCTGTCCACGCATCTAGAGGTAGAGTAAATAACGGGTCCCCCTGGAGCTCTGCCCCTTGAGCAAGTCTGGGCAGATCTGGCTCCGGCCACTTGGCGACTGGCAGAAATGCCTAAATCCCTTCCCCCCTCTCCCTTTTTTTTTCTGGTTGTTTAAAAATGTTTCCAGTACTGGGGTCATTGATCATACCGTTGTCTCAAAGATCAGTATTCTGCCAGGTCTGCCCTTTCTTTATCTTGCTTCTCTTTGGTTGAGGCTGCCAGGATATTTCATCTCTTCCACTGCACTCACTCTTCTGCCTCCACTCTTCCTCATACAACCCAGGATAAGGGTGACTGTCTGTGCTACAAGAGCAGCCTGAGGACTCCTTGTCAACTTGCTGTCCACCAGGACCCCCAGGTCCTTCCCTGCAAAGCTGCTTTCCAGCCAGTGTCCTGCTGCCCGGGGTTATTTCATCCCTTCGTTGACGTTATTTCGTCCCTTGGTTGAACTCCCATATCACCAGCCTGTCGTCGTCCCTCTGCTTAGCCACTCATACCAATTTGGTATCGTCCATGAACTGGCTGAGAGTGCACTCCATCCCACCATCTAAATAATCCATAAAGACAAGCAGCATTGACTCCAGTATCGCCCTCTGAAGAACATCCCTGGTAACCATTAGTCACTTGGACTTTGTATCACTCCACTCGTTCAGCCAGGTGGCCGCCTGCTCATTTCCCACACCCTGCATTGCTTACTCCTCCATCCCACATCTCCCCAGTTTGGCTACAAAGATGTTATGGCAGACCATGTCAAAGGCCTTCCTAAATTCAAGGTGTACAGCATGCACTGCACTCCCCTTGTCCACAGAGCCAGTCGTCACATCACAGAAGGTAGTCAGATTGGTCAGGCACAATTTGCCCTCAATGACTTCATGCTGGCTGTTCCCAATGCCTTCATGTGGCTGGAACTAGCTCACAGAAAGATCTGCTTCCCAGGGACTGAGGTGACTGATGAGCCTCTCATTCCCCAGATTCTCTTTCTTATCCTTCTTGAAGATGGATGTTAAATTTTGCTGTTTTCCAGTCCTCAGGAACTTCCCCTGATTGCCATGACCTATGGAAGATGATTGTGAGCAGCCTAGCAATGATGTCCACCAGCTCCCTCAGTAACCTAAGAAATTGCAACTCAATACAAGCAAAAGAGGTTTCCTCATGAGGGTGGTCAAAGACTGGACCAAGGGCAGCTGTGGGATCTCCACTCCTGCAGATGTTCAGAGCTTACTGGGACATAGGCCTGAGCAACCTGCTCTGACCTGGCCTGCTTTGTATGGGAGGCTGGACTAGAGACCTCTGGAGGTTCCTTCCCACCTGAATTGCTCTGTGATTTCATGCGTGGAAAGACCCCAGCCACGGAGACAGGCTGTGCTTCTCTCGCAGGCTGCTCACCAGCAGATGATGGGGAGAGCCCTTTGCCAGCCCCAGTCTCCCTCGTCCCCCTCCACCTGTGATGTGGGACACAGACACCTTGTAGAAGAGGAGGTAGCCTCTCCGAACTGCTAGGCCAACTGGAGGCTCTTGGCTCATGCAGGTAGTTGTGATGTCACCTCTGTCTCTGGTGGTGATAGGCCAGAAACAGGTTTATGGCTTGGATGTTGATTGTGATGCCATTTCTGCCTCAGTACCCCAAAGGCCAGCAGCAGGAAAAGCATCAGCAAAGCAGCTGTGAGGTCACATCAATGTGAGCAGATGAGCAGCAGCAACAGGGCTCTGAAATAGCTTGTGAGGACACTTCTGTCTCTGAAGACAGCAGGACAGAAACGCGCTGGCCTTGCAGGGCTGCTCCCTGCTGGGCTGGGTCTCTCCAGGGAGGTCTGAGCCACCCCCAGCCAGCGTTGGGCAGGGGGGCTTGTGCCGGGCTCTCGCGGCCCTGGATCCAGCAGGGTGCCTGGAGTCCACTGTACAGACTCATCATCGAGTTCACACAGGCAGGGATTTGGTTGGCTTGTTTGGGACTTTTTGGATACTGGAAGAAAGGACTGCTGTTGCATTTAAAAAGAAAGATTTATCATTTGATACTAATGTACTGCACACAGCACAGAGCTGTGCTCATGCAGTTCATGCAGTTGTGTGGGGACTCTGTTATCCTACACAAATGCTCTGCCATGAAATATATATATACATATACACACACACATATATATGTATATATCTGTGTACATATGTATATATTGTGTAGGTGTCTGGGAACTATACAAGGCATTCCTGATTATCCTGTGTTTTTACTCTTAGGAGAAGAGGTGTTTTAACCACTGGAGAAACATACTTAGCCAAATCAGGATATTTATGAAAACTTTGTAGAGACTTGTACAGCGTCGTTAGACGTGTGATAGGATGAAGTCCTAAGAAAATAGTGTGTTCCCATTTGTGACCACAAGGTGGGAAAGAAACAGTTGGATACCAGCATAGGGAGACACTCTGAGTTTGTGAGGGGTAGAACAGAGCAGATTTAATGAAGGACTTACTTACATACACTCCAAACTGCGTGGGGAGCACTGGGAACTGCACGGAGGGGTCGCTGGTGGGAGGCTGCTGGACACATGGGTGAGATGCCCAGGCAGGACTCACTTTGTTGTATCCTAAGGGCCCCTTTTATCTACCAGAACTATTTCCTTATCTTGACTGTGCCTGGCTTGAGTCGCTACTGGCTGTGAAGAAGCTGGACATCGCTGGCAAAACAGAATCTGCATGTCCAGCCTTGACAGGTTTCGGTCAGTGTGCAGAGAGCACACTCTGGGGCTGTTATCATGCACTCTGCCGGTCACTCAACTCCTCACCACAGGTGTTCTCGGCACACAGGTGTCATGGAGCATGCTCACAGCCAGCTGGCAGCCACCCCCGTGGCCACCCTGGGCCACCCATCCCAGACTGGGGGAAGTGGTGGACATGCTGGAGGCAGGGCTGCTCTCCAGAGGAACCTCATCAGGCTGGAGAAATGGGCTGCTGGGAACTACAGGGAGTTCAACAAAGGCAAGTGCAAAGTCTTGCCCCTTGGCTGGGGTAACACCCCACAGCAGGACGGGCTGGGGACCACTGGCTGGAGAGCAGCTCTGCGGCAAAGGCCCTGAGGGTCCTGGGTGACAAGGCAAGCAAAGGTCTGCAGTGTGCGTGAGCATCAAGGGCCACCACTGTTTCCTGGGTTGTGTTAGCAAGGGTGCAACCAGCAGGGGAAGGGAAGGGGTTGCTCCTCTCTGCTGGGCACTGGGTCCATTCTGGGGATCCCCAGTACCAGACAGGGATACACTGGAGCCAGTCCAGTGGAGGACCCCAAGCAGGTCAGGGCTGGGGCAAAGGACACTCGTGGAGAGGCCAAGGGCACTGGGTCGGTTCATCGGGAGAAGAGAAGGTGCAGAGGGATCTTACTGCTGTCTGCAGCTGCCTAAGGGGAGGGTGTTGAGAGGATGGAGACAGCTTCTTCCCAGAGGTGCCCATGGACAAAACAAGAGGCAGCAGCACCAGTGGCAGCAAGGGAAATTCCCATCTGAGAGAAGACAAAACTTCCCAGCCATTATTAGCATGGCCAAGGGCTTGAACAGGCATCCTGTGTTGTGGAGGAATCCCTCCCTGAAGAGAGTCAAACCTTGACATCACAGGAAGGCCCAGAGACACGTGAGCTAGTCAGCTCCACTCTGAGCAGGAGATGGGACCAGAGACCTCCAGGAGCCCCTTCCCACTTAGGCTACTCTGTGAGCCTATGAAAAACGGGACTCATTTTCTATCTTGCTCTGTCTGCCTTCATCGCCATTCTCTGCACAGTAGGATTTCTGTCACGATTCACAGCTTTCTGCACCTGCTGTGCACAACCCCAGGCTCAGCAACACTATGTAGTGCCTCTGCAGGAGGCAGGGCATCACACTGTCCCCAGGAAACCCTCAGCTCAGCCATGCTGGGGATGTGCCTGTGTTGACCTCTGCCACCTCAGTGGAGGACAGGCATGGACTTCCAGCAACTCTGTGCTCAGAGGCAATCTACGTGGAGAAAGAAATCCAACCTGTCCATGTGCAATCAGCTTGCAATGATTGGAGTAATGCTGCCAAAAGCCTTGACTCCCAGGGGAGGGGACCTGCAGCTGGCACGCCAATGGGACAATGCTCATTGTATGACCAGCTTCAGTGAAATGCTGCATCTCTGGATGGCCAAATCTGCACAAACCTCAACACAGCTGTGTTAGAGTGATGTCTGAAAGGAGACCCTAATCATCTAGCCACACTCCCATTTCCTTCCCTGCACGGTAAATGAAGTGCTACTGCATTTGAGGTGACAACAGGGATGAGGCTGGTCTCACCCAATGCCAGGCCATTTTAGTGCATATGTCTATGTCTAACACAAGTGTCTGGACTTCCCTTTCTAGTCAAGGGAGAGAAATAAGATGTGCCTGAGAGAGGTCTTGAGAGACTTCTGGTGACCACCTAATGCTCCAGAAAGGTTCTCGTAGGTCCTGGGTCACATTTCCCAGCACCACATGGGAACACAGCCACCCCAGGGCGTCTCGGGCAGCAATCGCCTCTGCATGTGGGCAAATGAGTAAAGGCCTGAACACCGACTTTTAATCATAAGGTGAAACCTATTCAAAAGACAACTATGCAAGAGCTGAAAAAAATCCTCATCTCCACAACTTCAAAATTTTTTTAACAATTAGAATGATTTTTTCTTTCTTTTTTATTGTATACATTTATTATATACATATATGTGGGAGATAAACGGACAGCACGCCAATCAATATGATTAAATGCTGACACTTTATTAAGCCCGAATAGCGTCTTTTATATGCCTTAACCGTGATCACATGAATCAAACTATACAGTGATTGGTACATGTTCATTTAGCACGCACATCTGAACAGTAGGTGATTGGATAGCATGTACTGTCTCCGAGGAGGCAAAGAAATTACCTAAGCCCGTAAGTTTCTCACTGAACATCTGGGATTTGTTTTTCTCGTTCCAAGGACAGTTTCTCACCACATTGCATGCCCTCTAGTAACCTTACCGGTAGGCCACAAAACCTACTTTCACACTCTTGCTGTTAGCATTAGGGCTGGATTGCTCACATGTCCGTTTTCCTCCAGATAATCCTCCACACATATATATACTAGATTTATTCATTCCCGATACATTTCCTACCAACACTCTCTGAATGGAGAAACCTTGTTCTGAGGAACGACTGTATTCAAATAGACATATTTCCTACCTCTTCTTCTGTCTCTCTGTCCTTTCTTCTGCCTCTGCCTCTTCCGTCCTTACAGAGCTCTCCAGGGAAAGAGTCACTGAATCACAGCACTTAGGGTGGACGAGACCTCTAGGCATCATCTAGTCCCACCCTCTGCTCCGTGCAGGGGGAACTAGACGAGGTTGCCAGGGGCTTTCCCCAATTGCGCATTGTCCAGAAATGTGCTGAGAGTGTGCTCCATCCCATGGTCCAGGCCACTGATGAAGAAGATGAACAGCGTTGCCCCAGGTGCTGGACACTGAGGGATACCACCAGTAACCGGGCCACCAGTGCCACTGATCACAGCATTCTGGCCTGATGGTCCAGCCAATTTTCACCCTGCCTTACAGTCCATTTCTCCAGTGCTTTGATTGGCTCATCACCATCTCCAAGGCTCTGTGCACTCCAGCCACTCCTTTCCATGGAGCATACCTCCTTGCTGTTCCAGGACAGAGACAAGAGCATCACACCACCACTCATGCCAGCAGAGATGAGACACAGGCAGGAGGATGGGGAGGGGCAGGCAAAAGGGATGTGGCTGCAGGGTTGACTGTGAGGCCACTTCCACTGCAGCAGCCTGTTTGGCCCTTGCTGCCCCGTCCTGCCTTCCTCAGGAGCCAGTTTCAATCCTGCCATGTGAGCTGTCCAGACACGTGTCTGTAATCCCATGGGATAGGGGAGAGGGAGATGCCAGTAAAGAGGACGTGGCTGGGATGTTGAATGTGGGATCTGGAAGAGACAAGGACTCAGAAGAGGGAAGGGGGAAAGGCAGGAAAAGGTGACAGAGCAGTGATGTTGATGGTGAGGTCAGTTCTTTTACAGGAACCTCACTGGCCAGCACTTGAAAGGAGCCATTTGGAGGACAAGAAGGGCATCACACCACCACTCATGCCAGCAGAGATGAGACACAGGCAGGAGGATGGGGTGAGGTCACTTCCAGTGCAGGAGCCTGATTGGCCCTCAGCAGATGTGCTGGCCAGCAGGCATTGTGATGTCACCCAGCACCTCAGAGAGCCCACCCAGCAGCAATGACAGCCCTGGGGAGGGGGTGCTGGGGGGGTGGGGGTGATGCAGGTGAAAGGGCCCTGTCTGGGTGCTGATTGTGAGGGCACCTCTGTTGCAGCCACCCCAGCAGCCCGCGGCCGGCAGGCAGGCAGGCACGGCTCACAGCCACCCTGCTCAGGACTCGCCCCTCTGCAGCGGACCTGCCACCGAGCAGGGCACAGCTCCTCGCCTAGATCTCCTCCGAGCCCAGGGTACTGTCCCTGCAGCCCAGGGACAGCACATGCATTACCTGGAAGTTTCAGCTCAGTGGCAGCTCAGTGTGCCCAAAGTTTTGCATGATGTATTATTACCAGCCACAGGGGAGTTTTTAGCATGATACCAAGAAGGAGTCACACCGCATGCTCTAATGTACAGTTTGATGATGGGTGGGTGAGTTTAACTGTGCAAGGCCTGCTGGGACAGCTCTGGACGACTCTAGAAGGAACTGAACCTCACTTGTTTTCTTCCACACCTCACTGCCAAGAGGAGACCTTTGTCCAAATTAGCTTCAGATCCATACTTGGGATGTCACCTCAGAGGGGGTTCACCTCTGAAGAAGAGTCCAGGAGCAAGCTAATAGCCAGGCTGTGCCTGGGCTGATCAGGCTCCCAGAGGCCAAGAGGATGAAGGAGCCAGGTGAGTTCATAGTGCTGCAAGGATGAATTACCCCAGATGAGGGCTGAGACCCTCTGTCAGCTGTTAGAGAAGCCTGTATGAGCAAGAGTGGATGGACCTCCCAATGGCGGCTGTCCAAAACAAGGGGAGACACATTCCGGCTGGAGAGCCCCATGTGGCATGGGAGCAAGCCAACAGGAGAAAACCCTCCCTGCTCTCCTCTGGATGAACACAGGGCACGGGTTAAACAGTCATGAGTGGGATTCAGCTCCCCTGATGGCAAAACATACATGTCTGAGCTTCAGGAAAGAAAGACTGGAGAAGATGGCTCCATCTACTTCGAGGTGCAAGCCACACAGGTAGAAAAATCACAGCCTAGGTACTGAGACACAAATCACCTCACAGACTGTTGCTCCTTATTCATCACTTGGAGAGACAGAAGTGACCTCAGCGTCACCTTCGTGGCCATGTGCCTCAGACTGGCCTTTGAGCTTTGGAGCCTGTCAACCCATCAGAAACCAGTACTACTCTCATCATCATCTTCCAACCCCACATGTCTGCTGCTGGCATTCTCATGCTGTGAGCCTGCTGTGATCCTGCTGCTTGCATATCACATTCTCCAGCACAAGTGACCTCACAAACAATTACCTTCAGCATGAGCCACAGGCTGACCTATCAGCTGCTCAGAAAGAAGTTACCTCACAATCATCTATCAAGCCCAGGTGCCTGCTGCAGGCCCTGCTGCTTCTCTGGTGGACATGACCTAGCTATTTGCCTGCTGCTATCCAGTCAGGTACTACAGCAGAGGTGACTTCACAATCAACATCCAAGCCATGTGCCTCCTGCTGGCCTATCAAGAGCTGATACTGCAGTGACCTCACAGTCACCAGTCACCTTCACTGCCATGTACTTGGTACTGGCCTATCAGCTGCTCCACCTTACGTGACCGCACAATGAACATCCAAGCTGCACACTTGCTGCTGGCCTCTAAGCTGCACAGACAGAGGTGACCTCACAGGCACTTCCACACCCCGGTGCCTGCTGCTGGACCATCACCTTCAGAGACAGAAGTCACATCACTGTCATCTTCACAGCCAGGGTCCTCCTAGTAGCTTAGGAACATCCAAGACATAATTCACCTTATCATAACTTTGCCACCCATCAGCCTCTTAGTGGCCCATCAGCTGATCAGATACAAAGAACCTCACAAACAACATCCAAGCCCACGCACCAGCTGCCGGCCTTTCAGCTTCCTGATGGACAGGACCCAGCTATGTGCCTGCTGCTATCCAGTCAGGTACTTGGGCAGAAGGGACCTCACAAACAAAATCCAAGCCATGTACCTGCTGCTGACCAATCACCTGCAGAAATAGGAGCGACCACAAAACCTGCATTCTAGCCCTGTGCCTGCTGGTAGCCTATCGGGTACTGAGGCAGACATGATCTGACAACCACTTACCCCACGCAACAGTCAAGTGCTGGCCTATCAACTTCACCCATAGAAGTGACCTCATGGTCACTTTCCCACCCATGTGCCTGCTCCTGGTCCATCACCTGCAGAGGCAGAAGTGACCTCACAGACACCTTTATGGTCATGGGCCTCCTACTATCTGAGGAGCTTCTGAGACACAATGCATCTCAGAAAAATGTCCCCACCTGTCAGCCTCTTGGTGGTCTATTGGCTCACCAGATACAACTGACTCCATAATTACCTACCAGCCCAATGGGCCTGCTGTTGGTCTTTCACCTTCCCTTATGGAAATGACCTCAGCATGGTCGTGGCTTCCATCCAGTCAGCTACTCATGCAGAAATGACCTCACAATCACCACCTGAGCCATGGGCCTGCTGCTGGCCTATCAGAGGCTGAGAGAGAAGTGATCCCACAGTCACCCTCCAAGCCATGCAACGGTTTCTGGCCTATCAGCTACTCAGTTCTAAATGACCTCACAATCAACACCCTAGCCCTGTGCCTCTTGCTGGCCTATCAGGTCCTCAGGCAGAAGTGACCTCACAAACAACTGCCCCAGGCATTAGGCAAGGGCTGGCCTATCAGCTGCTCAGATAGAGGTGACCTTGCAAGCATCAATCAAGCCCACGTGACTGCTGCTGATGGCCTTTTAGCTTCTCTGATGAACAAGGTTTGTGCTCTTGCTTGAGAGGTCCCTTCTGTCTCAGTCCTGATGGACCAGCAGCAGGACCATGGCTGGGGCATGTACATGTGAGGTCACTCCTGCCTCAGCAGCTGATAGGCCAGCAGCAGGCACGTGGCTTGGATACTGGTTGTGGGGTGAGGTTTGTGAATGCAGGGGTTTATTTAGCAGCCTGGCTGGAGATCCTGCAAGAATTTCAGCAACTGCAGGCCTCAACCAACCTAGTGACACATTGTGAAATGTGCTCAGCTAAGCAGGACACCTGAACAGTCAGGCTAGAAATGACTCCCTCAGAAAAGAGAGGAGCATGTGGAAAGGTGAGAACCCTAATACTGGCGGGGCTTGCAGACTTATTTGCATAAAACTACTTCAACTTGGCAAGCTGATTCTCAACTATGAGCCTTCAAGTATTTCTTGCTAACTTACAGGAAAGTGGTTGAGCAATTTTCAGGGTCCAAAGCAACGCTGTAATCTGCTTCATTTTCAGCACAACAAATAAGCTCTGAGCCCTTGAGACAGCACTCACTGTAGTATGTGCATCTGGTAGTCGTATTTGTAAGAGGCCAATTATTTCCTGAAGAAATACTTTGTCTTTGGAAGTTGTCCTTATTTGCCCGTTTTGAAAGGTAATGGCTGTGGCACTGCCACTCACAAGAGTACCTCTGAGTGCTCCATCATGGCAAGACCATTTCCTCATTAACTGTGCCAGAGAAAAAAGTCCCACCATGTCAAAACTGCTCTCTGCAGCCTCCTCCTGGATGTCAGCCCTGGATGCTTGCTTTAGGGCCTGGAGCAGTGTGCCATGTGCAGGTTACAGTAGAGATCCCCAAGGCAGTGATTCCTTTGGCAGGGAGAGATCAGGACACCACTACTCCCTTCCATATTTCACTGGATTGGTGGGGTTAATTGGATGGTTAATTAAGGGCTGATTGGGGGATACTACTGCGTTACAAGGAAAGGGTTTCTAGGCTACTGCCCTATTAGAAGAAAAGAGGGCCTGTGCCAATCATGTTTATAGGTAGTACCCCCAAAGAAGCCCTGGTTACCAGGAGAGAAGCAACTGCTATGCCTCTTGTGGGGGGGGGGACGCTCCCAGCTTCCCCCCACCCCCCTCCATCTGGTGGCAGTTACAAGCAGTTTGCATTCCTGTGCTTCACTCTCTGAAAGAGGATGTCAAGGCTTTGAGATAAGGCCTGCTTGGGCATTGGGAGCATGTCAAAGCTGTGAAATAAGGCCTGCTTGGGCTCCAGGACTCTGGGAAACAAAGCCTCCTCTCACTGCCAGAACAGTGTTAATTAGGGTGGTCTGGACTATCTCCTCCTCCTCAGGACCTTGGGAGATAACACCTACTCTCCCTGCTGGGGCAGTGTTGATCATTGCGGACTGGAATTAACTCCTTCTTACCCAAGCGATGGGATCTCTCCTTGGGACCACCACTGCAAGAGTAAAGCAGTCATTCGCAGCCACTCAAACTCCTTTCTCCAGTGCTGAAGAGTGCTCAAGGCAGCTATCTGCCATTGGGGGTGTTCGGCTATCCCCCCGCCAGCCCATGACTGTGGGTGCGATCATCATAGCAACGACGGAGGAGGGTTGAACCCTGCAGCAGCCAAGAGCTAGGGACTGCAACTGCGCCAAGAGACCTGCAGCTGGCCTAGCGAATCCACCTCCACCTTCCCGTAAAGGCTATAATAGCCCCGGAGGCTGTCTTTGGCTCGTCACGGATGACAGCGGGTCTGTCAACTTGTGAATCCCCTTGGGATGGGGACGCCCTCCCGCAGTTACTTCCCTGGGATTGAGTGTACGTTGGCTACTCAGGCAAAGCGTGGGTAAGAGTGTACATTGGCTGCTCAGGCAATGTGTAGGTAAGATCAATTAGAATTGGAAAATAAGTATTCTAGGTGAACTAATTTTCTGTTGATAAGAATTGTTGCTTTGTACTGTTGTAACTTGTGTAGTAAAATTAGATCTTTAAAATAAGCTGTGGAGTCAGGTAGTAAATCAACTTCCTGCCCTCTCTCGTGCCACAGAAAACCCTAATGGTCCGGGACTGTAAAGATGGTCGATTGTCCTGGAACAGCCAGTGCTGCTGCAACGTCCCACCGGTGCATGTGAGGAAGGCCTGCCTCTGGGGCAGCCCTGGGAGGCTTCTCAAGCGCACCAGGGCGGGAGACACCAGCGCTGCCCGACCCCTTTCCTCTCTCAACCTGCAGCCACCTTAGGGGCTCCAGAGAGGGGCAATACAAATCCCCCACAGACCTGACAGAGCTGGGGGGAAAAAAGTCTTTCCTGGGCCCTGCAGGAAACCACCGGCTGCTCTAGAGGGTTGGCGGAGAGGTATGAGACTGCGGATAACCACCTGGAACATCCTCACATCCCATCCCCTGCATTTCCTGGGTGCTGCATCTGGCGTCCAAGCAGATAGGCATGGGGAGCTTTGGAACGGTCTTCGGCTGCCCAGAATGGCTGTCCTTGTTCTTTGCAGGCTCTTGAGTCCACTTTTCCCACAGTGGATGATGCCCAAGGAAAGGTGAGGAGGTTATCGAAGAAGTCTGGGAGATGTGGAGAGCAGAGGAGGATGCAGCAAAGGAGCAGAAGATGTGTTTGTGGCAGACTGCGGAGGCAGGTGCAGGCATTAGGAGTGGGCAAGAGGAGGAGGTGGCAGTACAGGTCTAGAAGAGACAGGCAGGAGAGGGCAAGGAGGCAGTGGCCGTGGTGAGGCTTCAAGGTGGTGGCCACTTGGAGAAAAGGCGAACAAGGAAAGGAAGGGGATGACAGTGAGGCACAGAGTGTCTTTTCTAGAGCCTGGGGCGCCATCTACAAATATGTGTTTCAGGAGGGGAGGGCCACCTCTCCTGTGGCGGCCGAGCCCTGCCAGAGGAGAGCTCCGGCCACTCTCCTCCCTGGCCCACTCTAACCCCAAGCCAGGAGGCAGGCACTGAACACGCCTTGGACACAGGCTGCTGAGACACACCCACCGCCCCCCCCAGGAAGGGCTGGGGCAAAGGCCAACCCTCCAAACTCCCCAGGGCAGGGGGGATGACAAGCCCCGTGGGCAGCAGGGGACCGGCAGTTCCTGACAGCGCAGCTGCAGCAGCAAGCTCTCAGGCCACAGCCAGGACACGCACCACACAACCAGCACACCTAGGAGAGCAGAACAGCACTTTGCTTTTATTGTGTGCATGCAGGCACAGATGACAAGGGGCAGCTCCTCACGGCAAACAGCCTCAAGCCTGTGGCCTTTCCAAACACCCTGTGCTGTTTTGCACAAGCCACAAAACCCCAAGCATATGGAAGCAACGGCAGGCCCTGAGCTCCTGCGACACACTTGCCCCAGGGCAGGCAGAGACTGAGAGCTGCAGGGCACAGCTGGTGTCTTGGGGCTGCAAGAGCAGGCAGCCACTGGCCTGCAAGGGCGCAGAGGAGCCTTGGCAATGGGCCGTGCTCACTGCTCCAGAGGAAGGCGAAAAACCCCCAGGCACTGCTGCCAATGTGTCCTGGGGGAAAATTCCTTCCTGACCCCAAAGCTGGCGATCGGCTGTTCCCTGGGCATGTGAGCAAGGCCTGCCTCCCGGCCAGCCCTGGCAGGCTTCTCACGCCCACCAGGGCAGGAGACACCAGCGCTGCCCGACCCCTTTCCTCTCTCAACCTGCAGCCACCTTAGGGGCTCCAGAGAGGGGCAAAACAAATCCCCCACAGACCTGACAGAGCTGGGGGGAAAAAAGTCTTTCCCGGGCCCTGCAGGAAACCACCGGCTGCTCCAGAGGTTTTGGCGGAGAGGTATGAGACTGCGGATAACCACCTGGAACATCCTCACATCCCATCCCCTGCATTTCCTGGGTGCTGCATCTGGTGCCGAAGCAGATAGGCATGGGGAGCTTTGGAACGGTCTTCGGCTGCCCAGAATGGCTGTCCTTGTTCTTTGCAGGCCCCCGAGTTCACTTTTCCCACTCCTCTCCAGCTGAAAAGGCCTGGTGGCCTTGGGCATCTCGAGGGGTGGGGGGGTCTGCTCATGCGAACAAGGGGTTGGTGCAGTCTCTGCAGGACCACAGCTACATGCGGCTTGGAATCCCAGCCTGCTCGGAGCATGACTTGGATCAGAGCACCTCCAGAGAACTCTTCCAAGGGAAATTCTTCCACGACCCAATGGCTACACAACGGCTGAATCAGCTGTGAGATTCAGCCCCTTGCCTTCCCATCAGGAAATGCCTGGGCACAGTCTCCGCTCCCAGAGGAATGGCTGCTGACCGTGGCGGCAGGTGTCCCTTCCATTTCCCACAGGAGGCATGCAGAGGCCAGCAGTGCCCAGCAGCGCCACACGAGTCCAGGAACAAAGCCTTCAAGCCTGCTTGCCTTGGCCTCCTTGGGTCAGCTCAGCTGACGGGGCTTAGAAGAGACCTGCAGCTGGCAGATGCTGACCTCCCTCTGCTTTCCAGCGAGTGAAAACCCTGTGAAAACATTGCTGTCCCTTGGTATTGCTCTCTCCGCCTTTGGAGGCGTCCCAGGCAGAAGAGGGACAGCATCAGCAGTCTTGCTGAGGCTCAGACAAGCCAAAGGCCCAATCTTAGAGCAGGTGCTGGCCACTGCAGCAGCACTCTCTCCCCCCAGGGACGTGCTCCCCAACAAAAGCCCTTCCCGGCACAGGCCCTTGTCCCACCAGGCTGGAAGCACTTCCTCTGAAGAAAGAAGGCTTTTGGTCCGCAATCAGCAGGCAACCTCTTCTATGCCCGTGCTGCTGCAACCTCCCACCGGTGCAGGCTGGCACCAGACGCCAAGCACAGGCGAGGAGAACTGGCACCTCCGAGAGTCCCTTGTCCTCAGGGGGACCATTGGTGCCGTGATGGGGAAGGGCCGCCTGCTTCCCAGTTCCAGCAGCTCTGCGAGGCTTTGCCAGGGAGCTCGGACCTCCCACCTCCATCAGCCTCTCAGCACTCCTCATCCAAGGGAGCCATTTCCTGAGGCTCTTTCGAAGACCCATCTCTGCTGTCACAGGTCAGGCACGGAGGGCCACTTGGCTCAGCAGGCCAGCAAAGGTGCTGCACGCGGGGCCGTTGCCACAGGCCAGGTCGTGGCCACATGCCACGAGCATCAAGAACTGCTCGAGGTCATTTGACTGAAAGCACACACAGAACACTGCCTCACAACACGCATCACAATACCCCTTGCTGACTCCTGCCACCAGATTGAGTCCTGCAAGGAGCCAGCAGATTCCTGTGCACTGGAACCTGCATTCCAGTGGTGGCAACAATGGCCAGGAAATGGCTTCCGAAAAGAATGAGAGGGCTGCTATCTTTTTGCAGGCTATGGAAGAGCTGCGTTTCCCTCTCCGGGAGAGCAGTGGAATGGAGCTCTCCCTGGGCAGCTGGAAGCGCACAATAGCCCTGCGTGACCCTCAGCAGGCAAGCCCGCTGGAAGAGCAGGATTTGGAGAGACATGCGGGCACAGGCAGCCTCTCGGATTTGCTGGCTTGTCTCCCTCCTGTTAGCTGGAGGAAGGAAGCACTCCACAGTCAAATCCCGCACAGCTCCTGCAAACACCCAACCAGTCTTCCTCGAGCCCTGCGCACTGCACTGCCTCCAAGCTCTGCACTAGCACCAGAACACAGCACCGCGCACTTCAACCTCAGCATGTCCCTCCCCGCTGACCTCTCCTGCAAATGCCGCTGCCACAGCTCCCAAGATGCAGCAGCCCCAAGACAATTTCCACCATGCCCCTTGAGGGCCTGACAAGCACCAGATGCCTGAGGCCACCACAAGCTCTCAGACGACAGCTCCAAACACCTAGCAGCACCAACACCCTGAGCCAGCACAAGGCAGAACACAGCCAGTCTGGGAGCTCCAGAAAAGCAGGGTTTTCTCCACCCCAAAAGCACAGCACAGCTCGGGCTTTGTCTCAGCACTGCTGAAGCTGATGCAGCCTCCTCAGAAAGCTCCTGACGCAACACCAATGGCCACCACAAAGGGAGAAACAAGGGCAGCAGGGGCAGAGCAAGAGGAAGGCAGAGCCTTGTTCCACTGCACGGGCAAGTGGCTGGGCCACCAGCAGGCTACTCAGTTCCCTGCAGTCTCTTGCCAGTGGGAAGTGCAGGCCAGTGGGGCCAGAGAGATCACGAGTGCTTTGGGGCTCTCATGTCTCCCTCGTGGCCTGAGGAGGCGGCAGAGTGGTGCACCTCTCTTTGCTAGGCCCCTTCTCTCGCTCTCCTTGGCAAAGAGGCATCCTAGGGTCTCACCGTGCCTGTCTTCTCCATCCTGGTTTTCTTCAGGCCGTGTTTAGGCAGCGTTAGGGAGCGGAGCGGCAGACACAGGCACTCGACGAGCTCACGAGGCAGAGCAGGGAGTTGTCTCAGCACCAACGCCGGGCAGAGAAGGTGCAAAGCAAGGGCTGGAAGGAAGGTCAGAGGAAGGCCAGGAGGAGGTCTCCGTACCAAATGGAGGTGCAGCTGCTGAGTGCTTCCATCGTTGGGTGGCCGGAGGTGCAGGCACTGGTGCCCCCGCATGTCCTGCGATAATGCCCCGCTCGGAAGCCATCGATAGCCCTGCTGCCCTCGCAGGGCTGCGCTGGTGCCCAAGGAGAGCCTGCCGAGAGCCTGCCGAGAGCCCTTGGCTGCAGGCAGCTCTGTGCTCTGGCAGGGGGCCCGGGAGGCTGCGCCTCTTATGCTGCCCCGGGGCATTGTGACTGCGTTGCCGGGGGACAGCACTGTGACATCGGGGCCCCGGGGCCCCGCCGCAGCCTCCCCTGCCAGCTGCCTGCTGGCCCAGCATCGGCGCGCGGCACAAGGTCCCTGGGGTGCCAGCCCTCGTGCGGTCCCTGTGCCCAGGACGCCAGGGCAGCTGGTCCTGTCCTTGCGTGGCTGCACACTGGGCGTGGCCACGAAAGCCTGCTGGGCTCCTTGCTCTGTGTCCCTGTGCAGCAGGCTGCCCCTGTCACCGCAGAAAGGGCAGGAGTCCACTCACATGCTGCCTTTGGGAAGGGGCTTCTCTCGCAGCTCCACAAGCAGCCGGGGAGCTTGGCAGAGCTGGGCACAGTGCCAGCAGCTGGGCAGCAGTGACCTGCTGGCAGGTGGAGGTGGGGGTGTTGGAGGGGAGGGGCGAGCTCAGTTGTTCTGGGCACCAGACGGTGGCCCCGGGCCATGGGTGCAGGCCCATCTTCCGCCCTGCCTCACAGCATCAGGGCCAGGGCCCTAGCCGGACTTTTGCAGGCACAGAACAGCAGCAGGTGCAGCAAAGAAGGGCTCTCTCTTCTAAACACGTCTTCAGCAGAAGCACAACCTCTGGAAGGTTACACAGTGGCTCCTGTGGCTGTCAACACTAAGACCATGCCCTGAGATGGCTGCTGCCAGGCCTTCCAGCTGTTGGCGTGTGCAGTTTGAATCACATGTGCCTAGGATTTTCCCAAACGCCGGCCTCTAAACCTCCTCTCTTTACTAGGCTCCTGAAGCAAGCCATTTCTGACTGAGCAACTGGGAGCAGGCTTGTTCAAGACAAGGTTAGGGGACAGCCAGATGTGGGCTAAGCTGCCTGCGTGGGGTGGAACTCCAAGTCAGCATTGCCATGAAAGTCTCCAAGGCCAATGCAGGTAACCAGGGATGGAGAAGCTGTTGTCTCAACCAACGTGGCCAAGCACAGACAAGGAGGTTCACCTGGCTCATTGAGAAAGCCTTTGGGAGCAACATTTCGGGGTCTGGTTGGATATCTGTCTGTTTTTTCCCTGATAGCAGCAATGAAAGGAAATGGCAGTCAGCAAGGCTCTGGAAGTGCAAAGGCTGCAGCACTTTCTGCAGTCGGAGTCTGTAGGAAAGCTGCCATGTCCAAGCGTCTTGAGCAGCGCTGGGAAGGGTTGGCATAGGCTTGGTTCACTGCAGTCAGCCTCTCTACTAAACCTAGCACTCAGCCCCCCTCGCAGCTCGGCAGGAATTTTCAGAGGCCTCACACATACCCCACTGTCTTCTTGTGTGCATGCCACCTTGTTCAGCAGCTACTTGCACAACTCTGCAAGAGTCAGACAAGACATCTTCTTGGGCATGACTAGTCTCTTCTCAGGAGACTGACCTTGAGAAGTGCAGGCCCATTTTCTCACTCTAGCTTGGACATTGCCAGGGCGCAGCAAGGGCCAGCTGCTCCCTCAGCTGCTCCTGGGAGCTGGAAGCCAAACACAGTCCCACGGCTGCCATGGCAGCGACGTCACCAGCCAGGGCCCCATCCCACAGTAGCCACATGAGGTGAGCGAGGCAGGCCCAGAGATGGCAGCCCGGTTCAAGCAAGAGTCCAGATCATTGGGCGTGCTTGTGGTGATGAGACAGGTCCGAGGTCAAGCCGGGAAACCAATCCACAGGTCAAGTTCAGCATGAGGTCTGACGAGGGTGCCTGGGGTCAGACACAGTCCAGTGATCAGCAGATAGGTCCCGGGTGAGGCCAAGAGGTCTGGCCATGGGCCAGGTGTCCATGGCCGGGCACAGGCATGGCTGTAGCTGAGCAGAAGACTAGTGCTCCTACAGTGGTCCTTGGACTCGCCTCAGGAGAAAGCAGGGATGGCCAGCTCTGTCTGCAGGCCAGCAACTCAACTCTGCTGAGCCTACCGAATGGTGCAAAGGGGCTCTTCTGCTGGCTCTCCCAACCTGGGAGCTCCAGAAAGGCAGGGTTTTCTCCAACCCCAAAAGCACAGCACAGCTTGGGCTTTGTCTCAGCACTGCTGAAGCTGACGCAGCCTCCTCAGAAAGCTCCTGACGCAACGCCAATGGCCACCACAAAGGGAGAAACGAGGGCAGCAGGGGCAGAGCAAGAGGAAGGCAGAGCTTTGTTCCACTGCACGGGCAAGTGGCTGGGCCACCAGCAGGCTACCTCAGTTAGCATACTTGATGTGGCTCTTGCAGCATTTAACAAAGAAAAGCAGTCAGTGGCAGTGGACCAAAGAGCACCAGCAGGCTTTCGATTTGTGCAAGGAAGCGGTGGTCCAACACACTCTGAGTTATTTACACCCTATGAAGGACAATGTTTTGAATGGGAAGTTACAGTTCTATATAGGCCCATTGCCCCCTTCACAGGGACAAAACTATATTCTGACTGCCGTAGACACCTGCACAAGTCTGATGTGTACGTATCCCACCTCTCAGGCAAATCAATCTGCCACTGTAGGAGGTTTAGAGCAACTGATATGTACCAATAGGATACCTAAAGAAATACAGCGTGATCAAGGTACCCACTTTGCAGGACATGTAGTGCAGAAATGGGCAAAGGATATGGAGATCACCTGGATTTTACACATCCCATACCATCCCCAAGCTAGTGGACTAATACAAAGAATGAATGGTTTACTGAAAGAGCAAGTTCGAAAACTCACCCCAACACAGACATTAAAGCGATGGGCAAGTGTATTGCCCCAGGCACTATTCCTGCTTAACAATAGATGTGTGGGAGTACTTACTCCCTATGAATGAGTGCAGATTAAAGCAACATTGGCACCCCCCCCCCCGCCGAATATCAATTATGGAAGGAGGGGTTGCCCCCCACGTGCTTGCCTCACGAGAAGTAGAATTCTATGCGCCCAAATCGTTATTAATTGCCAAGCAGAAAAATACAAGCCTACGCTTGCAGCTCGATTGTCCATCGCAGCACGTATGGCTATTCACACCTTTGCTATCTGTTCAAATAACCCCACTTCTGCTAACTTCCTCTCCAGATTTATCGTTCCAGGTATCTGCATCTGCGCCAGTAAATATTTCACAAGGAAAACCCATACTGCGAAGAATTTTAGTCCGTAATGCTGCAGTACCTCAAATTCAGCAAACACCTTCAACACATTCCTTAGCTAATGTGTGGATATTAAATCCTCACAAGGAAAAACGACCTGGTACCATCCTGGCAGACGGGCCAGGAGCAACGCTCCTAGTGCTCCCTGATGGTGATACAACACCTTTTTAGCTCCCTGCTAACAGGTTATCCCCTCAGCATTTGTGAAGTATTGCTGGTATGCTGCATCCTGTGCTCCCCAACAAACGCAATCGACTTGCAGAATCATCCCGTACCACATATAAACACATGGATCTGGCTAGCTCAGCGTTTGGCCAACTTATCTGCCTTTTGTATTGCGGGTGGATGGTCTCTCCATGAGGTAATAACCACATGTTATATAGGAATACTAACCTCCCTTCAAATATTACAAAATTATACATTCTTGAGAAATTTTGATATCCAACTCACCCCCTTGAATTTATACGATCTGGGAACAGCCTCTACTAAATTAACACCTTGGACGTATTCATTTCAGATTGCCAATGTGTCCAAAGCAGATTTATGTTTTTGCTTTATCCATGCTACCATACCAAAGTATGATATGACCAATATGCAATTGAAATGTAACAGTACTATGAATATAACCTTTAGGGTGGTTCCTTTTTATGCAGCACCACTGCTTACACTTATGTGCCAGCCAATACCACCGGTGGCCCTTGCGCTATTACGCTAAGCATCCTCCCTTTTATGACAGAACAAAAGAGAAAGCCACGGCATGTTTTGCATGCCCCATGTGACCCCCACATGAATCTGCTTTCTCATGGAGAGGCTCCAGGATTGTTACTGAGCCTAACTGGTGTCCCGGGGGTGGTAACCCCTAATTATAAACAAGTAGAACATGTCGCTTGTGCTTTAGGCCAAGGACTAAATTGGACATCTAAAGCCATCGCCTCTTGAAACAAAGACTTCACTGCAATACGACAAAGCATTTTGCAAAATCGATTACTAATTGACTACGTTCTGCGCCAAACATAACCATGGATGCCATGATTTTGCTGGCATGTGTTGCTTCAACATAACTGATGAATCAGCATCTATTGAAACTAACATCTATCATCTGCAAGATATTATTCAACACGTTTCCCAAAATGATGGCGAAGCATGGCTAGCCAACTGGTTCAGTTCTCTAACCGGGTGCTTAGGCCACCTAATCCAAGGAGGGCTTCTGTTTCTTTTTGGCCTTGTTTTATGTTATGTTATAGCATCATTTCTCTGTAAAACCCCTTGTCCACACCCATCACACCCTCATAAAGAGTGGGACAGCCTGTGACTAGTACCTCATCTCGGGGGTGGAATGTATGGAGTAATGTGGAAGAATGTCAAGGAGACAGGCAATGGGAACTAGGCAGACTGTCCCAGGAGGAAAAAGAAACAGTGTAACCTGTCTTGCACATCTTCTCTGTTACAACCCCTAGCTTGACATGCTTTAGCAGTTATGATATCACACAACCATTTCATGAGCATAATGTAATTCTGCTTACTGCACATGCACCTGTTGCATAAAAGCCTATTAGTTCCCCCTCCCCGGGTTCCTCGCCATGGACAAACGCTCAGCAGTGCCAGCAATTCTCCCCTCTTGTCTTCTTATTGCCTCCATGGGGGATAACACTGGGGAACGCCCGCATAGACACAGAAGTAGTAAATGCCTTCTAAGGATCCTTGTGTGCATTGTACTTGTGTATCTGCCCCTGCCTGGGTCTAGGGCGGTGACCCCACCTTGCACCCACACCCACCATTACCTACAGCTCTAGGCACAATCTCTGATTCACACTGCCCAGGGATTGTCCTCACCTTTGACTTCCTTCTGCATCAAATCCTCAAACAGAAGAGCAGTTTGCAGCACATGCTAGGGCACGGAATCCCGTGGGAAAGTTTAACTGGGAGGCATCAACTGCAGGCGGGAGTATTGGGCTGCCCAGAGGTCTTGTCCCCTCATGGGGAACCCATACTGGCTAAGCAGTGTCACCTAGTGCCTCATGCTACCCAAGCTATCACACTCCGGCCTTGGCTCCAGTGCCCTACCAATGAGCACAGAAGGAGAAGGCACAAACCCCCGCCTGGAAGCAGCTGTTTCATTACCTTTCTTGCCACTGCTGTGTCAGCTTTTCCCCTCTCCCGTTCCTGGGTGGGCTTCACAGGTGCCACAGGCCTCAGAGGTGGAATTCTAGGTGCAGTCTCAAGCTTGTACCTGGAAACAGCAAGAACACAACAGTCTGAAGGGAGGGCACCAAAGCGTCCTTTGCACCTCCTGTTAATAATGGGGACACACGGTCACATGAGAGCTATGGTGAAGTCCCTCCTTCTCCAAAGCAGAATATGCAGAATATGCCAGATGCTGGAGGACTGTATGAGACAGCTGAAGGACATAATGAAGACCTCCAGTGCTTGAAGGGGCATTAGCTTTCTCATCAGGCTGTGCCAGGACTTCCCTGTCCTTCCTGTGAGAAAGCTCGTTTTAACCCAAATCCTCTGCGTTGCCCTTGGAGACCATCTCCCATCTCCTGTGGGAGCCAGGGGCAGGGAGCCAGCGCCATACTCACTCTGCAAAGACAATGGCATGACCAGAAAGGGTCTGAGAAGCAGCAGTTTTGCTGCCTGAGAGGACTGACTCCCTCGTCTCTGGCATCTGCAAAGGGGAGAGAAACATGTGAGATGATGCCAAGAAAATTATCTTGTTGCTCACAAGAGCAGCAAACACTTCCGCTGCTCAGAGAAGAAGCTGCCTCTCTGAAATGATGAAACAAAGAACTCGGTTCCTCACAGCAGCCCCTCAGTTAGCAGCTGGAGGGGAATACATGAGAAAGGGTAATAACCCTGTCAGGCTTTTTGCAAGGCTGAGAAGCCAGAGACTCAGCCCAGAGACCAGGTGCTTCCTAATGCAGCAGCTGATGGAGGTAAGTACAAGAGAAGGCATTTCACTAGCTGGGGTTCCTGCTTGCTGCATTTTTCTGCTGCCTTGAACTGATGCCTTCTGAGGTGAGAACAAAGGGCTCAGATGTGCGGTTAACCCCACAGTCTCTCCTAACATTCAAACAGGTGCCTCAGCAGCATGGAAGAAAAAAGTGACACAGCCCTTCCTTTCCTTTTGCACAGCAGCTAACAGCTGGGAGGGACAACCCTCTGGAGTGTGTTCAAGGGGCAGCTGAGGGTCCTGCTCTGGGACCCACTGGAACAAAGGCTGGAGAAAAGGCCCTGGCCCACACAACAGCCTGAAAAGACACCACGCACTAAGACAGAAGGAAGAGACAGAGCTGTGAACCAGCGCTGGCCTACAGCCTTCTTGCATCTCTGGCTTAGCCCTTGAGGAGCTTAGCTCAGACTGCTTTCACATCTCACTTGCCCCTGAGAGCCCAGGCTGAAGGACACGCTTGCACTAGAGACCTGGCAAAGGGCATTGGACTGGAATGATTCTCTCTGTGACACCAGTGGCCATTCTCTCAGTGTGGCCACCACTAGCAGCATGTGGGTGCACACATCAGGAAAAGCCTGTCTTTGTGCCGCTGTGGCTCCCGGGGCACTGGGAAGAGCTGGTCAGCACAACTAGACCAACACAGTGACAGCAGCAAAAGGGGTGTGCTCCAATCTGGGCTTTGGTCTGCCTGTTCTTCGGCTTCCAGGCATGGATTCAAATATGACCCTGAAACAGAGAGGCACTAAACCCTGGTTTTCTGGAAGAAGGGAAGTCTCAGGGCAAAACACACAATAGGTGTGATCTTTTCTTTGAAGTTTTCCATGAGCACATGGGAAGGGGATCCTGGGCTGCAGGAAACTTTGGTTTGACCCACTACAGAAATTCCCAGGGTCTTCTATGTCACCAAGTCCTCTGAACGCTAGAAAAGAACAGTGCAGGGAGGTGGCATTACTCTAGGTCAGGACTGTCCCTGGGAGCAGAGAGGTCATGGCAGGCCAGTAGAAATGCATCCACTTGTACTTTGCTAGGATTTCAAAAGAACAAGAAGGAGAACTGGAGAAATGGAAAACTTACCCCAAGAAGCGCTTCTACCAGCTGTTCAGCCCCATTCAGCTTTTGCAGGATGCAGCTCTGCAGGTCTCGGGCTGCAGAAAGAGCCAAGGATCTCTCCATGAGACTGGGGATGACAGTCATCTTTTCTGCAGAAGACATGCTGCTGTTGATGAGTTTGCCAGGTAAAGGAGTTACGGGAGGAAGTAAGCAGGCTGTGTGGCATCCGACAGGAGGAGCAAGAGATAGATAGGATATTCCCAGAGACCCTACAGCTTCAACCCCCCCATAGCAGTGGAGATGCAGGTGGGCTCTGTGCCATGTGCATCACTAAGTCATAACTCTGTAGAAGATGAAGGCTGGATCATTCAGTATATTCCAGGTTGGGAGAGATTTAGCTGCGCCACATCACATGAATACAAGGAAGAAGGAAAACACAAGTACTGCGCTACAGCCCTTCCGTTCTTTCAGGCCACCCACAGCACCCTCAGAAGTGCACAGCAACCATCCCTGCTTTTGCCACCAGAGGCCTGTCCCTGAGAGCAGCCAGACTAATGTTGCCGTCACAGAGAAGATGGCATCCTTTGAAAAGAAAGGCCAACTCCAAACACAGCTCTCAGCTCCTGCTGCCCCACAGGCCTCACCCATGTTCACTACATCTGCAGTGCTGGCAGCGCTGACCAGCAATCACAGCAAAGCTGGCCTCTGAGGGGTTTTCAGGCACACTATGGTCCCCATCTCTCTCTCAAAGCTCTCTACATCTGGCTCACTTCTAAGCAGAAGGAGAATGCAAGGGGCAGCATGAATGCTGGTGTTTGCCTTGACAAGGTCCGGTGTGGCAAGAAACATGGACCAAAGTTTTTAACTAGATCTGAGCACAAGAGGAATCCCCAGGACACTGGGCATGTAGCCAGCTGTTAAAGCAAGTCAGAGAGAGAGGGAGTATAACTGTATTGTGCATTAGAATGTCATGATAATAATAATAATAAAAAAACATTGAAGCTGTTTTCAGGACCTGGTGGAATTCTAAATTTCTACCAGTCACATCTGAACAGCACTTGTGCACATCCCAAAGATGTCCCAAGGAGAAGCCAAAGGGTCAGGCTGTCTTCCTACCAGGAACATAGGCCTTATCATCGGTGAGGCCGAGAACCTCTGCAATATGCTTTGAAAGATGGAACACGGGTCTGCGAACAGTCAGAACACGCTTCCCACCACCAACTTGTTCAGTGACAACACCGAAGGTCCCAAGACGAATAATTCTGACTCCCTGAAAACAGGAAGGAAGAGAAGAATTATGAGACTGTTAGGTGGAGAGGCTGATGACTAGTCAGCGCATAGCGATGGTGCTCAGTGCCCTGCCCACTCCTGCTGTACTGGAACGCTTTGGAGAAGCTTTGGAGAAACTCTTTGGAAGAACCTTCCAGGCCCAGGGTGGCAGACCCACCTCCTTCAGCACCAGCTGCCGCACACACACCTCCCCAGGGAGCAAGGGTCTCTGGAAAGTAAGTGAAAGACACGTCATGCTCCGGGAGGGCCAACTCACAACCATTCAGCACATCCCTTACCCAGGAGATGACAAGTGCAAGCGCATTCTAACAGCATCCCCCTCCCCAAACATACCCCATCCCTGACAGCAGCTGCAGAGCTGAGGTGGGGACAGGGGCTTTAATGTGGACCCAGGAGGGGTCTGGATCTGAAACAGAGGCATTAGGGCATGGAGATCCTGCCACGGGACATCCACTAGGTGTTCCCGAGCTTAAAGCCTGCTCTGCCGCTCTGGAGGTACAAGGAGATCCAGCAAGAAGGAGCGGGAGGCAGTGGCCGGTCACCCAGACAGCAAGTTGCTGGGAGCTGAGGAAAAGTCCAAGGATTCATTTCCAGCACAGCTGTTTCTGGAAGCCTCTCCAGAGCCCAGCAGGAGCTGCAGGAGCCCTCAGCCTTCTTCAAACAGGTCTCCTGTCCTTCCAGATGCAGCTGTCACAGAGGGACCCCCTCCTTAGGGATTTTGGCAATGGATTTGCACGCAGCGAGAGGACGGTGCTCTGCCCAATGTAGTGCAGGGGCTCAGGGCATCCCGCAGGGTCTCCCCTGCAGGGCCAGGCATCTCCCACTGCTGCCAACAGCCCCCCCACATCTGCCAACAGCCGGGGACTGTCCCTGGGCTGTGATGGGTCTCTGCCCATCGCCAGGGCCAGCCATGTGCCAGGTGCTCGCCCCAGGGCAGCCATGTGCCCATCCCCACTCTGGACCCGCTGTGTGCCAGGTCCTTGCTGGGGCTGGGCCACTGCTGGGCACCCTGGGCCTGGGCAGGGTGGGGAACCACTCTGCCCTGGGAGGACGCAGGGCCAGCCCTGCCGAGGGCTGGGCACCCCAGCCTGGAGGTGATCGCTGCAGCCACCACACACCAGCTCCAGCGGCCCGTCCCTGCCCAGGGCAGCAGGAGCAGGCAGCTGGGGCCGGGCCGGGCTGGGGCGGTGCTGCTGTGGAGGCAGCGCCAAAGGTCAGAGTGGAGAGAAATACTGTGTCATGTCAGCGCTGCTGCACAGTCCTCCTGCAATAGGACCCAAAACCGTGTTGCTGCCAAATGCCAAGCAGAACTGTAACTTGATCAGCACGCATGATCATGGGCCTTGGTCTTGAAGAAGGAAATGGAATTAGAAAAAGCATAAAGCATAAACAAAGGGTTCCTTCCCTTCCCAGGTAGCTTTTTCAGAAAACCGGCAGTTACCCACTGTTACCTGGGATCAGCTCCCCACCAGTCCAGCTTGCTGCAGAGTGGAACAAATGCCAGTGCCAGCACGACGGGGAAGACCGTACTGGAGGGGTAAAATCAGTGGGAGGGAGAAGGAGGGGGTTTGTTTGATTGATTGTTTGTTTGTTTGTTTGTGTTTATGGCAGTATCAGCAGGGCAGGAGAGCCCAGGGCAGCCCTTGGCAGGGGCAGGGCCACGGTTGCCAGGCAACATGGTGGGGGGCAGGAGGCGGGAGGAGGCCACGTGCCCTGCAGCCAATGGGGTGCGGTTGCCAGGCGATGCGGGGCAGGAAGCAGGAAGCAGGAAGCCAGGTGCCCGGCAGCCAGCAGGGTGTCGTTGCCAGGCGACAGGGGCGGGGCCTGGCCTGCCCTGGGGGAGGGAGTCCCAGGCCCTGGAGGCGGCTGGAGCCCTGCTGGGGCGGCCATGGCGGGGCAGCACGTGGGGCCGGGAGCACTGGGGAGCCGGGCCCTGTGCGCCCCGGCCGTGCTGCCCCAGCCTGCTGGGACGGGGGGCCGTGAGTGCCCCGAGGCCCGGCTCTCCGGGGCGGCCATGCACCCCGTGGAGGCGGTGGGTCCCTGCCCTGCCACAGCCGGAGGTGCTGGCCAGGCGGGGAGGCCTGGGCTTGGTGCGGCCCGAGGGGCTGGACTGGCTCTGCCTCCTCCTGGGGAGCCGCATTGTCCCAGGATGTGCTGCGGCGCTGGCCCCAGCACAGCAGGTTTCCCTCTCTCCAGGCTCTCTGGGTGCCGATGTTGTCTGAAAAGCGGATTCGTTGCCCGGTGTGCAATAAGCCAATAATTACACACTCAGGAAAGACATTCGCTTATTTATTTCAGAGTATAATGAGGACAGTTAAGTTAGGGATACATGGACCTCCAATTCTTTTGCCAGATTGGCAATACGTACCTAGAAATAAAACATTTGGATTTAATGCTTCTTTTAGGGCTTTAGCAGTTCTAGGATGCCCTTGATTAAAGAATGCTTCTTTTCAGAAGATAGAGATAGAGGTTATCCTAATCTGCCTAGCTTAAACAACATGAACATTCTTTCTGAGCTTCCAGGGGTGTCTTGTAACAATTCCCCCCTCTGAGACTTATATGACCATTCTCATATTAGTCTCACCCCTTTTAAGAGTTTTCCCTTGTTAACTTTTTACAACATCTAGAAATGCATTGAATCACTAAATAAACACGTACAGAAACTAGTAACACCATTCCCAAAATTGTTAAACACTTTTTAACCCATGAGCTTACATCAGGGAACCAGGAAGTCAACCATTTCCATGTTTCTTCAAATCCAAAGGAGGTACCATCTTTCTGAACCCCATGTAAGATTTCAGTCTGCTTCCAGATTTCATTTAGATCGGTAGAAATTCTCCCGCTTTGATCCTCATATACACAGCAACTAGTATTTATTACTGTACATACTCTTCCCTGAGATGCCAATAACATATCTAGGGGCCTTCTGTTTTGGGTGGTTATTTTAGCAATTTCTTGAACCTCTTCTTGTAAAGCTGCAATGGCATCAGAGGTTTTATTCCCTATTTTCTCAATAACTACTGAAATATTTACTCTTGCTTTTTCAAGTTCACTCACTCCCAACTGTGGAAGCAGCCACCTTGCGAATGAATGAAGCCCTAGGAGTTCGATCTACTACAGGATTATTGACCCTCTTTTGTCTCCTCATGAATGTTCTTAGCCATGATTTTTGATATTTGTTACTCAATTCTTTTGTTACAGTAATATTCGGGATTATTGCCCATAGAGTCCATGTCCCTGACCAATTAGGAGGTAGCACTTTTCGTGCCTTGTTCCCACACAACCAATACCATCCACTACCTTTCGGAACACGCCACCCATTTAGTTCCTTACTTGGCCACTTGTAACCTGTTTCAGGTATCCGAGAGCAATCTTTATAACTTCCTGCCTTAATGGCTCCAGTACAGTTGATCTGTTGCTTTCCATAAAGTACAGTTTTCTCCCACCATTTATTACTATTATTACATCTTCGGATGCATTGATAATAATCTCCTGTCACACTCTGGACTTGCCATTCCTGTTCTGCTGTTTCATCATATTTCATTTAATCACTATCATTTCTTACCTGTTTCACAAATTCCATAAAGGAAAAATTAAGAGGCACTCCAATTAGGGGGAAGCCCTTGTTGGAATGCCCAGGGAAGTGGGCACACACCCAGCAATCCCTCTGGTTAACTATCTTCACAGATTTCGTAATTACTTCCAAATGGAGATTATGGCTCCAAAATCCTTCCTGATTCCCTTTAATTGTTTGGCTCAGGTAACCTAGAAAAACTAACCACCACATTTCTCCCCCGTTGTTTGTTAAGGAGACAGATACCTTAACAACAATATTAACCCTATTCCTAACAAACAGATTAAAGCAATTCTTCCCTGAATACAATCTAAATTTAAAACTGATTCACTTCTAATACAACTCATATATCTTTATATATTTTTAACTTTAAAGGTTGAACTTGTTCAGCTTTCCACGTCTCTCGAGGTACTGCTTTTACTTGGGTGTAGTGGATCCAGGAATCAATTCCCTGCAGTTTCACAGCAGTATTTGTTGTTAGTAGTACAAGATATGGTCCACTTTTCTACCAACGGCTCATCCTTCCAGGTCCGAAGATACACTTGATGTCCTGGCTGGAATGAATGTACAGGTGAATCTAAAAGTACAGGAGATCTTAACTGGATGTACCTACGGAGAGAAGTAAGAACCTTTGCCATAGACAAGAGAGAATCACTTAAAATTTGATCACCCTTAACATGCATTTGAATTTCATTCCCTGTTAAATTTACAGTGTAAGGTTTACCATACAGAATTTCAAATGGACTAACTTTCTCCCTAACCCTTGGCGTTATTCTGCTTCTTAATAATGCCAGAGGTAAAACATCAGTCCATTTCATCTGAGTCTCCTGACACAATTTCCCTATCTGTCTCTTAATTGGTTGATTCATTCTTTCCACTTTTCCACTGGATTGTGGCCTCCAGGGGGTATGTAAGTCCCATTTAATTTGTAGTATTTGTGAGATTTGCTGTACTATTTCTGCTATAAAATGAGGTCCCCTATCTGAAGAAAACCCTTCTGGTACCCCAAATCTTGGTATGATTTCTTTTAATAACATTTTCACTACCTCCCTTGCTTTATTGGTACAACACAGGAAAGCCTCAGGCCATCCTGAAAAGGTGTCAACAATTACCAACAAATAATTATATCCATTACATTTTGGTAATTCAGAAAAATCAATTTGCCAGTAATCCCCAGGCATGAAGCCCCTTTTTACTTCCCCGGGGGGGAGCTTCTTCTGAATCTTGGGATTATTTCTAAAACAGATTTCACGTTTTTGTGTAATACCCTTTGCAATTATTAACATACTAACTCTCACAGCAAATCTTTTAACTGTTTCAGCCAATGCCTCAGCTCCCATGTGGGTACTATCATGTATTTGCTTCATCAGCTTCTTCATTATCGGCAAAGTTACCACACACTGTCCAGTAGATGTCACCCACCATCCTTCGGAGTTTTTATGCATTTCAGTATTTCTGCTAATTTATTTTCTTTTTCAGTGTATACTGGAATTTCCATTTTTAACATTCTCTCTGGAACTAAGGCTGCCACCGACACAGATAATGCTGCCCTTTTTGCAGCCTCATCGGCCCTTTTGTTCCCTTGAGCTATGTCAGTCTGTCCGGTTCCTTCCAAATTGCGCCATGGGCATGTATAACCCCAAAGGCATATTTTGAATCTGTAAACACATTAGTCCGTTTTCCCTCTGATAATTCCAGAGCCCAGGTTAAAGCAATCAGTTCTGCTTTCTGGGCGGATGTATTTGCTGGTAGCGATCTTGCTTCGATTTCTCCTTCCAAAGTGACAACAGCGTATCCAGCCCATCTTTCTCCCTTTATTATAAAACTGCTCCCATCAGTAAATAATTCCCAGTCCGGATTCTGCAATGGAATATCTCTCAAATCTGGATGGCTAGAATATACTCACTCAATAGTTTGTAGGCAGTCATGAGCCAACCTCGCCTCTTCATGAAGTGGTAATAAAGATGCGCCTTACCGGTTTAGCTCCTTGTTTTAATTCCACCTTTGCCGGTTCTACACAGGTTTCTCCGTTGCCCACACAAAAGGGACTACTGCGTCCATTACTTCAGAGGGAATTTCGCTTGGTCCATTCTCCACCTGTTCGGAATCCAGTGCTTTCTGCAACATATATGCTTGTGCCTTCCAGGCGTTACTTTGTGGAATGTGCACTTGAACTTTGTTTTTTATCAAAGGTTATCTGTGCCCCCAGTTTATTCAGTAAATCCCTCCCCATTAGGGGTAATGGGCATTCTGGCATATATAAGAATTCATGTGTTAACACACTATTTCCTGTTTCACATTTAATTGGTTGAAAGAAAGGTTTGACCTCTCGCTTTCCCGTGGCCCCAATTACTGGCATCGAGAATTTACTCATTGGTCCCTTACAGCTATTTAGTACTGAATGTATTGCTCCAGTGTCTACTAAAAATTTAACTGTTTCGTTCCCCAGCTTTACTGAAACCAGGGGTTCGGCTGGGGAATCCAATTCCTCAACCCCTGGTCCCCGTCAGTCTGAATCCTCTGTACCAATCATGAGCAAATCTGCCTCTGGAACAGATGCAGACTGAGATTTCTAATGATCTGATTGTTTCTTCGGGCACTTATTTTTCCAGTGCCCCTTCCCCCTGCAAATTGCACAGTGATCTCTCCTCAGTGGAATTCTATTTCCCAAATTCCCTCCTACTCTATGCCCTCTTCTACATCCTTGTCCTTTCAGAAAACCCCTTCCCCGAGAGGGAGTTTGTGCCTGGGCAAATGCAGCTGCCAAGCTTGCAGCATTTTGCCTCTTATCTCTCAGTTTCTCCTTTTGTTTTTCCTTTCTCTCTACTTCTTCCCTGTTATTGTACACCTTATATGCAATTTAACTGTTGGTACTGTTTAGTCATTAACCTGCCTGCTCCTGTATTTTGATCCCACTCCGGTTCCTGGGCCGGCATAAAATGGTCTGGTCCATCCCTAGCATTTTGTCTTTCATTCTCCTCTTGAGCTTTGTCTAATACCATTCTTTTCTCCTCAGGTGCAAGCAAAGTATTTAAAAGCACCTGTAAATCCTGCCAATCTGGATTATGATTCTCAATTATCATTTTAAAGGATTGATACATCTTTTCTGGATTTTCTTGGTACGACCCGGTAGACTCCTTCCAGTTCATTAAATCCGTGGTTGAAAAGGGGACCTTAACATATACAGGCATTCCGTCTGGTCCGACTGCTTGATGCAGCGGGGCCTGAATCGTGGGATTTTGTTGAGCCCGAGTAGCCCGAGTTCTGCCTGCAATCCAGCTACATGCCTCACTTCCCTTATTTCTGCTATCGATACTATCTTGATCTCTTTCCGGAGAGACCAATAGTTGTACATCCTCTTCCTCATCACCCACTTTTAAACATCTTTTCCCAATGCTACAAGCAGAGCAACACCGAGGCATTTTCTCTTTGTTTCCCATCATCATTAACACATTTGAGTCAGAGATCAACAGCTTACATTTTTTTTTCTAGTTTCATGATCATTTCTCAGAGAGAACAAATCTACATATGGGACCTCATCCCATTTCTTCTGTCTTCTGCAAAACAACATAAGTTGCAAGATTGGATTATAGTTTAGCGTTCCCATTTCTGGCCATTTTTCCTCATCCTCCAGTTTATACATTGGCCACCACTGAGTACAGTATTCCTTTAATTTTCTCCATGTTAAAGGATTCCCACCAAACTTACTCCAATGTTTCAGGATGCATCCTAAAGGAGAACAGGAGGATACCCCCACAGATTGTCCTGTTCCCATATTACCACCCTTAAAAGAACGTTCTTACCAATTACGTTTTCGTACACTCCAGTCGTCACTGTCCAAACGTGTACAAAGCTTACCTTTGGTTACCACAACCAATTACCCTTGTATCATACCCTCTATGCAATGTCTCTTAATAATTACTGCGTTGCACCTTTGAGTCGCTTACCTGTTCCGACCAGGGAGGGTGCTCACGGAGTCCCGAAACAAAACGGTCGGTGCGCGCTGGAGTCCGATGAGCAGCGTCTCCCCGCCGGGAACTGGCAAGAAGATCCGGGCAAGGCTTTACAGCGAGGGTCCCACCTGGGTCGCCAGAAAACTGTTGTCCGAAAAGCGGATTCGTTGCCCGGTGTGCAATAAGCCAATAATTACACACTGAGGAGAGACATTTGTTTATTTATTTCAGAGTTGCGCAAGCCTGGGTGCTCGGTGGTTTCCCACAAATCAAGCACACCCCCCCAACTTTTCAAGTAGCATTTATACAAGCAAATTGCCAGATTTGCAACTTTCCCTTTTACACTGATTGGTGAGTGATTTCTTCATTCCCCGGGTCCCACCCCTGTCTCTCAAGGTCCTGATGAGGGGAGATCAATTAACACTGCCCCAGCAGGGACAGTAGGTGTTATCTCCCAAAGTCATAACAAGGGGGAGATAGTCCAGACCCCTTCATTAACTTTGTTTCAGCAGTGAGAGGAGGCTTTGCTTCCCAAGGTCCTGGCACCCAAGCAGGCCCCATTTCACAGCCTTGACATCCTCCCTTTCAGAGTGTGGGGCACAGGAATGCAGACTGCTTGGAACTCCCTTATCTTTCCAGCTGGCACCAGCTCCGGGGCCCCTTCCTACTGAAATAGGAGTGCGGCCCAAGGCTTCAGCAAATACAGCTACTCATGCTAAGCCTAATCTACCTAGTTCAAACATTCTTCCTGAGCTTCCCAGGGTTGTCTTGTAACAGCCCTAGAAAAGACACACTGTGCCTCACTGTAATCCCCTTCCTTTCCTTGTTAGCCTCATGCTTATGCTGAAGACGTGTTGACAAGAGAGGGCCCTTCTTTGCTGCACCTGCTGCTGTTCTGTGCCTGAAAAAGTCCGGGTAGGGCCCTGGCAGCGAGGCAGGGCGGAAGATGGGCCTGCACCCGTGGCCCGGGGCCACGCTCTGGTGCCCAGAACAACTGAGCTCGCCCCTCCCCTCCAACACCCCCACGTCCAGCTGCCAGCAGGTCACTGCTGCCCAGCTGCTGGCACTGTGCCCAGCTCTGCCAAGCTCCCCGGCTGCTTGTGGAGCTGCGAGAGAAGCCCCTTCCCAAAGGCAGCATGTGAGTGGACTCCTGCCCTTTCTGCGGTGACAGGGGCAGCCTGCTGCACAGGGACACAGAGCAAGGAGCCCAGCAGGCTTTCGTGGCCACGCCCAGTGTGCAGCCACGCAAGGACAGGACCAGGTGGCCTGGCGTCCTGGGCACAGGCACTGCGCGAGGGCTGGCACCCCAGGGACCTTGCGCCGCGCGCCGATGCTGGGCCAGCAGGCAGCTGGCAGGGGAGGCTGCGGCGGGGCCCCGGGGCCCCGATGTCACAGTGCTGTCCCCCGGCAACGCAGTCACAATGCCCCGGGGCAGCATAAGAGGCGCAGCCTCCCGGGCCCCCTGCCAGAGCACAGAGCTGCCTGCAGCCAAGGGCTCTCGGCAGGCTCTCGGCAGGCTCTCCTTGGGCACCAGCGCAGCCCTGCGAGGGCAGCAGGGCTATCGATGGCTTCCGAGCGGGGCATTATCGCAGGACATGCGGGGGCACCAGTACCTGCACCTCCGGCCACCCAACGATGGAAGCACTCAGCAGCTGCACCTCCATTTGGTACGGAGACCTCCTCCTGGCCTTCCTCTGACTGTCCTTCCAGCCCTTGCTTTGCACCTTCTCTGCCCGGCTTTGGTGCTGAGACAACTCCCTGCTCTGCCTCGCGGGCTCGTCGAGTGCCTGTGTCTGCCGCTCCGCTCCCTAACGCTGCCTAAACACGGCCTGAAGAAAACCAGGATGGAGAAGACAGGCACGGTGAGACCCTAGGATGCCTCTTTGCCAAGGAGAGCGAGAGAAGGGGCCTAGCAAAGAGAGGTGCACCACTCTGCCGCCTCCTCAGGCCACGAGGGAGACATGAGAGCCCCAAAGCACTCGTGATCTCTCTGGCCCCACTGGCCTGCACTTCCCACTGGCAAGAGACTGCAGGGAACTGAGCAGCCTGCTGGTGACCCAGCCACTTGCCCGTGCAGTGGAACAAAGCTCTGCCTTCCTCTTGCTCTGCCCCTGCTGCCCTTGTTTCTCCCTTTGTGGTGGCCATTGGCGTTGCGTCAGGAGCTTTCTGAGGAGGCTGCGTCAGCTTCAGCAGTGCTGAGACAAAGCCCGAGCTGTGCTGTGCTTTTGGGGTGGAGAAAACCCTGCTTTTCTGGAGCTCCCAGACTGGCTGGGTTCTGCATTGTGCTGGCTCAGGGGGTGCTGCTAGGTGTTTGGAGCTGTCCTCTGAGAGCTTGTGGTGGCCTCAGGCATCTGGTGCTTGTCAGGCCCTCAAGGGGCATGGTGGAAGTTGTCTTATGGCTGCTGCATCTTGGGAGCTGTGGCAGCGGCATTTGCAGGAGAGGTCAGCGGGGAGGGACATGCTGAGGTTGAAGTGTGCGGTGCTGTGTTGTGGTGCTAGTGCAGAGCTTAGAGGCAGTGCACTGCGTAGGGCTCCAGGAAGACTGGTTGGGCGTTTGCAGGAGCTGTGCGGGATTTGACTGTGGAGCGCTTCCTTCCTCCAGCTAACAGGAGGGAGACAAGCCAGCAAATCCGAGAGGCTGCCTGTGCCCGCCTGTCTCTCCAAATCCTGCTCTTCCAGCGGGCTTGCCTGCTGAGGGTCACACAGGGCTATTGTACGCTTCCAGCTGCCCAGGGAGAGCTCCATTCCACTGCTCTCCCGGAGAGGGAAACGCAGCTCTTCCATAGCCTGCAAAAAGATAGCAGCCCTCTCATTATTTCGGAAGCCATTTCCTGGCCATTGTTGCCACCACTGGAATGCAGCTTCCAGTGCACAGGAATCTGCTGGCTCATTGCAGGACTCAATCTGGTGGCAGGAGTCAGCAAGGGGTATTGTGATGCGTGTGGTGAGGCAGTGTTCTGTGTGTGCTTTCAGTCAAATGACCTCGAGCAGTTCTTGATGCTCGTGGCATGTGGCCACGACCTGGCCTGTGGCAACGGCCCGGCGTGCAGCACCTGTGCTGGCCTGCTGAGCCAAGTGGCCCTCCGTGCCTGACCTGTGACAGCAGAGATGGGTCTTTGAAAGAGCCTCAGGAAATGGCTCCCTTGGATGAGGAGTGCTGAGAGCCTGATGGAGGTGGGAGGTCCGAGCTCCCTGGCAAAGCCTCGCAGAGCTGCTGGAACTGGGAAGCAGGCGGCCCTTCCCCATCACGGCACCAATGGTCCCCCTGAGGACAAGCGACTCTGGGAGGTGCCAGTTCTCCTCGCCTGTGCTTGGCATCTGGCGCCAGCCTGCACCGGTGGGAGGTTGCAGCAGCACGGGCATAGAAGAGGTTGCCTGCTGATTGTGGACCGAAAGCCTCCTTTCTTCAGAGGAAGTGCTTCCATCCTGGTGGGACAAGGACCTGTGCCGGGAAGGGCTTTTGTTGGGGAGCACGTCCTTGTGGGGAGAGAGTGCTGCTGCAGTGGCCAGCACCTGCTCTAAGATTGGGCCTTTGGCTTGTCTGAGCCTCAGCAAGACTGCTGATGCTGTCCCTCTTCTGCCTGGGACGCCTCCAAAGGCGGAGAGTGCAATACCAAGGGACAGCAATGTTTTCACAGGGTTTTCACTCTGCGGAAAGCAGAGGGAGGTCAGCATCTGCCAGCTGCAGGTCTCTTCTAAGCCCCGTCAGCTGAGCTGACCCAAGGAGGCCAAGGCAAGCAGGCTTGAAGGCTTTGTTCCTGGACTCGTGTGGCGCTGCTGGGCACTGCTGGCCTCTGCATGCCTCCTGTGGGAAATGGAAGGGACACCTGCCGCCACGGTCAGCAGCCATTCCTCTGGGAGCGGAGACTGTGCCCAGGCATTTCCTGATGGGAAGGCAAGGGGCTGAATCTCACAGCTGATTCAGCCGTTGTGTAGCCATTGGGTCGCGGAAGAATTTCCCTTGGAAGAGTTCTCTGGAGGTGCTCTGATCCAAGTCATGCTCCGAGCAGCCTGGGATTCCAAGCCACATGTAGCTGTGGTCCTGCAGAGACTGCACCAACCCCTTGTTCACAGGAGAAGACCCCCCCACACCTTGAGATGCCCAAGGCCACCAGGCCTTTTCAGCTGGAGAGGAGTGGGAAAAGTGAACTCGGGGGCCTGCAAAGAACAAGGACAGCCATTCTGGGCAGCCCAAGACCGTTCCAAAGCTCCCCATGCCTATCTGCTTGGGCGCCAGATGCAGCACCCAGGAAATGCAGGGGATGGGATGTGAGGATGTTCCAGGTGGTTATCCGCAGTCTCATACCTCTCCGCCAACCCTCTAGAGCAGCCGGTGGTTTCCTGCAGGGCCCAGGAAAGACTTTTTTCCCCCCAGCTCTGTCAGGTCTGTGGGGGATTTGTTTTGCCCCTCTCTGGAGCCCCTAAGGTGGCTGCAGGTTGAGAGAGGAAAGGGGTTGGGCAGTGCTGGTGTCTCCCTCCCTGGTGGGCGTGAGAAGCCTGCCAGGGCTGGCCGGGAGGCAGGCCTTGCTCACATGCCCAGGGAAGAGCCGATCGCCAGCTTTGGGGTCAGGAAGGAATTTTCCCCCAGGACACATTGGCAGCAGTGCCTGGGGGTTTTTCGCCTTCCTCTGGAGCAGTGAGCATGGCCCATTGCCAAGGCTCCTCTGCGCCCTTGCAGGCCAGTGGCTGCCTGCTCTTGCAGCCCCAAGACACCAGCTGTGCCCTGCAGCTCTCAGTCTCTGCCTGCCCTGGGGCACAGTGTGTTTGGAAAGGCCGCAGGCTTGAGGCTGCGTGCCGTGAGGAGCTGCCCCTTGTCATCTGTGCCTGCATGCACACAATAAAAGCAAAGTGCTGTTCTGCTCTCCTAGGTGTGCTGGTTGTGTGGTGCGTGTCCTGGCTGTGGCCTGAGAGCTTGCTGCTGCAGCTGCGCTGTCAGGAACTGCCGGTCCCCTGCTGCCCACGGGGCTTGTCATCCCCCCTGCCCTGGGGAGTTTGGAGGGTTGGCCTTTGCCCCAGCCCTTCCTGGGGGGGTGGTGGATGTGTCTCAGCAGCCTGTGTCCAAGGCGTGTTCAGTGCCTGCCTCCTGGCTTGGGGTTAGAGTGGGCCAGGGAGGAGAGTGGCCAGAGCTCTCCTATGGCAGGGCTCGGCCGTCACAGGAGAGGTGGCCCTCCCCTCCTGAAACACATGGTTGTAGATGGGGCCCCTGGCCCTAGAAAAGACACTCTGTGCCTCACTGTCATCCCCTTCCTTTCCTTGTTCGCCTTTTCTCCAAGTGGCCACCACCTTGAAGCCTCACCACGGCCACTGCTTCCTTGCCCTCTCCTGCCCGTCTCTTCTAGACCTGTACTGCCACCTCCTCCTCTTGCCCACTCCTAATGCCTGCACCTGCCTCCGCAGCCTGCCACAAACACATCTTCCGCTCCTTTGCTGCATCCTCCTCTGGTCTCCACATCTCCCAGACTTCTTCGATAACCTCCTCACCTTTCCTTGGGCATCATCCACAGGCTGAGGGCCTCGCTGAGAATGGCCTGTCTGCCAGCTGACATGACAAGAGCAGCTCTGAACATGGGTGTCAGGAAGGGGCACCAGGTGCTGCGAGCCAGCAGAAGAGCCCCTTTGCACCATTCGGTAGGCTCAGCAGAGTTGAGTTGCTGGCCTGCAGACAGAGCTGACTGTTAAAGAATAGCAAACTGAAACTGTCTAGAGGTAGCCGCTTAGCACAACTTCTATAAAACTTGCTTAGCATGAGGAGCTAAATTTGCTGAAGCCTTAGGCCGCACTTAGATAAAATAATGAATTTTTACTTAGTCCAGTAAGAAAAGGGCCTCAGAGCTGGTTCAGGATGGAAAGATAAGGGAGTTACAAGCAGTCTGCATTCCTGCGTCTCACACTCCGAAAGGGAGGATGGCAAGGCTTTGAAATAAGAGCAGTGCAGGGCATTAGGACCTTGAGGGACAAAGCCTTAGCTCACTGCTGGGGCAGTGTTAATTGTTATGATTTCGAATCACCTCCTCCTCCTCCTCAGGACCTTGAGAGACAACAGTAAGACCCAACAAGTAACGAAGGTACAACCGTCAGCAGAAACCACAACAGTAAAGATAAGGGAGAAAAGCAGCCTGCCTAGGAACAATGATGAGACCCAATAAGGAGCAGGAGATCCCAGATCTAAAAATTACTGCAGGTGCAGGCATTAGTAGTCTGAACTACCATCTGAGGGGTGGGAAAGTTAATTTGAAAAAGCTATAATTGCCCAGGGATTTCTTTGTTTGGGGTCCCTCTTTGGAGGCACCCATCTCGAGCTGTAATTACTGCACGTGCGTCATTAAAATTTAATTGTTTAATTTGCTTTGATTTGGCTCTGAACTTTTCTGCGGGAACCCAGGGTCGGGCCCTGTTATGGTGGCCGACAAGCCTAATTTCCATAACAGTTTTGGCGACCCAGATGGGACCCTAGGCGACCACTGTCGGGGCCTCTCGTCTCCAAACAATCATCTGGCACCATTAGGTGAGTTCACCTGGGATCTTTGGCAACGAGAGGCACCAAAAAGGTGAGTCTTAAATTCCCACCTCAATTCTAAATTCTGGTCTGGTAACAGTGCACTGTAAGGGGTACGTGGGCTGATCACCGTAAGGCGTACCAGGCAGGAGGGTATGCGGGCTGGCCACTGTAAGGCGTACCAGGGGAACGGGTGCGAGTCCCATCCCCAGGGTTTGAGTGGGTTTTAAGTCCCAGCTCGGTCCAGCCGGAGAAGGGGAGTGCGCAGCCTGATCATCATGAGGTGCACTGCAAGACTATAAGGCAGAAATCTAGAGTCACTGTGACTGGTGTGAGTGGGAACAGCACTGTGTGTGTGAGTGCGTGTAGCCTGGGAACCGACCGAGGTGCCCGTCGGCTGAGGAAGCCGCCCGCTGCGAAGGGACAGCAGTCCTAGCAGTTAAAGATTCGGGTGGTGTGAGTGCGGTTCCCAGAGAGTGAGAGAAAGAGAGTGTGTGATCCCACCAGCCGCAGGGGCTGGTGCCACTGGTAAGGAAGTGCGCTGCCTGACTTGCTTAAGATGCACTTTTCAGGAACTCAATATGGGAGATAATTTCGGCATAGAAAAGGGGATGCCCTTAGCTGAAATTTTGGAAAACTGGAGTAAGATTGATGGTACCAAAAATCTAAGGAAAAAAGGTGTATCCAGCTGTGTCAGGAGGATTGCCCATTCCTGACAAAGGAGGGAAACCCAGCGGAACGGTGGCCACCGCAAGGGACTTTTGATCAGCAGGAACTAACTGTCTTGTGAAATCGTCTAGAAGACAGGTTTCCAAGTCGAATGGATTACTGGTATGTTTGGGAGAACTGGGCATGGGCGCGGGAGCATTTGAGCCAGGAGGGAGGGAGGAAAGAAACCTGCCAAAGGTAATTCTTGTGCTAGCAGATACTAGTACCCTGGACTGTGCTCCAAAAGTTTCTGCTCCACCTTATATGCCTGACAATCTCTCTGTCATTACTTCTCCTTCTCCTTCTCCCTCTACTCCACTGGCTGCTGGACTCTATCGTATGATCTCCAACGTGCTGACTAACCCTGCCGCTTTACAGCCGGGGGAAAGGAAGGGGCCAGTCCCCCTCCTCCTGTGCTGCGGGTATTTACTAATCAACCCTGGGACCCTGGTGATCTCACCTTATGGCGGAGGGGGTAAAATGCAGAGATTAAGAAAAGATGCAGAGTGATGTGTCCAGTTATTTTCTAATATATGCACTGGGCACAACCCACTCTGGAGTGATACCCAAATTCTTTTGAGGGAATTATTTCAACTAAATGAAGGGTATAAGATAATTAAAGATGCGGAAGTAGCACAGCAAGCCAGGGGAATAGAAACCTCTGGCTAGCAAATGATCCAGACTGGGATTGTAATAATGCAGGAGATAGAGCTGTGTGTCAAACAGGACTTTGAAGTTCAGTAGAAGCAATTAAAGCATGCAGAGAGTTAGGAGTAAATTGGACTAAAGTGCAAGAATGCAGACAGTGATTAGATGAACACCCCCACGTCTATGGGGGACTTTTGCGGTAAGCCCTGCTAAAATATGGAGGAATGACCCCACAAAACTTCAATGATGCTCTCGCAATGAGTGCTTTTATAGCTCAAGCAGCCCCTGATACACACAAGTATTTTAAAGAGCATATGCCAGGCTGGCAAGGGGAAGGGGAGCGGAAGAACCAGGGGAGATAGATGGAATCAAAGTGAAGGTGGTGTACAATTAAGAGTTAATGATGTTTGTTATTATTGCGGGGAACAAGGACACTGGAAGCAGGAATGCCCAGTGAGGCCCCGTGCACTTGGGAATAGAGGGGCCAGCATGAGGCAATCAGACACTAAGAATGAGACCAGGCAATTCCCAGGCAGTCCACAATGACAGGAGAGAGGAGACTCAGAAAATACTGTGGAAATTGGGGTAAATTTATGGGATATAAATTTGGATTTGAGGGGCAGGTAATGGCAAATAGAGAAGGTTTAGAAGTTCCCTTTCTAGTAGATACTGGAGCCACCCTTTCCCTCTTAAATTTTGAGCCTAAAGGGTGCAAGTCATCAGATAAAATAGTGATGCAAGGAGTGATGGGAAAAGGTGAACGAATGTTATCTAAGCCCTTATTGCTCACTATTGGGGGTAAAACAGTGTGGGGACGTTTTATAATTTCCACAGACTCGCCCTCTTGCCTCTTAGGGAGAGATCTCCTGCACGCCTCGGATACTCAGATCTGTTTACAGCCGGAAGGGATAAAATTAATAATTATGGGCTCATGTGTTCTGGCTAAGACACCAGAACCAGAGTCAACTATTCCAACAAGTTTAGAATCAGTTTCTAAAAAGTTATGGAGCGCTTCAGGAATGGATGTGGGACTACTGAAATCAGCTAGTCCAGTCTCGATAAAAACAAAGGGGGGATTGCCTCCCGCAGTTAAACAATACCCTATTGCAAAGGAAGCAGAGAAGAGTATCCAAAAACAAATCAATCATTATTTGAAACTGGGTATCCTTAGAGTCTGTGAATCCCTGTACAACACTCCGATTCTGCCGGTTAAAAAGAACAGGCAAGATTCTAATGGTGATCCGGAGGATCAAGGACAGAGTCGTTGCTTTCGTTGCTTCTAGTTTTCCCACCCTGAATAACTTTTTCTCCCAACAGACTGCAGCCAAAACGAACAGCAGACACTAATCCAGGCAGTCCATGAACGATGGGTCAGATGACAAGTGGATGCCGGTTCGTCTGTGTGGAGAGGCGCAGAAAAGAGTCTGTGCCGCAGGTACGATGGCCCTAAATTAAACGCCCCTCCTGCCTCCCCCCCTTCCTCAGACAGCTGTTCATCTCTCTTGATTGTGGGATTTCATAAGATTTGAGCCATGGCTACCTTCACACAGAGCCTGTGGTTCAGTTCCCCTGGAAAGGCTGTAGCTACAGCATTTGAAATGTCACGGTAAAACACTGCAAGCATTGCAGGTAACGAAGAAGCATTGCCGCATGAAGCAAAGCAGGGTCTGCCAGGCACCAGAGAAGGGGAGAGAATTAAACCCTTGAAATAGTCTGAGTGAACTGTGACACAAAAGGAGAGGGCTTTTTGTAAGATGCTGGAGTACTTTGTCGATAAATACAGTTTTTCTGTTTAGATAGACTAGAGGAACTCAATGCAGAATGAATGTGGTTATGCAGCCTAAGCAAACATGGGCGTACTGGGTCCTCTTGATGGTGCCATGTTGACATATTTGTGGAAGGAAACTGATGTATACAGTGAGAAGAGCAGATAATATGTCTAGTTAGATGAAAGACCTAAGCAGCAGGCATGGAAATCACATCCCAGAGACATTGCAGCATTCGTCACTAGGTGCTGCTTTGCAGTGATCTTTTCCTATTGCAAAAATCCCAGTCTTTTCCTTTAGGAGCTCTCACAGATCAAGGGCTCTAAGGTAGCTGTGTCCTCTCCCAGTGGCAGAACACTGCTGTTCTTGCTTTTTAAATGCTTGTGGTGGTGCTGGGCCTCTCCTGAAACCCCCTTGATTTCTTTTTACTTTTCCAGGGACAGAGGAGCCCCAGCAGGGCTGTCTGGGACGGCCAGTGCAAACGCCCCCGCGTCGCCCCAGCACCGGCTTTCTGCGCGCAGAGCCTGGGACAGCGTGTCTGGCAGCAGCGGCTGCGTCCCGGCCCCTCTCACCCCCACGGGGACCTCGGAGGCGCTTCCTGGTGAGTCTGGGGGCATTTTCCCCTGGTGCCTTCTCCCTAAGGAGCCTGGAGGGGTTCTGTCACTGGTGAGTATGGAGGACAGATGAGTGAACTTTTGCCTTAAACATTTCTTGCTACATAAGGTGCAAGCAAACCATAACCCCGAACCAGCCATCTGTTCCCGGCGGAAACAGGACTGAGCTGCTGCGACCCCCGAAACGGTCTCCCTGCGACCACCCGGGACACACCGAGCCTGCGCCGAACCAGAGCCTGCGCCGAACCAAGGCACGATCGGGGAGAGACTTTGGGACCTGGCCCTAGTTCAGTGAGAAAGGGCCCCAGAGCTGGTGCAGGCTGGAAAGATAAGGGAGTTACAAGCAGTCTGCATTCCTATGCTTCACACTCCAGGAGGGAGGATGTGAAGGCTTTGAAATAAGGCCTGCTTGGGTGCCAGGACCCTGGGAAACAAAGCCTCCTCTCACTGCTGAAACAGTGTTAATTAGGGGGGAGGGGGGGTCTGGATTATATCCTCTTCATCAGAACCTTGGAAGATAACACCTACTGTCACTGCTGGGGCAGTGCTAATTGCTGGAACAACACCTCTTTGTGTTTGTGCCTTGAGAGACAAGGGTGGGACCCAAGGAATCAAAACACATCTGTGGGCAGAAACCACAACAGTAAAGATAAGGGAGGAAAAACAGCCTGCCTAGGAACAATGATGAGACCCAGTAAGGAGCAGGAGACCCCAGACCTAAAAATTACTATTGGTCTGAACTACTGCGTGAGGGGTGGGAAACGTAATTTGGAAAAGCTATAATTGCCCAGGGATTTCTTTGTTCGGGGTCCCTCTTCGGAGGCACCCAACTCGAGCTGTAACTACTGCATGCGTGTCATTACAATTTATTTATTTAATTTGCCTTGATTTGGCTCCGAACTATTCAGCGGGAACCTAGGGGCGGACCCTGCTCGAGTTGTAATTACTGCACACACATCGCTAAAATTTACACCCAGGGTGAAGAGGACCAATGGGATGCCGCTGGATCCACGGGTGGTGATAAGAGGACCAATGGGATGCCGCTGGATCCACGGGTGGTGATAAGAGGACCAATGGGATGCCGCTGGATCCACGGGTGGTGATCTCCCTCTCCCTCCCCCCCCACCTTTGCCTTTCCCCACCTTTTCTCCCCACTTCGTGGAAAATAAAGTTAAAAGGTTGTACAATATGTGACTGGTTTTAGCGTCTAAATCTCGTCCTTGGGATCGTAACAACCCCCCCCCCTCCCCAATATTGGATCGGGACAGTGAGTAACAGCTCCAGCCTCACTGCCTGTCTCTGTGTCCTGGCCAGGGGGTGCTGACTCCATGCGACGGCCTCGCACCTCCTTTCTGCGCTCCACAGTGAAGCCGGGAGCACCGCGGCGCAGAGAGGCAGCGTGAGGTTTGTTTCCTCCCAGACAGAAGCCGCCCTGGGGACGACCTGCCTGGGCCTGCCTGGCTCTGGGCCTCCTTGGGAGCCTGCTGGGAGCACAGCAGGGGCTCCTCGCAGCTCAGCTCTGGCTCCTTAGGGCTTGGCCTCATTACAGCAATGGTGGTGACTGACAGGGTCATAAATCAATCACTGTCACAGCTTGCATATTAACATCATAGTTTAATAGTGCATATTATATATAATATAAATATGATAAACTCAATATGTATGCAATATTATTAACAGTGTACATACTCAATACACACATTGAATAAAGAGTCCAAGTATTGTACAAATGTGGAATAAACACTGGAAGTGGAAGACAGTGTCTGATCGTGTTTCCTCCCCAAAACCGCTTTCGTGCCAGAGGCTCTCTCAGATGCGAGGTTCAGCCTGGCGCATGCCAGCCTCCCTGCCTATGGGGGGCTCGCGGATGGACCCCCCTCTCTGGGGAAGGTCCATGCACCCTGCCCCCACCCCAAAAGGGCCCCCTCGGCCTCCACTTGGGGGCTGGAAACAGCTGAACTCGCCTCTGTTTCCAAGTCCCCAAAACACAGCACTTAGTCTCTGTTTTCAGCCACAGGAACAGCCCTGTGAGCCTCCACAGGTGGCCCCCAAATGCAGGACTTGGCCTCGGTTTTGGACCCCAAACCCAGGGCTCATTGGCCTGTGCTTGTGCTTGAAAACAGGGACTAAGATGCCCTTCTGTGGCCCCAAAACGCAGCACTTCGCTGCTCTTTCCAGCCCTGTGAGCCTCCACCCATGGCCCCAAAACCCAGGGCTCACTGGCTTGTTCTTGTGCTTGAACATGGGGACTAAGATGCTCTTTGTGGCCCCAAAATGCAGCACTTAGCTGCTGCTTTCAGCCCCATGAGCCTCCACTGGTGGCTCCAAAATGCAGGACTTGGCCTCGCTTATGGACCCCAAAACCCAGGGCTCACTGGCTTGTTCTTGTGCTTGAACATGGGGACTAAGATGCTCTTTGTGGCCCCAAAATGCAGCACTTAGCTGCTGCTTTCAGCCCCATGAGCCTCCACTGGTGGCTCCAAAATGCAGGACTTGGCCTCACTTATGGACCCCAAAACCCAGGGCTCATTCGCCTGTTCTTGTGCTTGAACACAGGACCAACCCGCCCTTTGTGGCCCCAAAACAGAGACTCAGGTCGTGCATTTTTGGGACTGGGAAACAGAGGCGAGGTCGGCTGTTTCAGGAGTCACAGCAGCGGCTGCGTCTCCGTTTCTGGACCCCAAAACACACAACCTGGTCTCCGCTCCCAGCACCCGGCTCAGCCGCCGCTCGAGGCCCCAGGACCCGGGTGGTGCCCCGGGCCCCGCCTGCACCCCAACCCCCCCGGAGCCCGTTGCTGCTGCCCCAGCGCCACCCGCCCCCCCCCGCGGCCGGGCTCCAGCCCCGCTCCGGCGCTCGCAGACGCGGCCTCCTGCTCCCGGGCTCCCCGCGGCCGCCGCGAGCACCGGACCTCGCCCCCTCCCGCGGCGCCGGGCTCGGCCCCGCCGCCGCCGCCGAGCCACCGGGAACGAGCCGCGCGTTCAGCCCCGGCAGCGGCCCGTGCGCGGAGCCCGGGGCGACGGCAGCGGCGCCGGGCCGCGCTCGGGACCTGGGCCGGGGCGGCGCCGCGGGGAGGGACCGGCCCCGGTGCCGGTGCGGGGGGCGCCGGGCTACGGCCCTCCAGCCTCTGCTCCCCGGCCCGGCTCCGGCGCCCCCCGCCCGGTCCAGCCCCGCGGCCGAGCCCCCCCCCCGCTCCTCACCTGCCGCCGCCGCCCGGCACCAGACTGAGCTCCCGCCCGCGGCGGCCCGCGCACGCGCACTGACGCCGGCCCCGCCCCGGAACCCCGCTCCCGCCCCACTTCCGGTCCCGCCCCCGCCCCACTGACCCGCCCCCACCGGCGAGTGCCGGTTGCCCGTGCCCGGCCCTGGCGCTGCCCCCACCCCCCCCGCGCCCGCGATCCCGCCCCGCCCGGCGGCGCAGGGGCACCGCCCGCGGCAGCCGTGACGTCACCGGGGGCGCCCGGGGAGCGGCGCTGAGGGGCGGAACCGGAACCGGAGCCGCAGGACCGGGCAGCGGCGGCAGCAGCAGGTACCGGTGGGGAGCGGGGTCCCGCAGCCGGGTTGCGGCGGGGGGTCCCAGGCACTAGCTCTGCCGGGGGGTGCGGGGAGAACCGGGGCGGCCCGGGTCTGTCCGTGGGGCGGAGGGAGCCGGAGCCCGGCCCTGCCCGGAGGAGCGGGTGAGGCCGCGGCGGCGGGGCCGGGCCTGGGCGCTGCCCGCGGCAGAGGGGTCTCTGCGCCGCCCCCGGACCGCGGGGCCTGGGCCGGGCTGGGGCTGCCCGGGGGGCTCGGTCGGGCCCCGGCGCTGCTGGATGGGCCTGGCCGGGGCTGGAGGGGCCCCGGGCGGCGCGGGGGGCTGCGAGGGCTCCCCGGGCGCCTCTTCCCTCCCTCCCGCAGGAGCCGGAGCCGCCGCTGGGAGCCAGAGCCACCGGTGCCGCTGGGGCCGATGCCCCGGGCCGGAGCCGCCAGCTGCTGCCTGACGCCACGGGCTGGGGCCACTCGGGTGCAGGGCCCCGCGGGAGCGACGCGGCCAGGAACCAGCCGCTGTCCCCGGGCGGAGGGTGTCACCGGGCCCTGCCAGGGCAGCCCCGGGGACAGGGGCGCAGTGCTGAGCGACGAGCCTGCGCACGCGGCACCCGCACTGCTGGTAACCAGTTCACATCGACCCCGTAGGTACAGGCTGACTGACTGATCTTGGACAGGGCCCTAAATCAGCTGCTGCCCCAGCCTGGAGGTGGAGGGCAGCTGTACCAGTGTGCAGCACTGTGGCCACAGCTGAGGGCTGCTGGGTCAGTGGGGACTAATTACCCCAGGGAGATTCAGTGAAGGCTGAGTAAGGAGCTCAGGTACCTGCACTCAGAGATGACTAGTGACCTTACACATATGGAATCAATAACCACTAATTAGTTGCTTAGCATTGCTCCAAGGATTGTAAGGGATGTGGTTACTTAGTATTGAAAGCAGGGGGTAAATGCTGACTAATTGGTTCATATATGTCAGTTCCCTGTGCACTGCTTGAACTAACTGAGCATTAGGCTTATGGATATTGCATTGACATTGACTCCCTGGTCAGTATGGATGCAATTCCCCTAAGCTGACTGCTTAATTAGTGGTGAAAGTGCTGGGTGAACACTGAATAAAGGCTGGACTGGGAAGATGGCATCGGCTGGTGTTTCTTCCCCAAAACTGCTTTTGCGCCAGAGACTCTCTCAGATGCGAGGTTTGGCCTGGTGCATGCCAGCCTCCCTGCCTGCGGGGTGCCCGCGCATGGACCCCCAACTCCAGGGAGGGTCCACAGGCCCTGCCCACACCCCTCCCACCACCCAGCCCAGCCCCCTCCCACCCCCCACCAACAGGCCCCCTTGGCCTCTGGTTCTGGGGCTGAAAACAGATGGCTGAATGTGTTTTCAAATCTCAGAAACGCAGGACTTAGCCTCTGGTTTTGAGCCCCAAAACAGCCCACCCGACCAGTTTTCAAGCCCCCAAAACACAGGACTTGGTCTCCCTTTTTGAGCTCAAAAACCCCAGACCAGGCCTCTGTCTCCAAGCCCCCAGCACCTGCTTTCTGAGGCCCAGAAATGCAGGACTGAGAAAGGGAAGCTAAACCTTGCCTTCTTGCAGCTCAAACACAGGTCTGGGGGCTCAGAAATGGACTCTGAGCCCCAGCAGCAGCCCCCTGGACCCATCTTTGAGCCCCAAAACCACAGGGTTTGCCTTCCCTTTCTAAGCCCTACACCTGACCCCCATCCTGTTTCTCCAGCCCCAAAACAGCCCCCTGAACCTGTTCTCCAGCACCAAAACCCAGGACTAAGCCCCCTTTCTGAGCTCTGAGACCAGTCCCAGCAGCCTGGGCTTGAGCCCCAGACTGGCAGGATGAGCCTCCATTTTGGAGCCCTCAAACAAGCCCCCGGGGCCTGTCTGGGAGCACCAGAAATGCAGGACTTAGCCTCCATCCCCAAGCACTGCGTTTCTGGTGCTCCCAGACAGGCTCCAGGTGCTCATTTGGGGGCTCTGAAGTGGAGACTGAGCCCCCCAAACCGCCCCTTCACCCTCCCCTCCCAGCCCTGCACCACCCCCATTTCCAGCCCCACAGCAGTGCCCTGAGCCCCTTTCGCAGCCCCCAGGCACCAGCCCTCCCCTCCCGGCACCAGGGGTGTTAGCCAGGCCCCTGGGCCGGGGGGACTCTCCGCTCCCTGCAGGCAGGGCCTCCTGCCCTGCGCCTGCCGCGGAGCCGCCCCGCCCGCCCTGCACACAGCCCAGACCCGGCCCATGCTGGGCCACCCGGCCCCAGACTCCAGGCTGCAGCAAGCAGGAGCCCTGCACCGGGGAGGGGGCAGCCCGGGGGTCCCGGACACCCAGCGCCGCTGCCGCCCACTGCCCCTGCCCGCCCTTGGGTCTGGGGGCCAGAGCAGCTGCGCAGGTGCCAGGAAGGGGCCACTTAGGACTGCCCTGCCCATGTCCCTGCCCACAGCTCCACCCCACACTGGATCTGGCCCTGCCCACTGCTCTGGCCCCACCCCTCCCGTGGCTCCAACCCACCTCGCTCCACCCTGCCCCTGGCACTGACCCCACCCACCTCACAGTTCTGCCCCACCCCTGGCCTCGCCCTGCCCCGCCTCACCCGCAGCCTTGCCCCGCCCCTGGTTCCGGCCCCACCCTGGCCTTCAGCCCCGCCCCACCCCAGATCTGGCCCCGCCCCCTTCAGCCCCAGGACAGCAGCCCTGGCCAGAGCCCCGGGGACCCGGTGGCAAACGGGGGCGGTGGGGGGCAAAGCGACTCCCAGGCCCCGGCGCAGAAACACCCCGGCTGCTGCGGCAGGTTCCCGGCGAGGTTTATTTCAGCGCCGCCTCGGGGGCTGCTCGAGGCCGGTGTCCCGGAGGAGCCGAGCGGCCGCCTGCTGCACCCGCGGGTCCTTGTCTCTCTGCAGCACCCGCAGAGCTGCAACGGCACCGGCCGCGGCGTCAGGGCCGCACCCGGCACCAGCCCAGCCTCCCCGGCAGGGCGATGCTGCCCCGCAGCCGCCGCCATGCCGGGGCCCAAACTCCCCCAAACCCCCAGGCCCGGGGCGCCAGGGCCCCGTCACCTACTTGCTGAGAGCGGCATCACTTCCTCCCTCGTCAGCCACTCGATGCCCGCGTGCTCCACGAGGACCCCTGCGTGCACAGAGCAACACACCGACATCAGGGCGACACACCGACGTCAGAGTGCCCCCGGGACCCCCAGCCCGGGCAGACGGGGACAGCGGCAGCGTGGGGGGAGCAGCCGCAGAGAGCGCCCGCTCCGACTCACCGGTGACCTCGAGGGCCGCAACCTGCAGCTCCCCGCAGCTCACCAGGAAGCAGCGCCGGGCAGCGACGTACAGCATCTCCTGGTGCTCGGGGCTCTCCTGGGCCTGGGGGACGCGGGACACGCTGTCCTTCTCGGCCGCAAAACGACCCCGCCGCCCTCGGCGTGTCGCCCGCTCCCTCCCTCTCCCGGGGCCGGCGAGGGCCCCGCAGCCCCATCGCGCCCGGGCGCGCAGCTCCTCACCAGCTGGCTGCAGATGTCGCCCAGCAGCTCGGCCGCGCTCAGCCGGGTGTTGACGGCGAGGCCCTGCCGCACCCTCCGCAGCCCCAAAAACGGGGCGCACAGCCGCAGGGCGCCCTGGCACGCCTGCCAAAGAGAGGTGAGCCGGGGTGCTGGAGTCGCTACCCTGGGCAGCGCAGGGGCGACCGCGCGGGGACGCTTTCGGGGAGGCTCTGCAGAGACCCTGCAGCCGCCGAGCAGGCGGCAACGGCAGCAACGGCCCTGCGGCTGCTGCCTGGCTTCGCTTCTTGCTTCCCCCCCCGGGGCTCTTACCATGGAGGCTCCCGGGTCGGGGTCCCGGAGGTGCAGGACGAGGCTGGCCCACGTGCTTCCCAGCTCCTCGGCGAAGAAAGACCTCCACCTCCTCGTGGCAGAGGCGGCCAGCACCCCGTACAGGGTGAAGGCTGCCGAGCGCAGCGACGCCTGCTCCTGCAACCCAGAAACCCCAGCCCTCAGGTGGGCGACTGGGACACCGCGTACAGCTGTTTCTGCAACAGCTGGGCGCTGCCGGTCGAGCACAATGCCCGGAGAAAGGACCCCCACAGGGGTCACAAACAGTAGCTCCTCCGCCCGCCCCAGAGAGAAGCGTCTTCCCTGAACCCTCCCGATCCGCAGCGGCCCCTGCCCACGCCACCCCTCTCGGACGAGCCCACGAGGGACCCTTCGAGCAGGCGTCAGACACCACCGCTCACTCACAGCATCGAAGAACCCCTTTGTGGCCCTGGCGATGTCTCTGAAGGTGGAGCCCACAGCCTTCCCCTTCAGCTCCGTCACCACCTTTGCCAGCGCCAGCAGGCTCTCTGCCACCACCTCCGCTGCGGCCGTGTCCTCCAGGCCCCTCCGCAGCGCCTCCAGCACGGCTCCCTTGTGCTTTCGCAGCTGCCAAGCGTGACACACACGTGAGCCTCCCGCTAGTCCTGCCTCTAACCGCTCCTCTTCCCCGTCGCCTCCAGGGGCCGAAGCTTTCAGAAGCAGCCCCCGAGCACATCGCAGCCCGAGGGGCCCGTTGGCACCTCAGTCCCCTCTGCAGCCCGGCTGATGCCCCAGAACAGAGCGCCCTCGGGGCAAAGACTCGCAGCTGCCTCTGCTGCTCTGCCCACTCTCTAATCCCCCCGCAGCTCCCCACTGGCATTTCTCCGGTCGCGCAGGGGCTACTTTTCGTGCGGAGCAAAGCCCCTCTCACCTTCTCCGGCGCTCCGCTGACCAGGTTGCCCAGGCCGCGCGCTGCCATCTGCCGCACGGTGCTGCTCGAGTCCTGCAGCTTCTCCAGCAAGACCCTCGCGATGGGCTGAAGGCACCTCCACTCCTGCAGCGCCGGCTCCTTCATCAGCTGCAGCACAGCAACCCGGCCGTCGGCACCCGGAGACGGATGCAGACCAGGCCCGGGAACAGCAGCCGCCCCGGGCTCCGCACGAGGAAGCCCCACCAGCCCCAGCTGACTGCCCCCATGCCCGGCAGCTTTCCTTGGGGCCCAGCCCAGGCTGCGGCTTTGGCCAGGCTGAGGGCAGTGCTGCCCTGTGCCCAGGGGTGCTCATGGGTGGGTGGGGGCCTGGCAGGGGCCGGGGAAGGGCAGCTCCTGAGAGACCTGCTACGAGGGGGGATCTGCTCCCACCAGGAATGTGACACCTTCTGCCGGCACCTTCTTGCTGGCATCCTGAGAAAAGCCCTCCTAAACCTCCCTCTCCCACCTTCTCCCTCACCTCCGCAAAGAAAGCCGCGGCCATGACCCGCAGGTTGGCCGAGGGGTCGTCCAGCCACTGGGTCAGCACCAGCACCAGGGGCAGCGAGATGGTCCCGGCGCGGAGCAGCACCCTGCACGCAGAGCACAGGCAGGCGACGCGCGGTTACACAGGGAGGCACCCGGCCTCGGGCCCCCGAGATCCCCCCGCTCCCACGTGGGCTCTGCTCGGCACCTCCAAGACGCCCGAGCCAAGGGGAAGGGTCCCACCAGCCCCTCCTGGGTCGCGGCCACCCCGGAGCAGCGAGGCGCCTCCTCGGGCTCTCACCCGGTCAGCAGGCAGACGCCGTCGTGGTGAGCCCGGGGGTCTTCCAGGGCAGCCCAGGCGCCCTGCTTCCGCAGCAGCCACAGCCATTTCCCATCGAGGCACGTGCGCAGCACCACCTCCAGGGTCTCCAGGGAAAGCCTGGGCGAGAAGAGAGCAGCGAGGCCTCAGTCACGGCAACAGGCTAAGGAAACGCTGCCGCCGGCGAGGCCTTCCCTCACTCCTGCTCAGCCTCACCGAGGGAGCTGCAAACACCCCTGAAATGACATCTCACAACCCTGAAGCCTGACAAGCTCTAAGAAACCTGGCCTAGGGACCCTAGGGACCGTCGGCTCACAAACACGCCAACAGAGACCAAACCAACCAGCACACCAACACTCATAAAACAAGAACTACAACCAAACAGACAAACCCAAACCAAAATAAATAGAGCCCAGGGGAAAAAACAAGTCTCCCTGGGGCACCTTCCTCCCTGGGAATCAAAGTGACGGGGACCCAAGCCCAGCCCCTGCGTCTCCGTCCCCTGGCTCCTACCTGCAAGGATTGTCATCGCTCGTGTGGCCCTTCAGGAACAGCTTTCCCCGGGTGCTGAGTGGGGAAGATGGCATCTCCTTGCCCACTGTGGCGCTGATCTGCTTCAGCAGCACCGGCAGCAGCTCCGGGAGCAGGCGCTGCACAGCCTCCGGGCTCTGCAGCGCTGACACCACCACAGAGATGGCCCGGGTCATCTGCAGAGAAATGCAACCAAAAGCCGCCTGTGAAAACAAGGCCTTTTCCCACCTGTGCCCTGCCCACCTCGGGGACCTTCACTGCCTGCAGTTTACTCCCCTGCAGCCTGGCAGCAGCAAACGCTCTCGGCTGCCAGCGCTGCCAAGGGCCCAGCACGGCACCAGCCCGGGGGGCTCAGGGAGGTTCGCAGCATGCACGGAGCTCCCTCAGGCTGAAGGGTGATTTGGGAAGTCAGGTACGAAGCCGGTGCACGTACCTTGAGAGGCTCCAGCGCAGCCTCCTCCTCGTCTGCCTCAGGCTTGGCAGAGCTGGTCCTGGGCTGGTCGCTTCCTGAGTTCTTCAGTTTTTCCATCAAGACCCGCAGGAAGTGGTCCACAAAGAATTTCCCCCCCAGGACCCTCCACAGCTCCTCGGTGTCACTGCAAGGGAGCAGAAGTTCCCCCGTGAGCCCGCGGGCTCTGGTACCTGCGACGCCCTCGGCAGGGGCCAAACGCTCTCCTGGCCTCCAAGACGGCTCTTGCCGCGATCAGGCTTTCTGCCCCCGGAGCAGCAGGACCGGCTTCTCCGCTGGCTCCTCCTCGCCCCGTCAGTGGTGGCTCCTGCCTGCCCGTGGGGCCGGGGCAGTGCACGTACCTGTCCATGGGCAGCTGCTTCTGCAGCAGGCTGTCGATGACGGCCCCGGGGTGGTAGAGGGCGAGCACGGACACCGCCTCCAAGAGGAAATGTCGGAGGGTGTCCTGCTGCATGGTCGGCATCCGGATGTAAACGATGCTCAGGATTTCTGGCACCTGAACGCAGACCAAAAGAGCCGTCGTCTCCATCCTCTCTTTCTCCTCCCACACGGCCCAGGCACCGCCACTCGGCCCATGAGCAATTCCTGCTCCCCGACCATTTCTCAGGACCCAGCCCTAAAGCCAGAAGGCTCTGCGCAGCTGTGGGGGGACGCTGGACCACCATGGGGACACATCTCTGCTGCCCACCGAGGGCGACACCGAGGAGCCACCCCGGGCTCCTCGGGCTGGGAGGGCTGAGCATCGTGCCTGAGAACCAGGGAGCAACTGGGCACTTTGGGTGCCTCAGCTCTAATTGCCTCCGTCGTGGGAGCCACCGGGGTTTGGCCCAGCAGGGTCAGTGCCACCGGACGAAGAACAACCCCGGGATGAGGCGGCCGGCACTCGGATTCGACAGAGCCCTCAGCGCTGCGCACCAGGGTCGGCGCTTTGGCCCCCGGCACCTGCACGAGGTGCCCGGCAACAGCAGAGGCGGGAAGGCCCGAGCCCCCAGGAAAAGGCGTCTCTCACCTCCGTGAATAGCTGTCCCCCGCACGTCTCCAGGAAGGTGAGCAGCCACTCGCCCGCTGCCTGAGCACACGCGGACCTGGCCAACAGCATCCCGTCCAGGGCGGCAGAGAGGAAGTCCGTGGCCTGCGCTGGCGGGATGTGTTTGCAGACGATCTGGAGAGACATCAGAAACGGGAGAGACCACGTCACAGGTCTGCTCCGGCCCTTCACAAAGGAGAGGAAACTCGAGCGCGCGGTCAGCGGGGCAGTTCGCTAGGCCTGCAGGGTGCCAGGGCTTTACAGGGCAGCTGTGCAGGCAGGGCCTGCCGTGCTCTGTGCCGCTCGACAGCCGCTTGCTGCTCCCTAACCCCGGGCGCCCGTTGTGGCAGCTCTCCCAAAACGCAGCGGGGCCCCAGCAGCGAAGCAGGGAGCTGCACGGGAGCCCGGGCACCGGCTCCCCCTGCGCTGTGGGGCCAGGTACCGTTCTGAGTCTGGAGGAAGCCTGGAGCAGAGCCTCGGCGTCTGGGGCGCTCAGGCGCTGGCACAAAGGCTGCACCTCGTCCTCCTCGGCCCCCGTCTCCAGCGTCTTGCCTGCAGGGAGCACCAGGAGAAAAGGGCGGCGATGGCGACGGAGACCCACCTCTGGCCCAGGGGCCGTGAGGAATGAAGAATGGAGCCTGGCCCCGCGCAGTCGTGGGGCACGGGGAGCCGGCTGAGGCCGGGAGGGGGCTGCCCTCACCTTGTATGCGGAGGAGGTGGCCGAGGCAGGCCCCTGCCCGCTGGCGGGACGTGGCCAGCGAGTCGCAGGTGAAAGGCGCCAGCAGTCCCACCATGGAGCCAAAGAGCCCAAAAGAGGTTTCTCCCTGGGGAAACACAAGGACGACGAGAGGGTCACAGGCAGCCCTGGCGGCCGACCTCCCTCTCCCGGCTGTGCTGGCGCCCGAGCCGTGGCAGGGCATCGGGGCAGGCAGCGGTGCAGCCCCACAGCCCAGGAGACCCAAAACCCAGCGCCTGGCGTGGGGCAGAGTTCCCAGCCGGGCCCGCAGCCAGCAGGGAGGGGGGACATGGCACACGGGGGGTCCCTTCTCACCGTGAGCTCAAATCGCTCCTCGTAAGCACCCAGCAGCTGGGCGCAGGCCTGCAGGGCCCTCTCCCGCTCCCACTCCTTGGCCGAGGTGAGCCAGTACTCCAGCACCTGCGGAAGAGCACACCTGGCTCACAACAGTCCCCCTGGCCATCCCGGCCTGCCCACCGCCACCCCAAACGCCTCCCTCCCGCCCAGAGTCCCGCCGAGGAGCTGGCGCTTCAGCAGCTGGCAGCGCAGCCTCTTGCGTCCCCATCAGCCACTCATGGAGGACATCTGGCGCAGACGTGCCCCACGGCCACCTCGCGCTGACCCTGCCGCCTCCACAGCCCAGGTCTCCCCACGCACCCGGCACTGGTGATGCCTTCCCCGTCCCCCCACGGACACTCACGTGCAGCATCTCCGCGAGCCAGTCCGAGCTGAGGTCTTCCTCCAGCAGGGCCGTCACCAGCTCGCCAAGAGCCCCCATGGTCCGCGCGTGCAGACCCTGAGAGCGGAGAAGGACGGGCGTTGGGCCGCACTCGGAGACGCCCAGCTCGGCTGGAGGGGGCAGAGCGCAGCGCGTGCTGCTGGGGGATCCCCGGAGAGGCCGGCAGAGAAGGGCCGGCAGGTACCTGCACGTGCAGAGCGTCTGCCGCTGTCGCCCCCTCCTCTTCTGCCGGCTCCAGGGCAGGCAGGGGCATCACGCTCTGCACACACTGATCCAGGAGGTCGCGGTTTTCCTCCCGGCTCAGCGATGGCTTCAGTTTGCTGGCAGAGAAAGAGGGAAACACACACGAGTCTCACTACCACTGCCCAGAGCAGCGGCTCAGATGACAACTCCCCGCAGCCCCGGCGCAAAGACCCTACCTCAAGTGCCCCACGGCCACAAACGCTTCCTGGCGCACGGGGGACGCCAGGCGATCCCGGGGCTCCCCCTGCACGAAGCCCTGCAGGTCACAGAGACACGCGCACAGTGGGCAGCGGGCAGCCGCCGAGAGCCCTCCCGCTGGGACCAGGCTCAGGGCGCTCCAGAGGTCGCGCGCGGCCAAGGCAGAGCATCGCGCCTCGGGGCGACCGGCCTCGGGGCTCGGCCCCAACCTCCCCGGCGGCACCGTCCCGGCCCCGGCACTCACCAGCAAGGTGCCCAGCAGCTCCCGTTTGTGGCAGAGCTCCACGCCGCGGGAGCCCCCCGCCACCTGCACGGCCCGGCTGACCTTGGTGACGCTCCGGATCAGTGCCAGCTTGAGCTGCATGTCCTGCGTCCCGGCACAGAGAAACACGGCGGCACCGGTGAGGAACTCCTCACAGCACCAAGGGCTCAACGAGGAACATGGCGGGCAGTCCAGCCCCAGAGCACAGCGCACAAGGGCGACTGCGTCTGCCCAGACCCTCGGCTCGGCACACGGGTCGCAGGAAGGAAACCTCCTCTCCCCTCCCGGGAAGAAGCTCCCCCCGCGAAGGCATGAGCTTTCCCGGCTACCTACCGCGAGGAGACCCCCGGCCCCCGGCCTGGGGAGCGGGAGGGCGAGTCCGGCACGCCTGCGATGGGAAAGGGGTGCGGGAAGGGCAGCGAGCAAGGCCCCGGGGGGCAGGACTTACCTTGGTGGAGAAGGAGAAGCCCAGCACCTGGAAGGGGAAAGGCGGTGGAGTGAGAGGCAGTGAACCAAGGCGCACAGACGCAGGACACGCAGCAACGGCCCCGGAGCGCGCAGACCCCGCAGGGCAGCAGGGACGAACCAGGGCTGCCGCGTCCCCCTCCGCCAGCGCAGGCGGGCCACAACCGCCCCTGGGGCGCTGGGAGGAGTCGGCGCTCGCAGGAGCTTCAGGGAAGACCCAGGTCTGTGTGGCCGGCCCTGCGCCCGTGCACCCACCTGGCAGCTGGCGCGGTAGTGCTGCAGGATGCGCCCCACGACGTCGCTCTCCACGCGGGCCAGGAGCTGCTCCGGGGGGGCGCAGAGCGCGATCTGGCCGTAGGCCAGCACGAGGGCCATGTGCCTCCCCGCTCTCTTCCCCTGGTGGTATTCCTGCGCCGTGGGAGAAGCCACGAGACGTCAGCCCAGCGCCTCCGTCGGGCCCCAGCTCCCGCTGCCTCCCGGCGAAGGAGCTGCCCCGCTTTCCACGCAGCAGCCACCCCTGGGCTGCTACTGGTTTACAAGTGAAAATAAAGCAGAGGAAAAACGAGCCAAGACACCCGGCATCCTTTACCTTCAGGCGTTTGAAAGCCCCAGACACTGGTCTTTCCTCCATGGACGCCCCAAACTCCTGCACCACCTCCAAGGCAAGGTGGAAGTGGCTCTCGGCAGAGCCGCCCAAAACAGAAATCATTGCCTGCAACACAAGAGAAAGGGTGAGGCGGCCTCTGGCCGACACTCAGCCACGGCAAGCTCCGAGCGACACTCGCGATATCGTCCGACGGAAACAGCAGCGACAAGGAAATGAGAAGAGCCTGCAGCGCTCTGCTCGGAGAGATCACCGCTCCCCTGGAAATACCGAGGGGCTCCGGGGAAAGCAAGGGGAGAAGAGGAAACTCACCTCTCTCTCAGACGCCTCCAAGTAATTTGTCCTTGAGAGATACTTCTTCATTTCCCCGCGGACATAGGGGACATGCTGACACGCTGCCAGGGACACCCCGACAGCTTTATACAGGAAGGCCTGAAAGACAAGCGGCCGCCCCAGACGTGGTCACGCACAGCCTGGCGGCACAGAGCCGGGCTGCGACGCACCAGCCCGCACCAGGCACGGCTGAGCTGGCCGCGGCGCCCGGCCGTCCAGCTCGGCTCTCGCAGAAACGAGGCCTCGGCAGGGACCCACCTGCTTCCGGGACAGCCGGGGGTAGCTGCCCGTCTGCTGGCTGAGCTCAAAGCTCAGGCCCATGGTCCAGGCCTGGCTCTCGATCGTCTCCAGAGACGTCCTCAGGAACTAGGGGAAACACAAGTTGAGGCAAAGCCCCCGCAGAGCAGGTCACAATGTGCAACGACGGGACACGGCGCAACACGACATGACCCTCTGTGATCCACAGCTGTTTGCAAAACAAAATCCTCAGGGCCTTTGCAGGGGGTCTTTCCCGTGTTTCCTGTTTTCTGAACAAAACTGGCATTTCCCTGCTCAGGGCTCCCCTGCTCCTGGTTACCTTTCCACCCACACCTTCCCCCCCTTTCCCACCGGTAGTTGCTGCCCTCGCAGCAGTGCTGTACCTTAAGCAGGAGCTGCTCCCACTCGGCAGAGTCCAGGCAGCTCTCGCTTTGCCCTACAAAGCCGGAGCAAGAAAACCCTCCGTGTTACTTAGCGCCACAGAAGAGCCCGGGGGCTCCTTGGCACTCAAACACCCTCTGGCTCCCACACCAGAAGGGGCCCAAGCCGCGAGGCTCAAGCCCTGATGCCAAACTCTTGGCCAGGCCCAGGACACCTGACGGACCCTGGGGACGGGGGACAGGGGCACGGACTCAGCTCAGCCACACACCCGCCGCTCCCAGTCCCCATCGCTCGACTGCAGCTCCCAGAGCAAACCAGGCCCTCACACGAGGGCTCGGACCATGCACACACATTTGCACCAGGACACGTTTCACCCACACCCAGGAGCACCGAGTCCAGCCCTCCCAAACACCCACCCAGCGAGGACGCCGGGGTGCTGCAACACCTGCTCCTGGCAGTGACGGGCAAGAAAGGCCCCGTCCCCCAGATGAACTGCTCCTGGGCGTCAGCGCTGCTCCCTGGAAGGGCAATGGCTGCAGAGCCGGCGCTGAGAAACCCAGGGCCAATTCCCCTCCCTCACGCCTGGACGCTGCCTTTTCCTGCCTCCCCTTCGGCCTCTCCAGCCGCCTCCTCCCCGACGGCACGTTACCTTCCAGGCACTGCAGCAGGAAGGGGATCTTCACGGCCCACACCATCCCCACGGCGCCGTGGATCTCTGCGGACAGGGCCTGCAGCAGCCGCAGGGCAGCGACGCCGCAGCCGCCACCGGTGTGAGGAGCCGCCGCAACCACCTGGGAGAGGGCAGGCGAGACCTGGGCTCGGGGCGGCCGGAGGAGCCGCAGCTTCTCCCCGCAGGGAGGGCGGTTGCCTGGCCCCGGCCGAGCCGGGAGCTTCTCCCCAGTGCCGCCGGCTTCTCCCCCGTGCAGCAGCAGGGTCCCGCGGGGCCGGGGAGGCTCCGACTCGCTCTCGCACGCCTCTTCCTCCCCGCAGGCTGCCGGCCCCGGCCTGCGACGCAGCTCTGCCCCGACCTCTCCCGTCACCTCCAGCCCCCAAAAGCGCTTTCCCCAGGGCCGCTACTCACCAGCAGGCGAGCCAGCAGGGCCTGCGGCCTCGGCAGCTTGGCTGTGAGGAGACAGAAAGGCCGGTGAGAGCGGCACGACCCACCATACCCTGCCCTGGCCCTGGCACAGCCCAACACGGCACACGGCGAGAGTTTCGGCTTCCTACCTCGCTCCCGGGAGGCCACGACATCGGGCTCCTCCTCTCCGTCCTCGCCCCCTGCTCTCCCCCGGCTCTCGGCCAGCTCTCGCAGGCACCGGCAGAGCGGCACCAATGTGCCGGTGTACTGGGCTGGCACCACGTACTGCAGGAGCCGCGGCCACAGGAGCTGCAGGGAAGAACGAGGCCACTCAGCACGTTGCGGCTCCCACCTCCGTGCCAGCTCGAGCTCGTTTTAGCTCTGAGATGGAAACGACGCTCTGCATTTCCACTCACCTTGTGCGCCTAAGGGGCTGCTCGGGGAGCACTTTGGGGAGAGTGGGGCAGGGAGGCAGCAGCAGGGCGCAGGACGACTTACTTTGGTCATCCCCCGGACGGAGACATCCAGAGAGCGCAGGATGTCCAAGCACAGGGCTTGAAGATCTGCTGCTTCCTGCGCTTCTGCTTGAGACAGCTTTCCCTGCGCCTGCAAGACACAGTTGGGACAACACCAGCATCAGCCCCTGTCCCTGAGATGGGAGGTGAAGCATGAACCACCCAGCGCTGCTGGGATGCTCCCCCGGGAGCCCCCATCTCCGGAGGCAGGAGAGAGCAGAAAGTCCCACAGGAGGGGCCAGATCCCAGGTGAAGGAAGCACTAAACAGGCTGCGACCAGGGAGACCCGCTGCTCCTTGGGGCGGTCGCCAGCGTCGTTAGTCGGGGTGTCGGGATTACGAGCTCCTCCAGGGCCCAAGTGATGCCGCAGTGGCACCAAGCCGATGCAAGGAGGTTGCCCTGCGGCGGGGCTGTACTCAGCGACAGCGCTGAAACGGCAGCACGCACGGCCCAGCGGAGTCACGGCCCAGGCAGCGCCGCAGTCGGGTTTGTTACATGCTGGTGGGAGGCCAAAGCACTCCCCCGGCCTCCTCCGAGATCCCCCCAGGAACGGCGGTGGGGACGCCGCTCAGCCCTCTGCACCGGGGACTGCAGCCCTGCTGGGGGGGCTCCCCATTTCCAGGACACCCCAGGCACACAGCAAAGCCGAAGCGTCACGCTCTGCCCTCACCAATCTGCCGGAGGCCTGGCTGAACGTGGCGAAGACGTGGGCCACCAGATCCCAGGCCGAGCAGCTCTGGACGCTGCAGCTGAGCAGCTCCTTGGTGAAGCGCAGAACTGCCCTCGCCACCTGCCACGGAGCACATTGCAGTTACCCCCCTCTGCTCAAAAGCCCAGGGGCAGACGCCTTCGCACCCATGCAGCCCCTGTGCCCCGCGGGGAGACCATGGGGGTGCAGGAGGCCCCTCTGCTCCCACAGCCACTGCCACACAGCAACATTTCCACGGGGAAACGCTCCTCTAGGCTCGACCCCCAACAGCAGCCCTGCCAGGGGCTGGCCAGGCTCTGCCCCGAGCAAAAGCTTTCTCTGCCGCCCACCGCGGTGCTGCCCCGCGCCAACCAGCTCACCTTCCTGCTGGGGTCTCCCAGCGCGCAGCGCACCGCCCGCACGAGCAGGGGCAGGCTCTGGCCTCTCTCTGCTGCTGGAAAAGATGGGGAGAGGCGGGCGCTCAGGCAGAGCCCTCGTTTCAGCAGGGAGCTGCCAAAGCTCCTAGCTCGCTCACACACGAGCAGCACAGAAAACCCAGGACAAGACTGTGACGGCCGAGGAAGCAGCAGAGTCCCCCAGTGACTCCATTTACAGTCACAGCTGGGTGATGGGACCAACTGTTTTAACAACACGGAGTGCTCCAGAAATACAACGGGTACATGTAGCTCATGTCTCTGCCCCATCACCGAGTGTTCAGCACTGTCACCGGTGCGTCGCCATTTACAGCTGCCTCATCTCATCCCTGTCCCTGCAGCCGCGCAGCAGCTCAGCTGGGGAACACGCACTTTGCAGCTCGTTTCGGGTGTTTGTGCATCACTTGCAGTCGTGCCTGCCCCCAGCCCGGCAGCCCAAACCCCTGGCCGGCCTCGCTGCGCCCCGCGGCACTGACCTGTGGGGCGCACCAGGGCTCTGAGCAGATCCAAGGACACCACGTGAGCGGCCTCGCTCCCACTCCCCAGCTGCGAGCGCAGAAAGGCCACCGTGTCCTCAGGGCAAACTCGGGCTGCGAGGGAAAAGTCGTGCTCTGCGTTAGCCAGAGGTTCGGGAGAGAGCAGCAAGGGCACAGCGGTGTCACGCGTAGTCTCCTCCCCTCACCCAGCAGCAGGACGCAGGAGGACAGCTCCGACCGGTGCTCCCCGCTGTGCTGCTTGCTCCCATCACTGAGCTGTGGGAACAAGGGGCGCTTTAGAGAGAAGAGCATCAGGTCTGGGGGGACTGAAAAGAAACTGCTCCCTCCACTCTTGTCTCCCTGGGGCTTTGGCTACAGCAGCCTCTAGACCCCAGCATGGGAGGTGACCCCCAAATATCTGCACAGACCTGGCCTTAAGGTAGGTCCTGCTGCAAGGACGCTCTGCCCGGCCGTCCAGCAGGACCTTCCTGTCCCCGTGGGTCAGGTCTGCTGCACCCAGCGCAAGCGGTACGGGGTCAGGCTGCCCTTACCTGGTGGTGCACAGCGGTGCCGACGGCCTGGACCTCGTCCTGGGGGATGGGGATCTGCACTTCCCCCAAAATCTCCAGGAAATAACTCAGAGCCTGCAAGGGAACGGGGGCGGGAAGAAGAGCGGGACTGTCACCTAAAGCAACGTCTTAACCCCTCCCGCACGGGGTTTCTCGTGTGTCCTTCCCTCCCAGCAGCAGCCTTAGAGGGCCTCTCCTCTGCACAGAGCCCCTCTGATGATGCTTCCCCACACTTCGCACCCCTCACACCTCCCCTCCCCGCCAGACGGGGCTGGACAGTGCCCAGGTGTTAGAGCAGAGCCCCTTGCGTGCACGACACCCCAGGGACAGGGGTCGAGGCCTCCCTGCCCAAGGAGGTCGGCCCCGGGGATGCTCAGCTCCCTCTCGGCCCCACCTGGGCTGCTCTGGCGCTGCCCGAAAAGCCCAGCAGGCCTCAAGCCTCCCCTGCTCTCCCCCTTTCTTCTCAAGGGGTCCCGGCTCCTCCAGACACCCCACAGACCCCCAACATCTCGCAGCACACGCACAGACCCCACAGCCTCACCATGCCCCACATAACGCCTCACCTTGGTCACCTGGAAAGTGTCCTGGACCTGCTGATACTGGCCCAGGAGCCAGGGGAGCTGCTCCCACACGCGCTCGCGGTGCTCTTCCTCGCGCACAAGGAGGCCCATCATGGCAGCCATCGCCCCCAGGACGGCCTGCTTGGCCTGCAGGGAGGGCAGCGAGACGCTCTTCAGCGGGGCCCAACGTCCTTCCACCCCGACACGGTCTGCCCTCCCCACGGAGAGGCAGTGCCCTGCTCCCCTGGAGGAGAAGGCCTTGCTCCAGAGGAGAGGGCACGTCCCCACCCCGGGCCCCCCGGCCCTGCCCAAAGGCCCCCGGAGTCGCGGGGCCGGCACGGCAGCCCCTCTCACCTCCTCCTCCTCGCAGCCCAGCCAGCTCCCCACCACGTGGAGGAAGAGTGGGGAAACGCTGCTGCAGAACTGGGCCTGCCCCATGCGCGGGAAGCTGCATTGCTCCCAGGCGCCCAGGTAGGTGTTCACGGCCTTCGACCACTGCTCCAGGACTGCGGCGAGAGAAGGGCAGAAGGATCAGGGCAGAGCCTGCGGCGGGGACGGGACCTTGCTCTGCCGCCCCAGCCTGCCCTCAGCCGCAGCCCCCCGCTCGCCGCGGCTCCATCCGAGACCGGGTCCGGCCCCAGGCACAAGCCGCGCGGTGCTCGGAAATGCCCTGATGGAAACGCTGCGCTGTTGCTCTCCTCCTCCCCATCACACCTCCTCCTCCTCCTCCTCCCAGCCGTGTTCCCCTCCTGCGCTTCTCGCTGCGTCCCTGCCCCAGCCGTCCCAAACACTCGCCCTCTCTCCCGAAACCCCCCAAAACCAGCCCGCCCTGCACGCAGCAGGCGGGAAGGAGCCGGGGCAGAGCTCAGAGCCCGGCAGGTCGCACCGGGAGCAAAGCGCAGCAGCAGAGGCGCCGAGGCTGCCCCGGCCCTGCCCCTGCCCGCGGGGCCGACACTCACCGCTGCAGACGGCGCGCAGGGTCCGGCTGCTCCCCACCTGGCTCAGCATCGTGCGCAGGGCGAAGAGCGTCATGCCCACGAAGGGGACGCACCGCAGGGCTGCGGAGAGGGCAGGGCAGAGGCACAGAGAGGCACGCCGTCACGGGGAGCCGGGGCAGCGCGTGGGGGAGCCCCAGGGCAGCACGGCGGGGGGAGCCCCCAGGCTGCCGGGCCCCTGGGGACATGCCGGGGGGGCCAGGGGGGCACCAGAGCTGCCCCAGGGGCTGGGGCAGGCCCCGGCATGGGGACGGCTTGGTGGGACTCGATGGGGTGCTGGTGCCTGCCCCAAGTGGGGAGCGGGGCAGCCATTCGGGGGGCCTGGGAGGGCGGCAGGGGCAAAGCCAGCCCCGGCAGCCAGCGAGGGGAACCGAAACCTTGCAGCCTCCGGTTCAGCATGGAACATTTTGGGGAGATCGGGGAAGATCCCTTCTCCCAGGTACCACAGACCACAGCCCCGAGCCGGAGGCCGAGGGGCCCTACCGTAGCTGCTGGCCAGCTTGCCCAAGGTGACGAACACGAGGTCCTCGGAGATCTCTCCCAGGGCCCTCAGGCGGCACTGCAGCTCGTACATGACGCTGTCGAAGTGGGAGCGGGCCAGAGCCACCAGGACGTCGCTGGCGGCCATCCGCACGTCTTCCGTCACACCCTGGCAAGAGCCATGAACCTCCCTCAGCAGGAGAAAGGCTGAAGGCGCCGGCAGCGACCTCCTGCCTCCAGCTCTCGGTTCCTGCCTTGGCCACCTCCCCGCACAGCTCCAGGTATCGCCCCCCAAATCCATTGCAGTGATGAGTCCCCAAGGCCTTTGCCTCCAGGAAACACTTGCTGGTGCAGAAATCGCGGCCCTGCACGTCCCAGCTCCGCCACCAGCCCTGGGCGCAGGCGCTGCTGGCACAGGCAGCTGCTCCTGCTCTGCACTCCCTCTGCAGCGGGGCTGGATACGGCCTTTTCTATCGCGGAGCCGCATCCGCGGGGAAGGAGCTGTCACAGGGGGTCTGGGAGCCTCTGACAGGGCTTAGTGCTAGACACGGGTCCTCAGAGCCCTCCTACGTTTTACCAAAACCAGCTCTAGCCAGGCGCCTCTGGCTGCCTTCAGAGAGGAGCAGCTCACCTGCGCCGCTCTCATGTCCCTCGAGGCCGCTGCGATCACTCTGGCCAGGACAGCACTCTGCAAGCGGCCGTCATCGCCCTGCAGGACTCTCTCCAGCTCTCGGTAGATCTCCGCTCTGTCGCCCTGGGGACGCAGCCCAGAAAGGAACAGGTTGGCCTTGCTTTTCCTTATTGCCAGGGAGCCCCAGAGCTGCGGACATGGGCCCTGTAGCGCCTGCAAAATGGTGTCTCCGCATCACCTCCCTTCTCAGTATCTAGGCAGAGAAACCAGTCGGGGCAGCAGCTTCCCTGGAAAGTGTTTCTGAGATGCAGGATAAACCCCGCACGGCACAAGGCATCACCCAGGTGTCAGACCTCCACCGTGCAGGCGCTCTGCAAATGCAACGTCTCTGCACCAAGGAGCAGGTGGCTCCTCCAAACACTGTTGAGTTCCAGCAGGAAGAGCCGGTGGCTGGGCACACGGCCCTTGCTCGCGCCCCAGGCAGCACACTGCTCGCCCGCTTCCCTCTGCTCCTCACCCCGCTAGTGCAGGGATGCTTGTGGGGTGACATTTGTAGATTGTGCTGTGAGGCCTGCCACCCCCCCCCCTCAAATTAGCTCAGTGACCCATCACCATCTCCTTTGGGAGGTCCAGAGAGGGAAAAGCCTGCTAAGAGCTGCAGAATTGTTTCAGGACAGCCACTGGGAACAGGGCTGGAAATAGCCCTGCGCCCGGGACACTACTGGAGAATGCACCCGCGGAAAAGAGGGAAACCAGAGAAATGCAAGCAAAAACCCCCAGCAAATGGCCCGGCAGCAGACAGGCAACTGCAGGGGACCTGGGAAGGTGCAGCGCCACAGCAAGTGCCCTGGGCTTTGGGCCTGGGAGCCCCCACAGGGCTGAGACAAGACGGCTCCAGGGGCAGCTCCTGGCTGCGCTGGGCACCTCGCTGGCACTTCCCCATCCGAAACCAGGCAGGGCACAGCAAGTCCATCAGGGCAAGGGCTGTGCGGGAGGCCACAGCATCGTTCCTGAGGCTGGGGGAAGATGGAGGCAGGTACAACAGTGCCAGAGGAAAAAGAGGAAGGCGGCAGAACAAATACTTGGCTGGAAGGAGGGGATTTGTTTCCCAAAGTGCAGGAGATTTCACCTGGAGCAGGGCCAGCCCGCAGCAGGAGCAGGGCAGCCTCACTGCTTGAGGGAGGCCTCTGGGGTGCTACTGGCTCCAGGGCATGGGGCACAGTCGGAGCTGGGACCTGCAGGCATGCTGTGCGGTGAAGGGCCACTGACAGGGGTCAGCAGCATCTTGCCTCTTTCTGAGGCTCCTGCTGATCTCCTGCTCCTAGGCTGAACATCTCCTTGGGGGATAAAAGTTTCCATGGGCTGAGAAGTCCACGGTCCTGCTGGCTAGAGAAGGGGACAGCCTGCCAAGCGGGGGATGGACTCTGTCTCTTGGGATGCTGACAATTAGGCACATCCAAAGAGCAGAAAATGTCTGGTGCAGCAGGCCCTGGAGCGGCTGAGAGCGAGAGGCGCGCCCATGAGACCTGTGCTGTCCCTGTCCCCGGGGCATCTGCCTGCTCAGATGCAGGAGGGCAGCCAGGGCAGGCCAAGCTCTCGGGCTTGTGGAAAGGCTCAGCACTGAGGCAGGGCCTGAGCTGGCTTCCCAGGCAATGCCGGGACTTTCAGAGAAAGGGCACTGCTCCCTCCACACAGAGCAGGCTGCTGGCCCCACGGGAAACGCCAGCCAGGGTCCTCCAGCAGGAGGTCTGGGGCTTCTGTGCTTATACAAAAGTAAGAGAAACAGCTTCGAGATACCAGAGGGTCCTGCGAGTCCCTTGTCACTTCCCTGCAGTTCTTTGGGCAGATAAAGAGGCTTTGTTTTATGAAGAGGGGTGCAGAGATTTATAAATGAGGCCGCAGCAATGACACAGCAGCAGGAGGTCTGGGGAGATGCCAGGTGTCCTGGGGGTGCTGCCTCTGGGGCAGGGGTCTGGGCTCCCGCTGGGTTCACAGCCACTCACTGACCCCTGGGAGCCAGGAGCCACCAGCACCTGGGGATACATCACCGCTCCTCGTGCAGCGAGCAGTCCAAGTGCCGTGAGACTTCCCAGATGGAAGCAGAGGGTGGCTCTGGGCACTGGCACAGAGGCACTGGAGAGCTGCGGGGGTTCAGCCCCAGAGGCTGCGGCCAGGCCTGCAGGCCAACGCTCCCTTTGGCCCGAAAGGCCGCTGTGCAGCAGCATTTGCTCACGTGGCCGCCAGCAGCAGCGTTTGCAGCACGCGTGTGTCGCAGGAGGGCGGCGGCACCCTCGGGAAACCAGGGCCCTGCCGGGCACCTGCAAACCCACGCCCAGCACAGCGCGACGCCCCCGCCTCACCTCCTCGACTTGCAGGCGGTTTGACAGAGAAGCCACTCGCTCAGCAAAGGTGGGGACGGCTGCAGGGACGGACTCTGTCGCTCTGCCTCCATCCTCCCGAACGGGAGGCCGGGACCAGCAACCTCCACAAGTGAAGAGACCTGCAAGGAGAGACCCAGAGGATTATCACCAGCTCTGCTGGCCTCAGCTGCCTGCGCTGTTTCGGGGCAAACATCTCCTCAGCCTGCAGAGAAATCCTTTCCCTCAGCACTAACACTGCAGCCAGGGCTGTATCAGCAGGCGGGCAGCCAGCAGGGCAAAGGCAGGGACTCCTCCCCTCTGTGCAGCACTAGTGAGACCACCCCTGAATGCTGGTCCAGTCCAGGCTCCTCAGTAAAGGACAGATAAGCTACAATGCTGTGATATAGTGGAGTGAGTCCAGAAGAGTCATCAGGATGGCTGGGGACTGGAGCACATGAGAAGCGAGGGAAGACTCGGAGAGCTGGCTTGGGTCAGCCTGGAGAAGGGGAAGGGAGAACAGTGTATTGCTGCCTGCAGCTACCTAATGGGGGACACAGAGAAGACGGAGCAAAACTCTTATCAGAAATGTACCTTGATGGGATGAGAGGCAACAGGAACAAGTTGGAACATGAGAAATCCTGATTAACTATTAGAAACACTATTTCCCATGAAGGTTTGGGGCTGACCTGCTGGAAAGCAGCTCTGCAGAGAAGGCTCTCATGGCCCCGGTGGACAACAAGCTGACCACGAGCCAGCAACGTGCCCTTGTGGCCAAGAAGGCCCATGGTATCCAGGGCCGCATTAGGAAGAGCATTGCCAGCGGGTCAAGGGAGGGCATCCTCCCCCTACTCAGCCCTGGTGAGGCCACATCTGGAGGACTGGGTCCAGTTCTGGGCTCCCCAGGACAAGAGAGACATGGAGCTACTGGAGAGAGTCCAGCACAGGGCTACTAAGGTGAGGAAGGGACTGGAGCATCTCTCCTATGAGAAAAGGCTGACAGAGCTGGGCCTGTCCAGCCTGGAGAAGAGAAGACTGAGCAGCGGATCTTATCCATGTGTATCAGTATCCGAAGGGAGGGTGCAAGGAAGATGGGGCCAGACTCTTCTCAGTGGCACCCGGGGACAGGACCAGAGGCAACAGGCACCAACTGAAACACAGGAAGGTCCATCCGAACACGAGGAAAAACTTCTTTACTGCGAGGGTAACCAAGCACCGGAACAGGTTGCCCAGAGAGGTTATGGAGTCTCCATCCTTGGAGATATTCAAAAGCTGTCTGGACACAATCCTGGGCCAGGTGCTCTAGGTGACGCTGCTTGAGCAGGGGGGTTGGACTAGATGATCTGCAGAGGTCCTTTCCAACCTCAACCAGTCTGTGATTCCGTGAAGGTGGTCAAACACCGGAAGAGGCACCCAGGGAGGCTGTGGGATCTCCATCCTCAGAGATACTCACACCATGACCAGACAAGGCCCTGGGCAGCCTGCTCTCATGGGTCCTGCTTTGAGCCGCAGCTTAGACTCCAAAGCACAGAGGTCCCATCCCCCCTTGGTTATCCTGCGAGCATAACGCCCAGAGCCTGCTGGGTTTGGAACCAGGGGGCCTCTGCTACCAAAACAAGGTGGACGCCCTCAGAGCCACCAGGCCCGTCAGGCCTGACTCCTCATGAGGCAGCATCCAAGTCCCCTGCACTGCTGTGTGTCAGGGCAAAGCAGACCAACAGCTCTGCACAGTTTTCTCCATTTCCCATCTGTGTCACGGTCGGGGCCCATTAGCTCCTTGGGTGGAAAGCCCGTGAAACAAGAGCCTGGAGGGAGCTGCATGGGAGCGAGGAGGAGGCTTTCTGCTGAGGAGCTGGTGCAGTTGCAGGGTTCGGGGGAGCTCTCGCAGCATCAGAAATGGCCAGCCCTGCTCAGCGGTGCCGAGCACCAGGGGTTCGCGCTGGGGATCTCCTGCAGCCCTGGCCCAGCCCTGCCCCAGCCCCTCACCTCGGAGCGCCCGGAGTCTCCTCATGGCGCCGGGCCAGGGACAGCGCTGCTGCGCCAGCCCTGCCTAAGGACAGAGCGGGACCGCGGGGACCCGCTCCTGCGCGCCACCCTCACCGCCACAGAGCTCTGCGGCCAATGAGGGCCTGCCCCGGACACGCCCGCCTACATCACAGAGGGCCCAGACCAATGAGGGCCTGCTTGGGGACACGCCCCTGCCCATCACAAAGGGCTGCTGGCCAATCAAGGCTTGCCCCGGCACACACCCATGCCCATCACAAAGGGCTGCCAGCCAATAAGGGCCCTGCCCCAGGGCCACCCCCACTCAGGGCAGGGGGCCAGAGAGGGCAGCAGGCAAAGGACCCCAACAGGCCCCCAACACTGCCCCCTTTCCCCTTCTCCCTCCATCACTCCCACACACTGCGTTTCCTCCAAGGGGGCTGGGCACTGACCTGGCCTCAGCAGCACCTCCCAGCCCCACAGCCAGAGGTGACTGCTCTCAAGGGGGCTGCTTCGCCCTTTTCTCTCCTCTGCCTCTTTGCCTGCCTGTCTCCAAAAAGGAGCCTGCTGCAGGCTTGTCACCTGGGTACACACCTGTGTGTGTCATTCCCTCTGCTTCCTCCACCAAGGTTTGCACTCCCTCTCCAAGGAGCACAAAGCTGAACCCAGCACTGGAGACCTCACACCTGTGACAGTCATAAGAACAGGGGGTCAGGGGAAGGAGAGACAGCTCAGATCTCGAAGGAAAGCTCCTGTCAGCTCATATTGTACAGGGAAACCTAAGCTCCCCTTTATTGGACAGGAGAAAATTTCAGCAGAAGACAGACCCTGCAGATCAGGAGTACTGAGGGTCTGGGCACATAGGCCCCCATGCCAACAGTCAATTTATTTAGCTGACTATAAAATCCCTGCTGGCATGGCCTGACTGGATCCAGGCCTAAGCTCTTACTCCACACTGACTGCAAAGTGTAGCTCCACTGCCACAGCCAGCCAAGAACATCAACATCTCTCCCAATGCAGCAGCATTGAGTCACTCTGATGGAGGGCAATAAAAGCTGGTGTCAGATGCTCTGCAGCTGCATCCTAGTCTTCATTTACTGGTTGCATTTCTGCAGTCTGGGGGCTCTGCTGACAGAGAGAAAGGCAGCCCTCAAGTATGGCCAAGCAGCTCTCATCTTTCTGCAGAGGACAAGGGGTGTCTACCCTGAGAGCAGTTAGCCTTGTACTGGACAGGGAAAATACTGTCAAGGAAGTGATTTTGGTGAGAAAGGGTTACTCCTCACCAGCCACTTCACCTTGAAGGAAAAAAGGGGAAGTGCTGTCATGTAACCAAGGCTGCCTGGTAAAGCTGTGTGAGTTCTGCCTTGTGACAAGTCCTCTGCAAACTGAAGAGCACATCTGGTTAGCTTTATTGTTTGAGGTGGCATGTATTTTTTTTATTAGCAGTCATTGTCACAATGGTACACGACACACATTTACCTTTGCAGCTATTATAAAAGACAACCACCAGAAAGCAGCACCCATTTTTGCTTGCAGGGCCTGCTGCCCACTGGTCACCCAGGCCAGCCCCCAGCTTAGTGCTAAAGGATATTGGCCTGGGGCTGTCTAGAGGTAGCCACTTAGCACCACTTCTCTCAAACTTACTTAGCATGAGTAGCTCAATTTGCTGAAGCCTTAGGCTGCACTCAGAGAACATGAGGGACTTGCACCCAGCTCAGGAAAAGGGGCCCCAGGGCCAGCTCCAGCTGGAAAGACAAGGACATCACAAGCAGCCTGTATCCCTGTGTCTCACACTCCAAAAGGGAGGATGCCACAACTCTGAAATAAGGCCTGTGCCAGGCATCAGGACCCTGAGAAACAAAGCCTCCTCTCCCTGCTGGGGCAGGGAGAATTGTTGGGGTCTGGAATTACCTCCTCCAGACCTTGAGACACAGTAAGACCCAACAAGGAACAGGAGGACCCCAGGCCTGATTATTACTCTTGGTCCCAACTACAGCACGAGGGGAGGAGAACTTAGACCATAAAGTGACAATTGCCCAGGGCTTCCTTTGTTCAGGTCCCTCTCTGGAGGCACCCAGCTCAAGCTGTCATTTGCCCCTGTACCACTTAGGGTAACTCAGTTTGTGATCCCCCACATCTGAGACTCTGCTTCAGGAAACCCAGGCTCAGAGACCTTCTTGAACAGTTTGGCCACCCAGGTGGGACCCTGGGTCACCACCAGCAGACCTTCCCATCCCCAAACATCCAACTGCCAGCAGCAGGTCAGGTCACCTGAGATCTCTGGAGCAGGCAGCACCCAATGGGTGAGTGCTAAAATGCCCTGAGCAGATTCAGAACAGTTGTTAGAGGGTGTTAGAGGCCCCTAGGAAGGACTGTCAGGGTGGGTTCAAGTCCCTCCCTTGCTGCAGCTTTCTTAAAGGGTGTGCAGCCTGATGAGCAGAAGGCACACTAGGCAATGGGAAATGTACCTGGCATGCAGAAGGGGATGCCCTTAGCCAGGGTACAGGAAAACTGGAAAGAGACTGATGGTACAGTCAGCTTGCCAAAAAGGCACAGTTACATTATGGCAGGAAGAGTGGCCCTTCACAACAGAAGATGGTAATCCAGCACAACACTGGCCACAGCAAGGGACTTCTGGTGAGGAAACATGAGCTTTCCTGCAATACCATCTAGAAGAGAGGTTTCCAGCTCAAACTGATTACTGGTACATTTGGGATAACTGGGCATGGGCACAGGAGCATTTGAGCCAGAAGGGAGGGAGGAAGGGAACCCCACCAAAGGTGACACTCACAGTAGCAGATCCTAGTACCCCAGACCATGTTCCAGCAGTTCCTGCTCCACCTTCTATGCCTGACAAGCTACCTGTCCTTCCTTCCCCTGCTCCTCCTCCCTCTACTCTACCAGCTGCCAGACTCTGTCCTAGGATCTCCCATGTGCTGACTGATCCTGCCACTCTGCAGCCAGGGGGAATGGGAGGGGCCAACCCCCCTCCTCCTGTGCTGCAGCTACTTACTAAGCAGCCCTGGAGCCCCAGCCAGCTTGCCTGATGGGGGGAAGGCAGGGGGGGAATGCCAGGATTAAGAGAAGATGCCAAGCCATGTGCCCAGTTAGTTTCTGCTATATGCACCAGGTACAACCCAACCTGGAGTGATACCCAGATTCTTTTGAGGGAATTATTTTGACCAGATGAACAGGATAAGATAATGAACCAAGATGCAGAATCAGCACAGCAAGCCAGGGGAAACAGAACCCCCTGGCCAGCAAATGATCCCAAGTGGGACTATGATAATGCAGGAGACAGAGCCCTGTGTCAAAGAGGACTTGGACATTTAGTAGAAGCAATCAGAGCATGCAGAGAGTTAGGAGCAAATGGGACTAGAGTGCAAGAAGGTAGACAGCAATCAGATGGGCACCCCAGTGACTTCTGGGGGCAGCTGCAGCCAGCCCTGCTGAAATATGGGGAATGACCCCCACAAAACTTCAACAACACACTCACAGTTAGTGTAGCATAGATCAGGTGGCCCCTGATACACAACAGTATTTTAAAGAGCATATGCCAGGCTGGCAAGGGGAGACTTCACAAAACATTTCAAGGGTAGCAGTATTCATTTATGATGGGTGAGAAGAAAAACAGAAAGCTGAGCAAATAAAAGCAAGCAAGCAAATTCACTGGCTGCAGCTCTAGCAAGGAAATTGCAAATGAAAGAAAGGGGTCGAGGAGGAGGAAGACCAAGCCCGGGGTTCAGCCGAGGCCATGAAACAAAGGAAGGAGGATAGGGGGAAGGGAAGGGAGAGTGTTATTCTTGGGGGAATTTAGGACACTTACAGCTGGAATGTCCCCTTTGGCCTCGAGCTCTGACTAGAGAAGAGAACTACCCATGGCAAGAATTAGCTCAAGAAAATAACTGTCCACAATGACCAGAGGAAGGGAGCCCTGATGACCATGAGGGGGCAAGCAGGGTTGGGAATTTTTCTTATGTGGGGAATTCATTGAGACAAGAAGGGACATAGAGTTGGCAAAGCAGAAGGTCAAGAAGCTGAATTTTTAGAAGGTAAGAGATTATGTGGCTCCTGTAAGTTTTACCCCCAAAGGATCTAAAACTGAAGATAATGTTCTAACACAGTCACAGGAGGAGGGGGAAAGAATTTAAGCAAGCCCCTGTTTTTAGGGAACAAAATAGGAAGCAATAGGAAAGAAAAGCATATGGGGGAGATTCATATTAGCAGCAGACTCTCCAGCATGATTGCTAGGAAGAGATCTTTTGCAAAACCTAGGCATGGAATTACACTTATCCCCTGAAGGAAGGGATCTAATAATTATGGGAATGAGTGTAATCACTGAAAGCCCCAGCCCCAGAGTAAAAATACCAGAATTGCTAAAACCTGTACCAACAAAGCTGTGGAGGAAAACTGGTACTGACATTGGATTGTTAGTCTCAGCTCAACCCACAGTTATAAAAACCAAGGGAGGAACCCCTCCAGCTGTGAAACAGTATCCAATTCTCCAAGAAGCCAAGAAAAGCATACAAAAGCAAATAGGCCCATATTTAGCCCAGGGGGTTCTGAAACTGTGTGTTTCACCACAGAATACTCCCATCCTCCCTGTAAAAGAGAGCAAACCAGATGAAGATGGGGATCCTGAAAACCACTTTGTACAGGATTTGCAGGCTATCAGTCAACACATGGTGACTCCTCACCCAGGGGTACCTGATCCTTCCACTCTACTTTTACAAACACCACACAGGCAAAATGTTTTTCTGCCATTGATTTAAGCACCCCTTTCTTTAATATCCCACTTGGTGAAAGCAGCCAACCCTTATTTGCTTTTACAGGGAAAAAGCAACAATTAACATGGACACCTCCCATGAGGTTTCACAGGGTCTCCCACCCTTTTTTCACAAATACTGGGGAAGGATGTAAAGGATACCAAATATCTGGGGGGGGATCAGGTCCAGTTCACTATGTAGATGACTTGCTGATGGCAAGTAGAGAGGAAGGTACCTGTCTAATAGACTCTGCACATCTATGTATGGCTTCAGCAGAAAACCATCACCAGGCATCTCCATCTAGTCTCCAGCTGTGTCAAAAGGAGGTATAATACTTGGGGCTCACTCTGAAGTAAGGGCAATGACTACTAGACCCAGAAAGAGGAGATGCTGTAAGAAAACTCCCCCATCCAGGAACAAAGAAACAGTTGCAAGGATTCCTTGGAGCTGGGGGATTTTGCACATCATGGATCCCTGGGTTGGGAGAATTAACAAAACCCCTGGCAGAGGCAACCCAGAATGAAGAAGCAGAACCCATTGCACAGGGCCCCAAAAGAGAGCAAGCTTTCAGCACTATAAAAGGAGCTTTGGCATCTGCGCCTGCTCCCAGACTCCCAGATTAGACAAAGCCCTTTGACTTGTACATACATGGACCTAAGGGGATTGCCAGCAGAGTAATAATGCAAGAATTAGGACCCCACCAGAGACTGGTAGCATGTTATTCTGCTGAGCTAGATTCAGTTGCAGCAGGGGCACCAGCCTGTATCAGATCTGTGGTGGCAGCAATAGTGGAGAGAAGCCACCTTCTCATTCTGGGACACCCTGTAAACAGTTTGTCCCACACAAAGTGGAGATACTGCTAAAACAATATGCAACCCAAGCAGTATCACAACAGGCACAGAGATATGCACTGATCCTCCTCCTGGCAGATCATGTAGTCTTAAAAAGAGGCAATGCCTTGAATGCAGCAACCCTAATATTTCTCTCCATCGTTGGGCAGAGGTATCACCAACGTGAGCAGGTAATGCACGCATCAAGTAAGACAACAACCCATTTAACTGATGTTCCTTTGCAAAACCCGGATCTAGTCCTGTTTGTAGATGGCTCATCCTACTAGCTGCACAGACAGCGACAAACTGGGTATGTTGTAGTCAGCCAGGAACAAGTGATAGAGGCTGAACTGCTTCCCACACAAATGAGTGCACAAGGAGCAGAACTAGTAGCAGGCAGCTACTTGACACAGGCAGCACACCTGGCAAAAGGAAAGCAAGTCAACATCCACACCAGCTCTCAATATGCCTTTGGGATATGTCATGCAACTGGGATGTTATGGAAAGAACAAGGACTTTTCACATAGTCAGGAAAGAAAGTGGCTAATGGAGAAGAAACACACAATCCACTGGTATCAGTCCAGCTGCCTGAAGAAATTGCTGTGATGCACTGCCCAGCCCATACTAAGGACACTACAGAAATTAGGAAAGGAAATGCTTTAGCCGACACCACTACAAAGGCTGCAGCCCAACAACCTTTGAGAGACTGTGTGGTTGCAGCTCCAATCAGGACCCAGAGTGAATGGCTGAATTTAATACACCCCAAAACCATGCATGAAAAGGACTGCTCAGGAGCAGAGAAGAAACAATGGGAAAAGCAGGAAGCAAAACAAAATGACAATGGAATATGGACACTTGGGGGAAAACATTCTACCCATGCCAAAAAAAAAGTAATCACTGTAGCTAGGTGGTTTAACACTAAAGCTCATGGGGGAGCCCAGGCAGTAGCTAACCAGACACAGAAAGGATGGGCCAAACCAGGAATTTATGCAGCTGCAGAAAGAATAACTGATAGCTGCCCAACCTGCCAAAAGGTCTCCAGCAGCAAACCAAGCTCAGAGTTAGGGGGACAACCGTGGGCCTCCTTCCCTTCTCAAAGGCTACAACCAGACCTTGCGGATATGCCATCTGCCAATGGGTACAAACACTTGTCAGTGATAGGAGACCAGTCATCAGGCTGGGGAGAGGACTTCCCAACAGGAAAGGCCAACACAGAAGGGGTGGTAAAAACCTAACTAAAAGAAATCCTACCCAGATATGGGGTTCCAGAAGCAATGGAGTCACACAGGGCTACCCATTTCACAGCAAACATAATCAAGCAACTATACACATCACTAGGAAGAGAGAGAAACCTGCATACCCCTTATCACCCACAGTCTGCAGGACAGGCAGGAAGAATCAACAGAACATTAAAGGAAAAAATAGCAGGAATATGCACACACACACACACAGCTCTAAAATGGCCAGAGACATTGAACTTAGCTCTATGGGATGTTTGAAATGCCCCATGACAACCCACAGGACTAACACCAGCAGAAATTCTCCTTGGGAGACATTTAGCCATACCAGGGCCTTACACCCCTGCTAAGACCAGCCTGTTAGAGATGAACAAGTGACACAATATGTACTAGCTTTACAGGAGCAGCTTAAGGCTTCACAAAATCAGGCTCCATGGTTTCAGCCAGTACCATCTGACATTCAGGCACATGACAGACAGCCTGGGGATGAAGCTTTAGGTAAAACATTTCTACAAAAATCCAAGTCAGAACCTAAGTGGGACAGGCCATATACTGCCATGCTGTGTTCTTACTTGGCTGTTCAAGTTGAACTGTACTTGCATACACTGGAAAGAGACGGGCATGTATGAGAACCCTTGGCAGTCTTATATTCATAGACACCATTGCTGCAAATACAAGTAGTGACTCAAATATTTGTGTTCATAACTGGACCAAAATTATGGGATGCAACTTCAGTCATTCAGCTCCTGTTAGATCTTATCAGTTGTTACCATCTAATTATACATTGACTCAGAATTTACTACCTACCCCCACTGGAATACATCTTACACTGGTGAAAAAGCTACTACAACATGATGACCTGCATCAACTGCTAGAAGGCATCCAAAACAATGGACAAGAACTCTAATCGCCACTCATCAGGATACAGAAGAGATACACCATGTGTTAGAAAGGAAGGTAAGGAAGGATGGAGACCATCGTGGGTGGGAAACACTCCTAGGATGGTCACCAACCACAACAGGGATTTATGATCACCTGCTGCACCCAGTAGTAGTTAAGTTCAGCTGCGTCATGCCTATCACTTACAACCATATTATACATGAAATTATGGAAAGTGACAGTCTGCCTCAGAAGACTGAGGACTGTTTCAAGTGTTAGCAGGGATGCTTAATGAAAACAAAGGGAGGACTGCTAAAGAACATTGAACTGAAACTGTCTAGAGGTAGCTGCCCAGCACAACTTTTATAAACACTTGGCATGAGTAGTTCAATTGGGTGAAGCCTTAGGCCACACTCAGAGAACATGAGGGACTTGCATCCAGCTCAGGAAAAGAGGCCCCAGGGCCAGCTCCAGCTGGAAAAATAAGGACATCACAAGCAGTCTGTATCCCTGTGTCTCACACTCCAGAAGGGAGGATGTCACAACTCTGAAATAAGGCCTGTGCCAGGCATCAGGACCCTGAGAAACAAAGCCTCCTCTCCCTGCTGGGGCAGGGAGAATTGTGGTCTGCAACCACCTCCTCCTCCTCAGGACCTTGAGAGACAGAGGGACCCAACAAGGGACAAAGGCACATCCCTCAGCAGAAACCACACCAGTAAAGATAAGGAAAGAAACAGCCTGCCCAGGGACAACAATGAGACCCAATAAGGAACAGGAGACCCCAGACCTGAATATTACTAGTGGTCCCAACTACCACATGAGGGGTGGAGACCTTGGATTCAAAGGCTACAATTGCCCAGGGATTCCTTTCTTTAGGGTCCCCTTCCAGAGGCACCCAGCTCCAGCTGCAATTACTGCACACATGCCATTAAAATTCATTTAATTCACTTGGATTTGGCTCCACACTTCCCAGCAAGAACCTAGGGTCAGACCCTGCTGTGGTGGGCAGCAAACCTAACCTTCCCTAACACTGTTGGAGCAACACCAACTGCTGGTCTGAGCCTGTTTGGGAAGCCCCATGCTCAAGGGTTAGTGTCATGCCTGACAATTTCTCTGCTTATTACCCAAGGGCTTTACCTTGTACATGATTTTAAGACACAGTTCATCAGTACTAAAGGATTTAAATAGGGCCTTGCCTGCCAATACTCCCCCCTCCCAAGAGGGCTACTCATTCTCAGCAGCTCTGGAAATAATTCATCCCTTCTCAAACCACCCAAACTGCCCTTGCTCTCCTTTTGAGCCTGTGTTCCAGCTGTCACCAGAAGGGCAACACTCTTAACCCCCTGCTCCTCCCACAAGTCCCTCCTGGCCCCACTACATTCAGGAGAGATTTGGACTGTGCTCACAAGAGCTCACAAAGCAGTAATGTTGAAACACACTGTCCTAAGCTCAGGAGTCTCCTGGGGGGCTGGTAGGGGCTAGTTTTACACACCACTCAGTTCCTGCACACACCCTATAGTAGACAGGCAGTTGGGGAATCTCCTTGACAGATAAAATAGTTTTAGGCAGTCTCTGAAGCAGTCCTATTTGACTTCCGTCATGTCTAAAAAGTCAAAGCAACATGAGGCAGACAACATACCAACTACATTTTTCAGCTTTTGATGGCAGCCTTCAGATGCCAGCTGTCTGCCTTGCAAGCAGACCTCACCTTCTGAGGTTCATGAGCTCGAGCACTCTAAGACCTGCAGGGGAAAAGCAGAGTCAGTCCAATTGTACCCCGTGATTAGCTACAGGACTTGGCATGTCACATACTGAAACACAGGGGCAATCACTACACTGTGGTACCTCCAAGCAAAGCTTATTCAAGCCCATTGGGGTGATCAACACCCATGTCAATGGACTAGGCAGAGACTGGAAACTCAACGCATGCAGCAACTCACCTCACTGGATGGCTCCTCTGGCAAGCCACTAACATCTCAGGCCCATCAAGCTTCACAACTTGACATGAGAAAGACTAAAAAGGGCTCTCCAAAGAGCACGGGGCCCAGGAAAAAAAGCCCCCAACAAGCAATGCCTGTGCCATGACAGCATGTCTGGCAGGAAGACAGGGGACTGCTGCCTGCTGAAAGGAGCCCCCAGGCACTGTCACCTGCTGCTCCCCCTCAGCACATCACACATCCAAATGCAAAAGCTGCACGAGCTCCTTCCAGAGCCAGCTGCTTTCCCAACTGCCCTACCAGGGCTTGTTGCCCCATTCAGCTGCTGGGCACATTGAGGGACCTTTGTTTGTGTTTTGCAGTGTGGGTGTGTTTTGGGGGCTGGGTCTCTAGGGTGGTGCTTATGCTTTGTCTGTTTTATTCTGTGTAAAGCTCTCTGTGAGGTGATTCTTAAATTTGTTGTTGTGGTGCCCTGGCATTGTAGGGCTGTAGGTGTGCAAAGGCTGACTCTGTGTCTGTGTGTGTTCAGATGACCCAGACTTCTGATCTCCTCTTCATTTCTGGAGTCCTGCTGTGTTTCCTGTTCCTTAGGAGGTAAGTATGTAACTAGGGTTGAGTGCTCCTTGCTAGGAGTTACTCTATTATTTCAGGGAATAATACTTCTGATCTCCTGAGGAGTCCTTATTGGAAAGCTGTGCTCTTCAGCTTCTGGCAGTATGATTCTCAGGCTGTTCTTCTTAAATGGGAAGAGTGTCCCACCAGGAAAAGCTTAAAAACTCGCAGTCTCATTTCTTGGAAAGCAAAAAGTGCTAAGCCAAAAAAGCTGGTCAGATGTAGAATCTCTGCAGCTGAAAGGGCTTGAATTCATCTTTCATGCAGTTTGTTTATTGCATCTCCTTATCTTGCAGGAAAGGCTAGTATATGGGGGTTGGGGGGAAGAAGGTGGGGAGGCTGTGAAAGATGCTTAAATGACCAGGTCAGAAGGGAGTTCTTCAAAAGCATTGTTTTCTGACCACAAAAACCAGTTCCTTTGACAGAATTGGGTCAGAGTCATTTCTTGACTATGCCTGTGCCTTCTGAGATGGAGGTGAGATAGTTTTTTTTTTCCAAATGTCCTAGTACTTAAGGCAGGTCTTCTCAAAAAAGCTTCATGCTTCAAGCTTAAATTAAGCAGCGTTCTTGTAATCAAGCCTAGCAAAGAAGAATGAGAGACAAAACACAGTGTTTAAAGAACTCCCAAGTTTGGTCAGATAGCTTCACAGCCATGTTTGGCAGATGCTTGGCAGTGCTATGTTTTGAGGAGAAATGAGTGTCTCTTCTTTTTCCAGCTCCCTTTGGATGCTCTTGTTTCTCTCTGGAGCTCTCCAAAGGCATGTGCAGTGCTGCAGCTGAGAAGAGAGAAGCAGCTGCAGGAGAGCTCTGCTGCAGTCTCTGGGCTTCAAAAGCCTGAGCTGCTGCCGCCCTAGCTAAAGACATGGCTTATGCCCCCAGGACACAGAAGGGGGCTGGCTACCACATCAAGGGTAAAATGATAGGACACCCTGTGCTGCCCAGTGTGCAGAGTCTTGCTTCTCTGGAAGTAGCTGAAAGTGCAAAGCATGGCTCTTGGCAGGCTTGCCTTTTGGAGTGGTCAGCACTGTTCAACTCCTGCCTCATTGTGAGTTCCTGTCTTGCTGAACTACAAGATGCTTGACTAGTTGATAGTCAGGATTTCCTTGTGGATTCTGTCTGATGACACAGAGGGTTTTCTTGTGGTGAGCTCAAAGCTTGTGTTGGGATTAGTGTAGTCACATGGAAATGCTTTACAAGCAGTAACTAGCAGTGGGCATGCCACCCACTCAGTGTCCCAGCTGTGAAGGGGTCTGGGGAGGGGGGGGGGTGAGGTGGTTACCCTCACCTGGCATGTACCAGTGAGGTGCACCTGTAAGAGCTGGGGGATACAGTGAGGTGTGCTGGGGAGGAGTTCTAGCAGTGACTGGGAGGTCTTAGTGTTGTGTGACAGGGTCTTCAGATGCTACTTCTCTTCAGATGCTTGCCCTGAAGAGACCAATATAAAAAACCACAAATGGCTTTGAAAGTGTGTCAGGCGGGTGAAGGTTTTCTTTTGAAGAAAAAGCTAGACTGCACTATGGGAGGGTTTGACCTATAAAGTGGCTGCACTCTCAGGCTAATCTCTGGGTGTGAAAGTTAAATGTGACAAGGGTGTTAAGCTGCTAAATAGTTCAGTGTATCCAGTGTTAAGCTGAAATAGCTGAAACCCAACTGTTACAGGTTGTAGAGGCTTGGTAGTCTGGAGCTTGGTTAGAGGGAAGTGTACTTGAGAGTTAATGGTGTGGAATATATGGGTTCCTGTCTCACTGCTGTCCTCACAAAGAGGCCTGCTTTAATTTTGCAGCAGGGCAGCACTGGAGCTGTGAGTTGGTGGGTGGATGTGTGCAGGCTGTGTCCTTGCTGATGAGGGAATCCTGGCCCCTGTCCTCCCCTTCCATTTAATGTGACATGTGGATGTATGGAGTTACCCAGCCACAAAGGGGGTGGGGAGGCTGACAGAAACCAGTTACCTGTGTGGACATGCAGGGGAGCACTGGGGTTGCTGTAGCAGGGGAGCTAAGGGCTGCAGCTCAGAGCAGGGCTAGTGTTATGTACAGGCCTAGTGAAGTTAACCATCCACGAGTCCTGCTTGGCGTAGGGACAGACCTAACATAAGCATGAGGCTTGATGCTCCCACCTACTCTGTCTTGTCTCCAGCTCTGGCCTTGCTCTGGAGGACAGAATTGAGTTCTTGCTTTTACTGCTCCCTGGCTTCCTAAGATGAGGCAGACTGACTGCTCCCATTCTGCTCCTCTTTCTGGTGTTGAAATGCTCCCTTCCTAGAGGGCTCTGGCTTGGGAAAGGACTGTTAGCTCGTCTTTTTCTGTCGAGGATTATCCTGTCTCTTTCTGTAGTACCTTTAGGTGTGTAACTGCTTTAAAAACAACTTAAAGCCTTGGTGACTTCATGCTGTTGTCCAGGGGAAGAAGCATCTGTTGGAATTAGACTATGGTGAGAAGGAAAAGTGGTGTCAGTGGGGGTGTCCTAGATCTAAATGCTGTCCTGTGTGTCATAGTAACTCTGTAGTAGAGGCACTCTTGGTGGGATTGGGTTATTGCTATTCCATACTCAAAAACTTAGCTGAAAATCAGGGGTGATGTTTGGGCCTTGTTGAATTGGTGAAAGACTTGGCCTGGCTTGAGGCCAAGCAATCAGCTTGAAGTGCCCAGGTAGAAGAAAAGAGAAGGTGGGGGGAGAAGGGGAGGGAATGGGTGTATTGCCTGATGCTTTTTCAAGAAGTGGGGAGAGTGCCTGGAGTCAGAGCTGGCTCCATGGGCCTAAGGCCCCAAGTCACAACATGGGTGAGGATCACCTCACCAAGAGAGGGTGTTTCTTCTGCAGACTTCCCACTAGCAGGAGCAGCAGAGAGGGTTGGTTAGCCTGCTAAGGGCTCTGACAGCTGCCAGAGCATCAGCCTGGCAGGTCTGTGCCTAGCTGGGGGGACAGGGAGCAGTCCTTGACAAGATGGGCCCTTGACAAGGGGAGCATCTCTGCAGGCTCTGCACTGGCTAAATGAGTGCGGTTGTTGCAGAAGCTGCTGTTCCCTGTGTCTTGTCCTCAGGCTGTCAGCTTGTGTCACCTTCCTGTCAGAATGAGGTGTGCCTCGACTTCCCAAGGGCTGAAGCAAGGCTGTGTTGGTGGCAGCAGCAGGCATCAGTTCTCTGGATAAAAAGCATCAAGGCAAGCTGGTTAAAGAAACCTTCTTCCCAGCAAGTGAAGAAACATGAAAGACTAAGGAGAACAAGACAAGCTGCATTACAGTGCCATTAAAAGGAATGGTGACTGCTAACCCAGGGGGCAGCCTTGGTTTGATAAGGGCTTGTGTCATGCTTGTGAAATAGTTTTATGAGGCTGTGAAATGTATACCTCTTCTATGTATCAGCATAACTTCCAACAAGCTGCAGTGGAGTGGGGGGGAGGGTGATGACAGTTATACCAGGACAGTAGGTACTAGAGAAAAAAGGGAAAAAACCGGAGGAAGATAAAATGCTGGCTGGACAGTACTTCCTGCTCTAGTTGCTAGCACAGCTGCAGTCTCTGTGCCTTATATTGAAGGCAGTATGTCAGCATGTGCTGTCAGTGTTGGAGAAGGCATGTGTGAGAGGTGAATACTCCTCCAGCACAAATTGAGTGTAGTAAATCACATAAAAGTCTGTGTGTGTCATGACAGGTTCTTTGCTGTGACCCTGCCTGGGTTGTGTCACTTCTGGCCCTGGCCGTGGCCCTTCCTTCCGCCCGCGCGCCCTGGCCATGGCCCTTCCTTCCGCGTGCCTGCCCTGGCAGTGGCCGTGGCCCGCCCTTCCCTCCGCCCGCCCTTCCTTCCTCCCGCCTGCCCTGGCCGTGGCCCGCCCTTCCTTCCTTCCTTCCTTCCGCCTGCCCTGGCCGTGGCCCGCCCTTCCTTCCTTCCTTCCGCCCGCCCTGGCCGTGGCCCTTCCGCCCGCCCGCCCTGGCCATGGCCCTTCCTTCCTTCCTTCCTTCCTTCCGCCTGCCCTGGCCGTGGCCCTTCCTTCCTTCCTTCCTTCCGCCCTGGCTGTGGCCTGCCTTTCCTTCCGCCCGCCCACCCGCCCACCATGGCCGTGGCCCTTCCGCCCGCCTGCTGCCCTTCTGCCCGCCCTAGTCGTGGCCCTTCCGCCCGCACGCCCGCCCACCCTTCCTTGCGCCCTGGGCGTGGCACTTCTGCCCTTCCGCCCGCCCTTCCGCCCACCCTGGTCATGGCCTTTTCTCCGGCCTGCACTTCTGCCCTTCCGCCCGCCCTGGTCGGTGCCCTTCCGCCTGCCAGCCCGGCTGCCCTTCTGCCCGCCCTGGTCGGTGCCCTTCCACCTGCCCGCCCGCCCGTCCTTCCGCCTGCCCTGGTTGTGGCCCTTCCGCCCGCCCTTCTACCCACCCTTCCGCCTGCCCTGGTCGTGGTCGTGGCCCGCCCGCCCTTCCACCCACCCTGGTCGTGGCCCTTCCGCCCGCCGGCCCTGATTGTGCCCTTCCGCCTGCCCGACCTTCAGCCTGCCCTGGTCATGGCCCTTCCGCCCGCCATGGTCGTGGCCCATCTGCCCTTCCGCCTGCCCTGATCGGTGCCCTTCTGTCCGCCCTTCCGCCCACCCCGGTCGTGGCTCTTCGGCCTGTGCTCCCACCCTTCCGCCTGCCCTGGTCGTGGCCCTTCCACCTCCCGTTCCGCCTGCCTACCCGCCCTGGTCGTGGCCCTTCTGCCCTTCCGCACCTCCGCCCCGGTCGTGGCTCTTCGGCCCGTGCTCCCACCCTTCCGCCTGCCCTGGTCGTGGCCCGTCCACCTGCCCTTCCGCCTGCCTACCCGCCCTGGTCGTGGCCCTTCCGCCCTTCCGCCCCTCCGCCCCTTCCGCCTGCCCTAGTCGTGGCCGCTCCGTCCTTCCGCCCCTTCCGCCCTTTCCGCCCTTTCCACCCCGTCCGCCCCTCTACCCTTTCCGCCCTTTCCGCCCATTCCGCCCCTCCGCCCCTCCGCCCTTCAGCCCTTTCCGCCCTTTCCGCCCCTCTGCCCCTCCGCCCCTCCGCCCTTTCCGCCCTTTCCGCCCCTCCGCCCCTCTGCCCCTCCCGCCCTTTTCACCCCTTCCGCCCCTTCCGCCCTTTCCGCCCTTTCGCCCTTTCCACCCTTCCGCCCTTCCGTCCTTTCCGCCCTTCCGCCCTTCCGCCCTATCCGCCCTTTCTGCCCTTTACACCCTTTCTCCCTTTCCGCCCATTCCGCCCTTCTGCCCTTTCGCCCTTTCCGCCCTTCCGCCCATTCGCCCTTTCCGCCCTTTCCACCCTTTACGCCCTTCCGCCCTTTCCACCCTTTCCGCCCTTTCCGCCCTTTCCGCCCTTTCCGCCCTTCCCCCCTTTCGCCCTTTCCACCCTTTCAGTCCTTTCGCCCTTTCGACCCTTCCGCCCTTTCCGCCCTTTCAGTCCTTTCGCCCTTTCCACCCTTCCGCCCTTCCGCCCATTCGCCCTTTCCGCTCTTTCGCCCTTTCCGCCCTTCCGCCCTTTCCGCCCTTTCCGCCCTTCCGCCCTTTCCACCCTTTCTGCCCTTTCAGTCCTTTCGCCCTTTCCACCCTTCCGCCCTTTCCGCCATTTCCGCCCTTCCGACCATTCGCCCGTTCCGCTCCTGCCGCCCTTTCCGCCCTTCCGCCCTTTCCGCCCTTTCAGCCCTTCCTCCCTATCCGCCTTTTCTGCCCTTTCCGCCCTTCCGCCCTTTCCGCCCTTTCCGCCCATTCCGCCCTTTCCGCCCTTCCGCCCTTTCCGCCCTTCCGCCCATGCGCCCGTTCCGCTCTTGCCGCCCTTTCCGCCCTTTCCGCCCTTTCCGCCCTTCCGCCCTTCCGCCCTTCCGCCCTTTCCGCCCTTTCCGCCCTTCCGCCCTTTCCGCCCTTTCCGCACTTTCCGCCCATGCGCCCGTTCCGCTCTTGCCGCCCTTTCCGCCCTTCCACCCTTTCCACCCTTTCCGCCCTTTCCGCCCTTTCCGCCCGTTCCGCCCTTTCCGCCCTTCCGCCCATTCGCCCGTTCCGCTCTTGCCGTCCTTCCGCCCTTTCGACCCTTTCCGCCCTTTCCGCCCTTCCTCCCTTTCGCCCTTTCCTCCCTTCCGCCCTTGCCGCCCTTTCCGCCCTTCCGCCCATTCGCCCGTTCCGCCCTTTGCACCCTTTCCGCTCTTTCCGCCCTTCCGCCCTTTCCCCCCTTCCGCCCTTTCCGCCCTTTCCGCCCCTTTCCGCCCTTCCGCCTTTCCGCCCTTTCTGCCCTTCCACCCTTTCTGGCCTTTCCGCCCTTCCGTCCTTCCTGCCCTTTCCGCCCTTTCCGCCCTTTCCGCCCTTTCCGCCCTTCCGCCCTTTCGCCCTTTCCGCCCTTTCGGCCCTTCCGCCCTTTCGCCCTTTCGCCCTTGCCGCCCTTTCCGCCCTTCCGCCCTTCCGCCCTTTCTGCCCTTCTGCCCCTTCGCCCTTTCGCCCTTTCCGCCCTTCCGCCCTTCCGCCCTCTCCGCCCTGTCCACCCTTTCCACCCTTTCCAGCCTTTCCGCCCTTTCGGCCCGTTCCACCCTTTCCGCCCTTCCGACCTCTCCGCCCTTGCCGCCCTTTTCGCCCTTCCTGCCCTTTCCGCCCTTTCTGCCGTATCTGCCCGCTCAGCCCTTTCCGCCCAACCGCCCTTCCGCCTTTTCCTCCCTTCCACCCTCTCGCCCTTTCCGCCCTTTCCGCACTTTTCCGCCCTTCCGCCCCTTCCGCCCTTTCCTGCCTTTCCTCCCTTTCCGCCCTTTCTGCCCTATCCGCCCTTCCGCCCATTCCGCCATTCCGCCCTTTCCGCCCTTTGTGCCCTTTCCGTCCTTCCACCATTTCCGCCCTTCCGCCCTTCCGCCCTGTCGCCCTTTGCGCCATTTCCGCCCTTCCGCCCTTTCGCCCTTTCCGCCCTTCTGCCATTCCGCCCTTTCCGCCCATTCCGCCCTTTCCGCCCTTTCCGCCCTTTCCTCCCATTCCGCCCTTTCCGCCCTTCCGCCCTTTCCGCCCTTTCCGCCCTTTCTGTCCTTTCGCCCTTTTCGCCCATTCTGCCCTGTCCGCCCTTTCCGACCTTTCCGCCCTTTCGCCCTTTCCACCCTTCCGCCCTTCCGCCCTTCCGCCCTTTCCACCCTTTCCGCCCTTTCCGCCCTTCCGCCCTTTCCGCCCTTCCGCCCTTTCCGCCCTTTCCGCCCTTTCCGCCCTTTCCGCTCTTCCGCCCTTCACGCCCTTTCCGCCCTTCCGCCCTTTCTGCCCTTTCCGCCCTTTCGCCCTTTCTGCCCTTCCTCCCTTCCCGCCCTTCCGCTCTTTCCGCCCTTCCACCCTTTCCTCCCTTTCCGACCTTTCCGCCCTTCCGCCCTTTCCGCCCGTCCGCTCTTTCGCCCTTTCCGCCCTTTCCGCCCTTTCCGCCCTTTCCGCCCTTCCGCCCTTTCCGCCCTTCCGCCCTTCCGCCCATTCGCCCTTTCCGCCCTTTCCGCCCTTTCGCCCTTTCTGCCCTTTCCACCCTTTCGCCTTTTCCGCCCTTTCCGCTCTTTCCGCCCTTCCGCCCTTCCGCCCCTTCCGCCCCTTCCGCCCTTTCCGCCCTTCCGTCCTTTCCGCCCTTTCCGCCCTTTCGGCCCTTCCGCCCTTTCCACCATTTCCGCCCTTTCAGTCCTTTCGCCCTTTCCACCCTTCCGCCCTTTCCGCCATTTCCGCCCTTCCGCCCTTTCCGCCCTTTCCGCCCTTCCTCCCTATCCGCCCTTTCTGCCCTTTCCGCCCTTCCGCCCTTCCACCCTTTCTGCCCCTTCCGCCCTTTCCGCCCTTTCCGCCCTTCCGCCCTTTCGCCCTTTCCACATATTCCGCCAATTCCGCCCTTCCGCCCTTTCCGCCCTTTCCGCCCTTTCCGCCCTTTCCGCCCTTTCCTCCCATTCCGCCCTTTCCGCCCTTCCGCCCTTTCCGCCCTTTCCGCCCTTTCTGTCCTTTCGCCCTTTCCGCCCATTCCGCCCTGTCCGCCCTTTCCGCCCTTTCCGCCCTTTCTCCCTTTCCGCCCTTCCGCCCTTCCGCCCTTTCCGCCCTTTCTGCCCTTCCACCCTTCCACCTTTCCGCCCTTTCTGCCCTTTCCGTCCTTCCACCCTTTCCGCCCTTTCCGCCCTTCCGCCCTTTTCGCGCTTTGCGCCATTTCCGCCCTTCCGCCTTTTCCTCCCTTACGCCCTTCCCGCCCTTACGCCCTTTCCGCCCTTCCCGCCCTTACGCCCTTTCCGCCCTTCCACCCTTTCCTCCCTTTCCGACCTTTCCTCCCTTCCGCCCTTTCTGCCCGCCCGCTCTTTCGCCCTTTCCGCCCTTTCCGCCCTTCCGCCCTTCCGCCGTTACGCCCTTTCCGCCCTGTCCGCCCTTCCGCCCTTTCCGCCCTTCGGCCCTTTCCGCCCTTTCCGCCCTTCCGCCCTTCCGCCCTTTCCGCCCTTTCTGCCCTTTCCGCCCCTTCACCCTTTCTGCTCTTCCTCCCTTCCACCCTTCCGCCCTTTCGCCCTTTCCGCCCTTCCGCCCATTCGCCCTCTCCGCTCTTGCCGCCCTTCCGCCCTTTCCACCCTTTCCGCCCTTTCCACCCTTCCGCCCTTTCCGCCCTTTCCGCCCTTTCCGCCCTTTCTGCACTTTCGCCCTTTCCACCCTTTCCGCCCTTTCCGCCCTTCCGCCCTTCCGCTCTTTCCGCCCTTCCGCCCTTCCGCCCATTCGCCCTTTCCGCCCTTGCCGCCCTTTCCGCCCTTGCCGCCCTTTCCGCCCTTTCGCCCTTTCCGCCCTTTCTGCCCTTTCCACGCTTTCGCCCTTTCCGCCCTTTCCGCTCTTTCCGCCCTTCCGCCCTTCCGCCCCTTCCGCCCCTTCCTCCCTTCCGCCCTTTCCACCCTTTCCGCCCTTTCCGCCCTTCCGCCCTTTCCACCATTTCCGCCCTTTCAGTCCTTTCGCCCTTTCCACCCTTTCCGCCCTTGCAGCCATTTCCGCCCTTCCGCCCATTCGCCCTTTCCGCTCTTGCCCCCCTTTCCGCCCTTTCCGCCCTTCCTCCCTATCCGCCCTTCCGCCCTTTCCGCCCTTCCGCCCTTTCCGCCCTTCCGCCCTTCCGCCCTTTCCGCCCTTTCCACATATTCCGCCAATTCCGCCCTTCCGCCCTTTCCGCCCTTTCCGCCCTTTCCGCCCTTTCCTCCCATTCCGCCCATTCCGCCCTTCCGCCCTTTCGCCCTTTCCACCCTTCTGCCCTTGCCGCCCTTTCTGCCCTTCCGCCCATTCGCCCGTTCCGCTCCTGCCGCCCTTTCCGCCCTTTCCGCCCTTTCCACCCTTTCCGCCCTCTCCGCCCTTTCCGCCCTTTCTGCCCTTTCGCCCTTTCCACCCTTTCCGCCCTTTCCGCCCTTCCGCCCTTCCGCCCTTTCCGCCCTTTCCGCCCTTCCGCCCTTCCGCTCTTTCCGCCCTTCCGCCCTTCCGCCCATTCGCCCTTTCCGCCCTTGCCGCCCTTTCCGCCCTTTCGCCCTTTCCGCCCTTTCTGCCCTTTCCACCCTTTCGCCCTTTCCGCCCTTTCCGCCTTTCCGCCCTTCCGCCCTTCCGCCCCTTCCGCCCCTTCCTCCCTTCCGCCCTTTCCACCCTTTCCGCCCTTTCCGCCCTTCCGCCCTTTCCACCATTTCCGTCCTTTCAGTCCTTTCGCCCTTTCCACCCTTTCCGCCCTTGCAGCCATTTCCGCCCTTCCGCCCATTCGCCCTTTCCGCTTTTGCCCCCCTTTCCGCCCTTTCCGCCCTTCCTCCCTATCCGCCCTTTCCGCCCCTTCCGCCCCTTCCTCCCTTCCGCCCTTTCCACCCTTTCCGCCCTTTCCGCCCTTCCGCCCTTTCCACCATTTCCGCCCTTTCAGTCCTTTCGCCCTTTCCACCCTTTCCGCCCTTGCAGCCATTTCCGCCCTTCCGCCCATTCGCCCTTTCCGCTCTTGCCCCCCTTTCCGCCCTTTCCGCCCTTCCTCCCTATCCGCCCTTTCCGCCCTTTCTCCCTTTCCGCCCTTTCAGCCCTATCCGCCCCTCCGCCCTTTCCGCCTTCCGTCCTTCCGTCCTTCCACCCTTTTCGCACTTCCGCCCTTTCCGCCCTTTCCGCCCTTTCCGCCCTTCCGCCCTTCCGCCCTTTCCGCCCTTCCTGCCCTTTCCTCCCTTTCCGCCCTTCCGCCCTACCGCCCTTTCCGTTCCTTCCGCCCCTTCCTGCCCTTTCCGCCCTTTCCGCCCTTTCCGCCCTTCCGCCCTTTCCGCCCTTCCGACCTCTCCGCCCATTCCGCCCTTTCCGCCCTGTCCGCCCTTCCGCCCCTCCACCCATTCCGCCCTTTCTGCCCTTTCCGCCCTTTGCGCCCCTCCACCCTTCCACCATTTCCGCCCCTCCGCCCCTCCACCCTTCCGCCCGTTCCGCCCTTCCGCCATGTCCGCCATTTCCGCCCTTTCCGCCCTTCCGCCCTTTCCGCACATTCTGCCCTTTCTGCCCCTTCCGCCCTTCCGTCCTTTCCACCCTTTCCGCCCTTCCGCCCTTTCCGCCCTTCCGCCCTTTCCACCCTTTCCGCCCTTCCGCCCTGTCTGCCCTTTCTGCCCTTCCGCCCTTTCTGCCCTTTCCGCATTATCCGCCCTTTCCGCCCTTCTGCCCCTTCCGCCCTTCTGACCTCACCGCCCTTCCGCCCTTTCCGCCCATTCCGCCCTTTCGCCCTTCCGCCCTTTCCGCCCTTTCCGCCCTTTCCGCCCTTTCCGCCCTGTCCGCCATTTCCGCCCTTCTGCCCTTTCCGCCCTTCCGCCCTTCCGCACTTCCGCCCTTTCTGCCCTTCCGCCCTTCCGCCCTGTCCGCCCTTTCCGCCCTTCTGCCCTTTCCGCCCCTTCCGCCCTTCCGACCTCACCGCCCTTCCGCCCTTCCCGCCCCTCCGCCCTTTCCGCCCTTTCCGACCTTTCCGCTCTTCCGCCCTTCTGTGCTTCCGCCCTTCCGCCCTTTCCGCCCTTTCCACCTATTCCGCCCTTTCCGCCCTTCCGCCCTTCCGCCCTTTCCGCCCTTCCACCCTTTCCGCCCTTCTGCCCTTTCCGCCCTTTCCGCCCTTACCGCCCTTTCCGCCCTTACCGCCCTTTCCTTCCTTTCCGCCCTTTCCGCCCTTGCGCCCATTCCGACCTTTCGCCCATCCGCCCCTTCCGCCCTTCCGCCCTTTCCGCCCTTCCGCCCTGTCCGCCCTTCCGCCCTTCCGCCCTTCCGCCCTTCCTGCCCTTTCCGCCCTTCCGCCCTTCCGCCCTTTCTGCTCCTTCCGCCCCTGCCGCCATTTCCGCTCTTCCGCCCTTTCCGCCCCTTCCGCCCTTTCCGCCCTTTCCGCCCTTTCCGCCCATCCGCCCTTTCCGCCCTTCCGCCCCTTCCGCCCTTCCGCCCTTTCCGTCCTTTCCGCCCTTCCGCCCTTTCCGCCCCTTCCACCCTTCCGCCCTTTCCTCCCTTCCGTCCTTTCCTCCCTTCCGCCCTTTCCGCCCTTCCGCCCTTCCGCCCTTTCCGCCCTTTCCGCCCTTCCGCCCTTTTCGCCTTTCTGCCCTTTCTGCCCTTTCCGCCCTTCCGCCCTTTCCGCCCTTTCCGCCCTTCCGCCCTTCCGCCCTTTCCGCCCTTTCCGCCCCTTCCGTCATTCCGTCCTTTCCGCCCTTTCCGCCCTTCCACCCTTTCCGCCCTTTCTGCCCTTCCACCCTTTCCGCCCTTCCACCCTTTCCGCCCTTTCCGCCCTTTCCGACCTTTCCGCCCTTCCGCCCTTTCTGCCCTTTCCACCTATTCCACCCTTTCGCCCTTCTGCCCTTTCCGCCCTTTCCGCCCTTTCCGCCTTTCCGCCCCTTCGGCCCTTTCCGCCCTTTCCGTCCTTTCGCCCTTTCTGCCCTTTCCGCGTTATCCGCCCTTTCCGCCCTTCCGCCCTTTTGACCTTTCTGCCCTTTCCGCCCTGTCCGCCCTTCCGCCCTTTCTGCCCTTTCCGCGTTATCCGCCCTTTCCGCCCTTCCGCCCTTTTGACCTTTCAGCCCTTTCCGCCCTTCCGCCCTTCCGCCCTTCCGCCCTTTCCGCCCTTTCCGCCCTTCCTGCCCTTTCCGCTCATTCCGCCCTTCCGCCCTTTCCGCTCCTTCCACTCCTGCCGCCATTTCCGCTCTTCCGACCTTTCCGCCCTTTCCGCACTTTAAGCCCATTCAGCCCTTTCTGCCCTTTCCGCCCTTTCCGCCCTTTCCGTCCTTTCCACCCTTTCCGCCCTTCCGCCCTTTCCGCCCTTCCTGCCCTTTCCTCCCTTTCCGCCCTTCCGCCCTACCGCCCTTTCCGTTCCTTCCGCCCCTTCCTGCCCTTTCCGCCCTTTCCGCCCTTTCCGCCCTTCCGCCCTTTCCGCCCTTCCGACCTCTCCGCCCATTCCGCCCTTTCCGCCCTGTCCGCACTTCCGCCCCTCCACCCATTCCGCCCTTTCTGCCCTTTCCGCCCTTTCCGCCCTTTGCGCCCTTCCACCCTTCCACCATTTCCGCCCCTCCGCCCCTCCGCCCTTCCGCCCGTTCCGCCCTTCCGCCATCTCCGCCATTTCCGCCCTTTCCGCCCTTCCGCCCTTTCCGCCCTTCCGCCCTTCCGCCCTTTCCGCCCTTTCCGCCCTTCCGCCCTTTTCGCCTTTCTGCCCTTTCTGCCCTTTCCGCCCTTCCGCCCTTTCCGCCCTTTCCGCCCTTCCGCCCTTCCGCCCTTTCCGCCCTTTCCGCCCCTTCCGTCATTCCGTCCTTCCGCCCTTTCCGCCCTTTCCGCCCTTCCACCCTTTCCGCCCTTTCTGCCCTTTCCGCCCTTTCCGCCCCTTCCGCCCTTCCGCCCTTTCCGCCCTTTCCGCCCTTCCGCCCTTTCCGCCCTTCCGCCCTTTCCGCCCTTTCCGCCCTGTCCGCCCTTCCGCCCTTCCGCCCTTTCCTCCCTTCCGCCCTTTCTGCCCTTTCCGCCCTATCTGCCCTTTCCGCCCTTCCGCCCTTTCCACCCTTTCCGCCCTTCCGACCTCTCCGCCCTTTCTGCCCTTCCACCCTTTCCGCCCTTCCACCCTTTCCGCCCTTTCCGCCCTTTCCGACCTTTCCGCCCTTCCGCCCTTTCTGCCCTTTCCACCTATTCCACCCTTTCGCCCTTCTGCCCTTTCCGCCCTTTCCGCCCTTTCCGCCTTTCCGCCCCTTCGGCCCTTTCCGCCCTTTCCGTCCTTTCGCCCTTTCTGCCCTTTCCGCGTTATCCGCCCTTTCCGCCCTTCCGCCCTTTTGACCTTTCTGCCCTTTCCGCCCTGTCCGCCCTTCCGCCCTTTCTGCCCTTTCCGCGTTATCCGCCCTTTCCGCCCTTCCGCCCTTTTGACCTTTCAGCCCTTTCCGCCCTTCCGCCCTTCCGCCCTTCCGCCCTTTCCGCCCTTTCCGCCCTTCCTGCCCTTTCCGCTCATTCCGCCCTTCCGCCCTTTCCGCTCCTTCCACTCCTGCCGCCATTTCCGCTCTTCCGACCTTTCCGCCCTTTCCGCACTTTAAGCCCATTCAGCCCTTTCTGCCCTTTCCGCCCTTTCCGCCCTTTCCGTCCTTTCCACCCTTTCCGCCCTTCCGCCCTTTCCGCCCTTCCTGCCCTTTCCTCCCTTTCCGCCCTTCCGCCCTACTGCCCTTTCCGTTCCTTCCGCCCCTTCCTGCCCTTTCCGCCCTTTCCGCCCTTTCCGCCCTTCCGCCCTTTCCGCCCTTCCGACCTCTCCGCCCATTCCGCCCTTTCCGCCCTGTCCGCACTTCCGCCCCTCCACCCATTCCGCCCTTTCTGCCCTTTCCGCCCTTTCCGCCCTTTGCGCCCTTCCACCCTTCCACCATTTCCGCCCCTCCGCCCCTCCGCCCTTCCGCCCGTTCCGCCCTTCCGCCATCTCCGCCATTTCCGCCCTTTCCGCCCTTCCGCCCTTTCCGCCCTTCCGCCCTTCCGCCCTTTCCACCCTTTCCGCCCTTCCGCCCTTTTCGCCTTTCTGCCCTTTCTGCCCTTTCCGCCCTTCCGCCCTTTCCGCCCTTTCCGCCCTTCCGCCCTTCCGCCCTTTCCGCCCTTTCCGCCCCTTCCGTCATTCCGTCCTTCCGCCCTTTCCGCCCTTTCCGCCCTTCCACCCTTTCCGCCCTTTCTGCCCTTTCCGCCCTTTCCGCCCCTTCCGCCCTTCCGCCCTTTCCGCCCTTTCCGCCCTTCCGCCCTTTCCGCCCTTCCGCCCTTTCCGCCCTTTCCGCCCTGTCCGCCCTTCCGCCCTTCCGCCCTTTCCTCCCTTCCGCCCTTTCTGCCCTTTCCGCCCTATCTGCCCTTTCCGCCCTTCCGCCCTTTCCACCCTTTCCGCCCTTCCGACCTCTCCGCCCTTTCTGCCCTTCCACCCTTTCCGCCCTTCCACCCTTTCCGCCCTTTCCGCCCTTTCCGACCTTTCCGCCCTTCCGCCCTTTCTGCCCTTTCCACCTATTCCACCCTTTCGCCCTTCTGCCCTTTCCGCCCTTTCCGCCCTTTCCGCCTTTCCGCCCCTTCGGCCCTTTCCGCCCTTTCCGTCCTTTCGCCCTTTCTGCCCTTTCCGCGTTATCCGCCCTTTCCGCCCTTCCGCCCTTTTGACCTTTCTGCCCTTTCCGCCCTGTCCGCCCTTCCGCCCTTTCTGCCCTTTCCGCGTTATCCGCCCTTTCCGCCCTTCCGCCCTTTTGACCTTTCAGCCCTTTCCGCCCTTCCGCCCTTCCGCCCTTCCGCCCTTTCCGCCCTTTCCGCCCTTCCTGCCCTTTCCGCTCATTCCGCCCTTCCGCCCTTTCCGCTCCTTCCACTCCTGCCGCCATTTCCGCTCTTCCGACCTTTCCGCCCTTTCCGCACTTTAAGCCCATTCAGCCCTTTCTGCCCTTTCCGCCCTTTCCGCCCTTTCCGTCCTTTCCACCCTTTCCGCCCTTCCGCCCTTTCCGCCCTTCCTGCCCTTTCCTCCCTTTCCGCCCTTCCGCCCTACCGCCCTTTCCGTTCCTTCCGCCCCTTCCTGCCCTTTCCGCCCTTTCCGCCCTTTCCGCCCTTCCGCCCTTTCCGCCCTTCCGACCTCTCCGCCCATTCCGCCCTTTCCGCCCTGTCCGCACTTCCGCCCCTCCACCCATTCCGCCCTTTCTGCCCTTTCCGCCCTTTCCGCCCTTTGCGCCCTTCCACCCTTCCACCATTTCCGCCCCTCCGCCCCTCCGCCCTTCCGCCCGTTCCGCCCTTCCGCCATCTCCGCCATTTCCGCCCTTTCCGCCCTTCCGCCCTTTCCGCACATTCTGCCCTTTCTGCCCCTTCCGCCCTTCCGTCCTTTCCACCCTTTCCGCCCTTCCGCCCTTTCCGCCCTTCCGCCCTTTCCACCCTTTCCGCCCTTCCGCCCTGTCTGCCCTTTCTGCCCTTCCGCCCTTTCGGCCCTTTCCGCATTATCCGCCCTTTCCGCCCTTCTGCCCCTTCCGCCCTTCTGACCTCACCGCCCTTCCGCCCTTTCCGCCCATTCCGCCCTTTCGCCCTTCCGCCCTTTCCGCCCTTTCCGCCCTTCCGCCCTTTCCGCCCTGTCCGCCATTTCCGCCCTTCTGCCCTTTCCGCCCTTCCGCCCTTCCGCACTTCCGCCCTTTCTGCCCTTCCGCCCTGTCCGCCCTTTCCGCCCTTCTGCCCTTTCCGCCCCTTCCGCCCTTCCGACCTCACCGCCCTTCCGCCCTTCCCGCCCCTCCGCCCTTTCCGCCCTTCCGCCCTGTCCGCCCTTCCGCCCTTCCGCCCTTCCGCCCTTCCTGCCCTTTCCGCCCTTCCGCCCTTCCGCCCTTTCTGCTCCTTCCGCCCCTGCCGCCATTTCCGCTCTTCCGCCCTTTCCGCCCCTTCCGCCCTTTCCGCCCTTTCCGCCCTTTCCGCCCATCCGCCCTTTCCGCCCTTCCGCCCCTTCCGCCCTTCCGCCCTTTCCGTCCTTTCCGCCCTTCCGCCCTTTCCGCCCCTTCCACCCTTCCGCCCTTTCCTCCCTTCCGTCCTTTCCTCCCTTCCGCCTTTTCCGCCCTTCCGCCCTTCCGCCCTTTCCGCCCTTTCCGCCCTTCCGCCCTTTTCGCCTTTCTGCCCTTTCTGCCCTTTCCGCCCTTCCGCCCTTTCCGCCCTTTCCGCCCTTCCGCCCTTCCGCCCTTTCCGCCCTTTCCGCCCCTTCCGTCATTCCGTCCTTCCGCCCTTTCCGCCCTTTCCGCCCTTCCGCCCTTTCCGCCCTTTCTGCCCTTTCCGCCCTTCCGCCCCTTCCGCCCTTCCGCCCTTTCCGCCCTTTCCGCCCTTCCGCCCTTTCCGCCCTTCCGCCCTTTCCGCCCTTTCCGCCCTGTCCGCCCTTCCGCCCTTCCGCCCTTTCCTCCCTTCCGCCCTTTCTGCCCTTTCCGCCCTATCTGCCCTTTCCGCCCCTTCGGCCCTTTCCGCCCTTTCCGTCCTTTCGCCCTTTCTGCCCTTTCCGCGTTATCCGCCCTTTCCGCCCTTCCGCCCTTTTGACCTTTCTGCCCTTTCCGCCCTGTCCGCCCTTTCTGCACTGTCCGCCCTTCCGCCCTTCCGCCCTTCCGCCCTTTCCGCCCTTCCTGCCCTTTCCGCTCATTCCGCCCTTTCCGCCCTTTCCGCACTTTAAGCCCATTCAGCCCTTTCTGCCCTTTCCCCCCTTTCCGCCCTTTCCGTCCTGTCCACCCTTTCCGTCCTTTCCGCCCTTCCGCCCTTTCCGCCCTTTCCGCCCTTCCGCCCTTTCCGCCCTGTCTGCCCTTCTGCCCTTCTGCCCTTTCCGCATTATCCGCCCTTTCCGCCCTTTCCGCCCTTTCCGCCCCTTCTGCCCTTCCGACCTCACCGCCCTTCCGCCCTTTCCGCCAATTCCGCCCTTCCGCCCTTCCGCCCTTTCCGCCCTTTCCGTCCTTTCCGTCCTTTCCGCCCTTCCGCCCTTCCGCCCTGTCCGCCTTTCCGCCATTTCTGCCCTTTCCGCCCTTGCGCCCTGTCCGCCTTTCCGCCCCTTCCGCCCTTTCCACCCTTCCGCCCTTTCTGCCCTTCCGCCCTTTCCGCCCTTCCGCCCTTCCGCCATTTTGCCATTTCCGTCCCTCCGCCCTCTCCGCCCTGTCCGCCCTTTCCGCCCTTCCGCCCTTTCTGCCCTTCCTGCCTTCCGCCCTGTCTGCCCTTTCTACGCATTCCGCCCTTCCGCCCTTTCCGCCCTTCCGCCCTTTCCGCCCTTTCCGCCCTTTCCGCCCCTCCGCCCTTTCCGCGCTTTCCACCCTTTCCGCCCTTTCCGCCCTTTCTGCCCATCCGCCCTTTCTGCCCATCCGCCCTTTCTGCCCTTCCGCCCTTTCCGCCCTTTCCGCCCTTTCCGCCCTTCCGCCGTTTCCGCCCTTTCTGCCCTTTCCGCCCTTCCGCCCTTTCCGCCCTTTCCGCCCCTTCCGTCATTCCGTCCTTCCGCCCTTTCCGCCCTTCCGCCCTTTCCGGCCCTTTCTGCCATTTCCGCATTATCCGCCCGTCCGCCCTTTCCGCCCTTTCCGCCCTTGCCGCACTTTGCGCCCTTCCGCCCTTTCCGCCTTTCCGCCCTTTCGACCTTTCTGCCCTTTCCGCCCTTTCCGCCCTTCCGCCCTTTCTGCCCTTTCCGCCCTTCCGCCCTTTCCGCCCTTTCCGCCCTTCCGCCCTTCCACCTTTCACCCTTTCCGCCCTTCCGCCCCTCCGCCCTTTCCGCCCGTTCCGCCCTTCCGCCCTTCCGCCATTTCCGCCCTTTCCGCCCTTCCGCCCTTTCCTCCCTTCCGCCCTTTCCGCCCTTTCCGCCCTTTCCGCCCTTTCCGCCCTTTCTGCCCCTTCCGCCCTTCCGTCCTTTCCACCCTTTCCGCCCTTCCGCCCTTTCCGCCCTTCCGCCCTTTCCGCCCTTCTGCCCTTCCGCCCCTCCGCCCTTTCCGCCCTTTCCGACCTCTCCGCCCTTTCCGTCTTTCTGTGCCTTCCGCCCTTCCGCCCTTTCTGCCCTTTCCACCTATTCCGCCCTTCCGCCCTTTCCGCCCTTCCGCCCTTTCCGCCCTTCCACCCTTTCCGCCCTTTCCGCCCTTCCGCCCTTTCCGCCCTTTCCGCCCCTTCCGTCATTCCGTCCTTCCGCCCTTTCCGCCCTTCCGCCCTTTCCGCCCTGTCCGCCCTGTCCCCCCTTCCGCCCTTCCACCGTTTCCGCCCTTTCCGCCCTTCCGCCCTTTCTGCCCCTTCCGCCCTTTCTGCCCTTTCCGCCCTTCCACCCTTTCCACCCTTTCCGCCCTCCCGACCTCTCCGCCCTTCCACCCTTTCCGCCCTTCCGCCCCTCCTCCCTTTCCGCTCTTTCCGACCTTTCCGCTCTTCCGCCCTTCCGCCCTTTCTGCCCTTTCCACCTATTCCACCCTTTTGCCCTTCCGCCCTTCTGCCCTTTCCGCCCTTTCCGCCCTTTCCGCCTTTAAGCCCCTTCGGCCCTTTCCGCCCTTTCCGTCCTTTCGCCCTTTCTGCCCTTTCCGCCCTTTCCGCCCTTCCGCCCTTTCCGCCCTTTCGACCTTTCTGCCCTTTCCGTGCTTTACGTCCTTCCACCCTTACGCCCTTTCCGGCCCTTTCTGCCATTTCCGCATTATCCGCCCGTCCGCCCTTTCCGCCCTTTCCGCCCTTGCCGCACTTTGCGCCCTTCCGCCCTTTCCGCCTTTCCGCCCTTTCGACCTTTCTGCCCTTTCCGCCCTTTCCGCCCTTCCGCCCTTTCTGCCCTTTCCGCCCTTCCGCCCTTTCCGCCCTTTCCGCCCTTCCGCCCTTCCACCTTTCACCCTTTCCGCCCTTCCGCCCCTCCGCCCTTTCCGCCCGTTCCGCCCTTCCGCCCTTCCGCCATTTCCGCCCTTTCCGCCCTTCCGCCCTTTCCTCCCTTCCGCCCTTTCCGCCCTTTCCGCCCTTTCTGCCCCTTCCGCCCTTCCGTCCTTTCCACCCTTTCCGCCCTTCCGCCCTTTCCGCCCTTCCGCCCTTTCCGCCCTTCCGCCCTTCCGCCCCTCCGCCCTTTCCGCCCTTTCCGACCTCTCCGCCCTTTCTGTCTTTCTGTGCCTTCCGCCCTTCCGCCCTTTCTGCCCTTTCCACCTATTCCGCCCTTTCCGCCCTTCCGCCCTTCCGCCCTTTCCGCCCTTCCACCCTTTCCGCCCTTCTGCCCTTTCCGCCCTTTCTGCCCTTTCTGCACTTCCGACCTTTCCGCCCTTCCGCCCTTTCCGCCCTTTCCGCCCTTTCCGCCCTTCCGCCCTGTCCGCCCTTTCCGCCCTTTCCGCCCTTCCGCCCTTCCCCCTTCCGCCCTTTCCGCTCCTTCCGCCCCTTCCGCCATTTCCGCCCTTTCCGCCCTTCCGCCCTTCCAGCCTTTCCGCCCTTTCCGCCCTTTTGACCTCTCTGCCCTTTCCGCCCTTTCCGCCCTTCCCTCCCTTTCCGCCCTTCCGCCCTTTCCGCCCTTTCCGCCCTTTCCGCCCTGTCCGCCCTGTCCGCCCTTTCTGCCATTTCCGCCCTTCCGCCCTTTCCGCCCTTTAAGCCCATGCCGCCCTGTCCGCCCTTTCTGCCATTTCCGCCCTTTCCGCCCTTCCGCCCTGTCCGCCCTTTCCGCCCTTTCCGCCCTTCCGCCCTTCCCCCTTCCGCCCTTTCCGCTCCTTCCGCCCCTTCCGCCATTTCCGCCCTTTCCGCCCTTCCGCCCTTCCAGCCTTTCCGCCCTTTCCGCCCTTTTGACCTCTCTGCCCTTTCCGCGCTTTCCGCCCTTCCTTCCCTTTCCGCCCTTCCGCCCTTTCCGCCCTTTCCGCCCTTTCCGCCCTTTCCGCCCTGTCCGCCCTTTCTGCCATTTCCGCCCTTCCGCCCTTTCCGCCCTTTAAGCCCATGCCGCCCTTTCCCCCGTTCCGCCCTGTCCGCCCTTTCCGCCCTTCCGCCCTTTCCGCCCTTTCCGCCCTTCCGCCCTTTCCGCCCTTTCCGCGCTTCCGCCCTTCCCCCTTCCGCCCTTTCTGCTCCTTCCCCCCCTTCCGCCATTTCCGCCCTTTCCGCCCTTCCGCCCTTCCAGCCTTTCCGCCCTTTCCGCCCTTTTGACCTCTCTGCCCTTTCCGCCCTTTCCGCCCTTCCCTCCCTTTCCGCCCTTCCGCCCTTTCCGCCCTTTCCGCCCTTTCCGCCCTTTCCGCCCTTCCGCCCTTTCTGCCATTTCCGCCCTTCCGCCCTGTCTGCCCTTTCCGCCCTTCCGCCCTTTCCGCCCCTTCCGCCCTTCCGACCTCTCCGCCCTTTCCGCCCTTTCCGCCCATTCCGCCCTTTCGCCCTTTCCGCCCCTTCCGCCCTTTCCGCCCTTCCGCCCTTCCGCCCTTCCAGCCTTTCCGCCCTTTCCGCCCTTCCGCCCTACTGCCCTTTCCGTTCCTTCCGCCCCTGCCGCCATTTCCGCTCTTCCGCCCCTCCGCCCTTTCCGCCCTTTCTGCCCTTTCCGCCCTTTCCGCCCTTACGCCCTTTCTGCCCTTTCCGCCCTTTCCGCCCTTTCCGCCCTTCCGCCCTTCCGCCCTTTCCGTCCTTTCCGCCCTTCCGCCCTTCCGCCCTTTTCGCCCTTCCGCCCTTTCGCCCTTCCTCACTTTCCGCCCTTTCCGCCCTTTCCGCCCTTTCCGCCCATTCTGCCCTTCCACCCTTTCCGCCCATCCGCCCTTCCGCCCTGTCGCCCCTTATGCCATTTCCGCCCTTTCCGCCCTTCCACCCTTTCCGCCCTTTCCGCCCTTTCCGCCCTTTCCGCCCTTTCCGCCCTTCCGCCCTTTCTGTCCTTCTGCCCTTCCGCCCTTCCGCCCTTCCGCCCTTTCCGCCCTTCCGCCCTTCCGCCCTCTCCGTCCTTTCTGCCCTTTCTGTCCTTCCGCCCTTCCGCCCTGTCCGCGTTTTCCGTCTTTTCCGCCTCCTCCGCCCTTTCCGCCCTTTCCTCCCTTCCGCCCTTTCTGCCCTTACGCACTACCACCCTTTCCGCTCCTCCGCCCCTCCGCCCTTTCCACGCTTTCTGCCCTTTCCGCTCTTCCGCCCTTCCGCCCCTTCCGCCCTTCCGCGCTTTCTGCCCTTTCCAATTATTCCGCCCTTTCCGTCCTTCCGCCCTCCCGCCCTTTCCGCCCTTTCCGCCCTTCCACCCTTTCCGCCCCTTCCGCACCTTCCGCCCTTTCCGCCCTTTCCGCCCTGTCCGCCCTTTCGCCCTTCCTCACTTTCCGCCCTTTCCGCCCTTTCCGCCCTTTCCGCCCATTCTGCCCTTCCACCCTTTCCGCCCATCCGCCCTTCCGCCCTGTCGCCCCTTATGCCATTTCCGCCCTTTCCGCCCTTCCACCCTTTCCGCCCTTTCCGCCCTTTCCGCCCTTTCCGCCCTTTCCGCCCTTCCGCCCTTTCTGTCCTTCTGCCCTTCCGCCCTTCCGCCCTTCCGCCCTTTCCGCCCTTCCGCCCTTCCGCCCTCTCCGTCCTTTCTGCCCTTTCTGTCCTTCCGCCCTTCCGCCCTGTCCGCGTTTTCCGTCTTTTCCGCCTCCTCCGCCCTTTCCGCCCTTTCCTCCCTTCCGCCCTTTCTGCCCTTACGCACTACCACCCTTTCCGCTCCTCCGCCCCTCCGCCCTTTCCACGCTTTCTGCCCTTTCCGCTCTTCCGCCCTTCCGCCCCTTCCGCCCTTCCGCGCTTTCTGCCCTTTCCAATTATTCCGCCCTTTCCGTCCTTCCGCCCTCCCGCCCTTTCCGCCCTTTCCGCCCTTCCACCCTTTCCGCCCCTTCCGCACCTTCCGCCCTTTCCGCCCTTTCCGCCCTGTCCGCCCTTCCGCCCATTCTGCCCTTTCCGCCCTTTCCGCCCTTCTGCCCTTTCTGCCCTTCCGCCCTTCCGACCTCTCCACCCTTTCCGCCCTTTCCCCCCATTCCGCCCTTCCGCCCTTTCCGCCCTTTCTGCCCTTTCCGCCCTTCTACCCTTCCACCCTGTCCGCCTTTTCCGCCCTTTCCGCCCTTACGCCCTTCCTCCCTATCTGCCCTTCCGCCCTTTCTGCCCTTCCGCCCTGTCTTCCCTATCCACGCGCTTCCGCCCTTCCGCCCTTTCCGCCCTTACGCCCTTCCGCCCTTTCCGTCCTGCCGCCCTTGCGCCCTATCCGCAATTTCCGCCCTTTCCACCCTTCCGCCCATCCGCCCTTTCCGCCCTTTCCACCCTTTCCGCACTTCCACCATTCCGCCCTTTCCGCCCTTCCGCCCTTCCGCACTTTCCGCCATTTCCGCCCTTTCCGCCCTTTCCGCCCTTCCGCCCTTTCTGCCCTTCCGCCCTTTCCGCCCTTCCGCCCTTCCGCCATTTTGCCATTTCCGTCCCTCCGCCCTCTCCGCCCTGTCCGCCCTTTCCGCCCTTCCGCCCTTTCTGCCCTTCCTGCCTTCCGCCCTGTCTGCCCTTTCTACGCGTTCCGCCCTTCCGCCCTTTCCGCCCTTCCGCCCTTTCCGCCCTTTCCGCCCTTTCCGCCCCTCCGCCCTTTCCGCGCTTTCCACCCTTTCCGCCCTTTCCGCCCTTTCTGCCCATCCGCCCTTTCTGCCCATCCGCCCTTTCTGCCCTTCCGCCCTTTCCGCCCTTTCCGCCCTTTCCGCCCTTCCGCCGTTTCCGCCCTTTCTGCCCTTTCCGCCCTTCCGCCCTTTCCGCCCTTTCCGCCCCTTCCGTCATTCCGTCCTTCCGCCCTTTCCGCCCTTCCGCACTTTCCGCCCTGTCCGCCCTGTCCCCCCTTCCGCCCTTCCACCGTTTCCGCCCTTTCCGCCCTTCCGCCCTTTCTGCCCCTTCCGCCCTTTCTGCCCTTTCCGCCCTTCCACCCTTTCCACCCTTTCCGCCCTCCCGACCTCTCCGCCCTTCCACCCTTTCCGCCCTTCCGCCCCTCCTCCCTTTCCGCCCTTTCCGACCTTTCCGCTCTTCCGCCCTTCCGCCCTTTCTGCCCTTTCCACCTATTCCACCCTTTCGCCCTTCCGCCCTTCTGCCCTTTCCGCCCTTTCCGCCCTTTCCGCCTTTAAGCCCCTTCGGCCCTTTCCGCCCTTTCCGTCCTTTCGCCCTTTCTGCCCTTTCCGCCCTTTCCGCCCTTTCGACCTTTCCGCCCTTTCGACCTTTCTGCCCTTTCCGTGCTTTACGTCCTTCCACCCTTACGCCCTTTCCGGCCCTTTCTGCCATTTCCGCATTATCCGCCCGTCCGCCCTTTCCGCCCTTTCCGCCCTTGCCGCCCTTTCCGCCCTTCCGCCCTTTCCGCCTTTCCGCCCTTTCGACCTTTCTGCCCTTTCCGCCCTTTCCGCCCTTCCGCCCTTTCCGCCCTTTCCGCCCTGTCCGCCCTTCTGCCCTTCCGCCCTTTCCGCCCTTTCGACCTTTCTGCCCTTTCCGCCCTTTCCGCCCTTTCCGCCCTTTCTGCCCTTTCTGCCCTTCCGCCCTTTCCGCCCTTCCCGCCCTTCCGCCCTTCCACCTTTCACCCTTTCCGCCCTTCCGCCCCTCCGCTCTTTCCGCCCGTTCCGCCCTTCCGCCCTTCCGCCATTTCCGCCCTTTCCGCCCTTTCCGCCCTTTCCTCCCTTCCGCCCTTTCCGCCCTTTCCGCCCTTTCCGCCCTTTCCGCCCTTTCTGCCCCTTCCGCCCTTCCGTCCTTTCCGCCCTTTCCGCCCTTCCGCCCTTTCCGCCCTTCCGCCCTTTCCGCCCTTCCGCCCTTCGGCCCCTCCGCCCTTTCCGCCCTTTCCGACCTCTCCGCCCTTTCCGTCTTTCTGTGCCTTCCGCCCTTCCGCCCTTTCTGCCCTTTCCACCTATTCCGCCCTTTCCGCCCTTCCGCCCTTCCGCCCTTTCCGCCCTTCCACCCTTTCCGCCCTTCTGCCCTTTCCGCCCTTTCTGCCCTTTATGCACTTCCGCCCTTTCCGCCCTTCCGCCCTTTCCGCCCTTTCCGCCCTTCCGCCCTGTCCGCCCTTTCCGCCCTTTCCGCCCTTCCGCCCTTCCCCCTTCCGCCCTTTCCGCTCCTTCCGCCCCTTCCGCCATTTCCGCCCTTTCCGCCCTTCCGCCCTTCCACCCTTTCCGACCTTTCCGCCCTTTTGACCTCTCTGCCCTTTCCGCCCTTTCCGCCCTTCCCTCCCTTTCCGCCCTTCCGCCCTTTCCGCCCTTTCCGCCCTTTCCGCCCTTTCCGCCCTTCCGCCCTTTCTGCCATTTCCGCCCTTCCGCCCTGTCTGCCCTTTCCGCCCTTCCGCCCTTTCCGCCCCTTCCGCCCTTCCGACCTCTCCGCCCTTTCCGCCCTTTCCGCCCATTCCGCCCTTTCGCCCTTTCCGCCCCTTCCGCCCTTTCCGCCCTTCCGCCCTTCCGCCCTTCCAGCCTTTCCGCCCTTTCCGCCCTTCCGCCCTACTGCCCTTTCCGTTCCTTCCGCCCCTGCCGCCATTTCCGCTCTTCCGCCCCTCCGCCCTTTCCGCCCTTTCCGCCCTTCCGACCTCTCCGCCCTTCCGACCTCTCCGCCCTTTCCGCCCTTTCGCCCTTTCCGCCCCTTCCGCCCTTTCCGCCCTTCCGCCCATCCGCCCTTCCGCCCCTCCGCCCTTCCCCCTTCCGCCCTTTCCGCTCCTTCCGCCCTTTCCGCCTTTCCGCCCCTTCGGCCCTTTCCGCCCCTTCCGCCCCTTCCACGCTTTCTGCCCTTCCACCCTTTCCGCCCTTCCGCCCTTCCGCCCTTTCCGCCCTTTCCGCCCTTCCGCCCAATCTGCCCTTTCTGCCCTTCCGCCCTTTCTGCCCTTTCCGCATTATCCGCCCTTTCCACCCTTCCGCCCTTCCGCCCTTCCGCCCTTCCAAACTCTCCGCCCTTTCCGCCCATTCCGCACTTTCGCCCTTCCGCCCCTTCTGCCCTTTCCGCCCTTCCGCCCTTCCGCCCTTTCCGCCGTTCCGCCGTTCCGCCCTTTCGCCCTGTCCGCCTTTCCGCCCTTTCCGCCCTTCCGCCCTTCCACCCTTCCGCCCTTCCGCCCTTTCTGCCCTTTCCGCCCTTTCCGCCCTTCCGCCCTTTCCGCCCTTTCCGCCCTTTCTGCCCTTCCACCCTTTCCGCCCTTCCGCCCTTCCGTCCTGTCGCCCTTTGCGCCATTTCCGCCCTGCCGCCCGTTCTGCCCTTCCGCCCTTTCCGCCCTTCCGCCCTTTTTGCCCCTTCCGCCCTTCCGCCCTTCCTCACTTTCCGCCCTTTCCGCCTTTTCCGCCCTGTCCGCCCTTGCTGCCCTTCCATCCTTTCTGCCCTTCCGCCCTTCCGCCCTGTCGCCCCTTATGCCATTCTCGCCCTTTCCGCCCTTCCGCCCTTTCCGCCCTTCCGCCCTTTCCGCCCTTTCCGCCCTTTCCGCCCTTCCGCCCTTTCCGCCTGTCCGCTCTTCCGCTCTTTCCGCCCTTCCTGCCCTTTCCGCCCTTTCTTCCCTTTCCGGCCTTTCCGGCCCTTCCGCCCATTTTGCCCCTTCCGCCCTTCCGTCCTTTCGCCCATTCCGCCCGTTCCACCCTTTCCGCCCTTCCGCCCTTTCCACCCTTTCCGCCCGTTCCACCCTTTCCGCCCTTTCGCCCTTTCCGGCCCTTCCGCCCTGTCGCCGTTTCCGCCCTTTCCGCCGTTCCGTCCTTTCGCCTTTTCCGCCCTTTCCGCCCTTCCGCTCTTTCCGCCCTTCTGCCCCTTCCGCCATTTCCGCCCTTCCGCCCTTCCGCCCTTCCAGCTTTTCCGCCCTTTCCGCCCTTCCGACCTTCCTCCCTTTCTGCCCTTCTGCCCTTCCTTCCTTTCCGCCATTAGCGCCCTTTCCACCCTTCAGCCCTTCCGCACTTTCCGCCCTTTCCACTCTTCCGCCCTTTCTGCCCTTTCTGCCCTTTCTGCCCTTTCCGCCCTTTCTGCCCTTACGCCCTTTCTGCCCTTTCCGCCCTTTCCGCCCTTTCCGCCCTTCCGCCCTTCCGCCCTTTCCGTCCTTTCCGCCCTTCCGCCCTTCCGCCCTTTCCGCCCTTCCGCCCTTTCGCCCTTCCTCACTTTCCGCCCTTTCTGTCCTTTCTGTCCTTCTGCCCTTCCGCCCTTCCGCCCTTCCGCCCTTCCGCCCTTCCGCCCTTTCCGTCCTTTCTGCCCTTTCTGTCCTTCCGCCCTTCCGCCCTGTCCGCGTTTTCCGTCTTTTCCGCCTCCTCCGCCCTTTCCGCCCTTTCCTCCCTTCCGCCCTTTCTGCCCTTACGCACTACCACCCTTTCCGCTCCTCCGCCCCTCCGCCCTTTCCGCGCTTTCTGCCCTTTCCGCTCTTCCGCCCTTCCGCCCCTTCCGCCCTTCCGCGCTTTCTGCCCTTTCCACTTATTCCGCCCTTTCCGTCCTTCCGCCCTTCCGCCCTTTCCGCCCTTTCCGCCCTTCCACCCTTTCCGCCCCTTCCGCCCCTTCCGCCCTTTCCGCCCTTTCCGCCCTGTCCGCCCTTCCGCCCATTCTGCCCTTTCCGCCCTTTCCGCCCTTCTGCCCTTTCTGCCCTTCCGCCCTTCCGACCTCTCCACCCTTTCCGCCCTTTCCCCCCATTCCGCCCTTCCGCCCTTCCGCCCTTTCCGCCCTTCCGCCCTTTCCGCCCTTTCTGCCCTTTCCGCCCTTCTACCCTTCCACCCTGTCCGCCTTTTCCGCCCTTTCCGCCCTTACGCCCTTCCTCCCTATCTGCCCTTCCGCCCTTCCGCCCTTCCGTCCTGTCCGCCTTTTCCGCCCTTTCTGCCCTTCCGCCCTGTCTTCCCTATCCACGCGCTTCCGCCCTTTCGCCCTTTCCGCCCTTACGCCCTTCCGCCCTTTCCGTCCTGCCGCCCTGGCGCCCTATCCGCAATTTCCGCCCTTTCCACCCTTCCGCCCATCCGCCCTTTCCGCCCTTTCCACCCTTTCCGCACTTCCACCATTCCGCCCTTTCCTCCCTTCCGCCCTTCCGCACTTTCCGCCATTTCCGCCCTTTCCGCCCTTTCCGCCCTTCCGCCCTATCTGCCCTTCCGCCCTTCCGCCCTTCCGTCCTGTCCGCCTTTTCCGCCCTTTCTGCCCTTCCGCCCTGTCTTCCCTATCCACGCGCTTCCACCCTTTCGCCCCTTCCGCCCTTTCCACCCTTTCCGCCCTTCCGCCCTATCTGCCCTTTCTGCCCTTCCGCCCTTCCGCCCTTTCTGCCCTTTCCGCATTATCCGCCCTTTCCGCCTCTTTCGCCCTTTCTGCCCTTTCCGCCCATTCCGCCCTTTCCGCCCTTTCCGACCATTCTGCCCTTTCCGTCCTTCCGCCCCTTTCCGCCCTTCCGCCCTTCCGCCCTTTCCGCCCTTCCGACCTCTCCGCCCTTCCGCCCTTTCCGCCCTTTCGCCCTTTCCGCCCTTCCACCCTTTGAGCCTTTTCGCCCTTTCCGCCCTTCCGCCCTTCCGCCCTTTCCGCCCTTCCGCCCTTTCCACCCTTTCCGCCCATTCCGCCCATTCCGCCCTTCTGACCTGTCCGCTCTTTCCATCCTTTCCGCCCTTTCCGCCCTTTCCGCCCTTCCTCCCTTTCCGCCCTTTCCGCCCTTTCCACCCTTCCGCCCTTTCCGCCCTGTCCGCCCCTCTGCCCTTTCTGCCCTTTCTGCCCTTTCCACCCTTCCGCCCTTTCCGCCCTTTCCGCCCTTCCTGCCCTGTCCGCCCTTCCGCCCTTTCCGCTCCTTCCGCCCTTCCCGCCATTTCCGCCCCTCCGCCCTTTCCGCCCTTTCCGCCCTTTCCGCCCTTCCGACCTCTCCGCCCTTCCGCCCTTTCCGCCCTTCCGCCCTTTCCGCCCTTTCCGCCCATTCCGCCCCTTTGCCCCTCCGCCCCTTCCGCCCTTCCGCACGTCCGCCCTTTCCGCCCTTTCCGCCCTTCCGCCCTTTCGCCCTTTACGCCATTTCCGCCCCTTCCGCCCTTCCGCCCTTCCGCCTTTCCGCCTTTCCACCCTTTCAGCCCTTTCCTCCTTTCCGCCCTTTCCGCCCTTCCGCCCTTCCGCCCTTACCCCCTTCCACCCTTCTGCTCTTCCTCCCTTTCCGCCCCTTCCGCCCCTTCCACCCTTCAGCCCATCCACAATTTCCGTCCTTTCCGCTCTTGCGCCCTTTCCGCCCTTCCGCCCTTCCGCCCTTTCCGCCCTTCCGCCCTTCCGCCCTTTCCGCCCCTTCCGCCCTTCCGCCCTGTCCGCCTTTTCCGCCCTCTCTGCCCTTCCGCCCTGTCTTCCCTTTCCACGCGCTTCCGCCCTTCCACCCTTTCCGCCTTTCCGCCCTTTCCGCCCTTTCCGCCCTTTCCGCCCTTCCGCCCTATCTGCCCTTTCTGCCCTTCCGCCCTTCCACCCTTTCTGCCCTTTCCGCATTATCCGCCCTTTCTGCCCTTCCGCCCTTCCGCCCTTTCCGCCCTTCCGCCCTTCCGCCCTTCCACCCTTTCCGCCCTTTCCTCCCTTTCCGCCCTTCCGCCCTTTCCGCCCTCTCTGCCCTTTCCGAACTTTCCGCTCTTCCGCCCTTCTGCCCCTTCCGCCCTTCCGCCCTTTCTGCCCTTTCCACTTATTCCGCCCTTTCCGCCCTTCAGCCCTGTCCGCCCTTTCCGCCCTTCCACCCTTTCCGCCTTCCACCCTTTCCGCCCTTTCCGCCCTTTCTGCCCTTCCGCCCTTTCTGCCCTTCCGCCCTTTCCGCCCTTCCGCCCTTTCCGCCCTTCCGCCCCTCCACCCTTTCCGCCCTTTCCGCCCTTTCCGCCCTTTCCGCCCTTCCGCCCTTTCCGCCCTTTCACCCCTTCCGCCCTTCCGCCCTTTCGCCCTTTCCGCCCTTTCCGCCCTTTCCACCCTTCCGCCCTATCTGCCCTTTCTGCCCTTCCGCCCTTCCGCCCTTTCCACCCTTTCCGTCCTTTCCTCCCTTCCGCCCTTTGCGCCCTTTCCGCCCTTCCGCCCTTCCGCTCTTTCCGCCCTTTCCGTATTATCCGTCCTTCCGTCCTTTCGCCCTTTCTGCCCTTTCCGCCCCTTCCGTCCTTCCGTCCTTCCGCCCTTTCCGCCCTTTCCGCCCTTCCGCCCTTACTGCCCTTTTCGCCCTTCCGCCATTTCCGCCCTGTCCGCCCTGTCCGCCCTTTCCGCCCTGTCCGCCCTTCCGCCCTTTCCGCCCTTTCCGCCCTTCCGCCCTTTCTGCCCTTTCCGCCCTTTTTGCCCTTTCTGCCCTTTCCGCCCTTACGTCCTTTCCACCCTTTCCGCCCTTCCGACCTCTCCGCCCTTTCCGCCCTTTCCGCCCTTCCACCCTTTCCGCCCTCTCCGCCCTTCCGACCTCTCCGCCCTTTCCGCCCTTTTTGCCCATTCCGCCCTTCCTCCCGTTCCGCCCCTTCCGCCCTTTCCGCCCTTCCGCCCTTTCCGCTCTTTCCGCACTTCCACCCTTTCCGCCCTTCCGCCCTTGCCGCCCTTTCCGCCCTTCCGCCCTTTCCGCCCTTACCGCCCTTCCGCCCTTCCGCCCTTTCCGCCCTTTCCGCCCTTCCGCCCTTACCGCCATTCCGCCCTTCCGCCCTTTCCGCCGTTTCCGCCCTTCCACCCTTTCCGCCCTTCAGCCCCTGCGCCCTTTCTGCCCTTTCCGCCCTTCCGCCCTATCTGCCCTTTCTGCCCTGCCGCCCTTTCTGCCCTTTCCGCATTATCCGCCCTTTCCGCCCTTCCGCCCATTCCACCCTTTCCGCCTTTCCGACCTCTCCGCCCTTTCCGCCCATTCCGCCCTTTCGCCCTTCCGCCCCTTCCGCCCTTCCGCCCTTCCGCCCTTTCCGCCCTTCCGCCCTTCCGCTCTTCCGCCCCTCCGCCCTTTCCGCCCTTTCCGCCCTTTCCGCCCTTTCCGCCCTTCCGCCCCTCCGCCCTTCCGACCTCTCCTCCCTTTCCGCCCTTTCCGCCCATTCCGCCCTTTCGCCCTTTCCGCCCCTTCCGCCCTTTCCGCCCTTCGGCCCTTCCGCCCTTTCCGCTCTTTCCGCCCTTCCGCCCTTTCCGCCCTTACCGCTCCTTCCACCCTTTCCGCCTTCCGCCCTTTCCGCCCTTTCCGCCCTTTCTGCCCTTCCGCCCTTTCTGCCCTTCCGCCCTTTCCGCCCTTCCGCCCTTTCCGCCCTTCCGCCCCTCCACCCTTTCCGCCCTTCCGCCCTTTCCGCCATTTCCGCCCTTCCGCCCTTTCACCCCTTCCGCCCTTTCGCCCTTTCGCCCTTTCTGCCCTTTCCGCCCTTCCGACCTCTCCGCCCTTTCCATCCTTTCCGCCCTTCCGACCTCTCCGCCCTGTACGCCCTGTCCGCCCTTCCGCCCTTTCCGCCCTTCTGCCCTTTCCGCCCTTTCACCCCTTGCGCCCTTCCGCCCTTTCGCCCATTCCACCCTTTCCGCCTTTTCCGCCCTTCCGACCTCTCCGCCGTTTCCATCCTTTCCGCCCTTTCCGCCCTTCCGCCCTTTCCGCCCTTTCCGCCCTTCCGCCCTTCCGCCCTTTCCTCTCCTTCCGCCCTTTCCGCCATTTCCGCCCTTCTGCCCCTCTGCCCTTTCGCCCTTCCGCTCTTTCCGCCCTGTCCGCCTCTTCGCCCTTTCTGCCTTTCTGCCCTTTCCGCCCTTTCCGCCCTTTCCGCCCTTCCGACCTCTCCGCCCTTTCCGTCCTTTCTGCCCTTTCTGTCCTTCCGCCCTTCCGCCCTGTCCGCCTTTTCCGTCTTTTCCGCCTCCTCCGCCCTTTCCGCCCTTCCGACCTTCCGCCCTTTCCGTCCTTTCTGCCCTTTCTGTCCTTCCGCCCTTCTGCCCTTTCCGCCCTTTCCGCCTTTCCTGCCCTGTCCGCCCTTCCTCCCTTCCGCCCTTTCCGCTCCTTCCGCCCTTTCCGCCATTTCCGCCCTTTCGGCCCTTCCGCCCTTTCCGCCCTTGCTGCCCTTTCCGCCCTTCCACCCTTCCGCCCTTTCCGCCCTTCCGCCCCTCCGCCCTTTCCGCCCTTTCCGCCCTTTCCGCCGATTCCGCCGATTCCGCCCTTCCGCACGTCCGTCCTTTCCGCCCTTTCCGCCCTTCCGAACTCTCCGCCCTTCCGCCCTTTCTTCCCTTTCCGCCCTTCCGCCCTTTCCGCCCCATCCACCCTTCCGCCCTTTCCACCCTTTCCGTCCTTTCCTCCCTTCCGCCCTTTCCGCCCTTTGCGCCCTTTCCGCCCTTCCGCCCTTCCGCTCTTTCCGCCCTTTCCGTATTATCCGTCCTTCCGTCCTTTCGCCCTTTCTGCCCTTCCGCCCCTTCCGTCCTTCCGTCCTTCCGCCCTTTCCGCCCTTTCCGCCCTTCCGCCCTTTCTGCCCTTTTCGCCCTTCCGCCATTTCCGCCCTTTCCGCCCTTCCGCCAATTCCGGCCTTCCGCCCTGTCCGCCCTGTCCGCCCTTTCCGCCCTGTCCGCCCTTCCGCCCTTCCGCCCTTTCCGCCCTTTCCGCCCTTCCGCCCTTTCTGCCCTTTCCGCCCTTTCTGCCCTTTCTGCCCTTTCCGCCCTTACGTCCTTTCCACCCTTACCGCCCTTCCGACCTCTCCACCCTTTCCGCCCTTTCCGCCCTTCCGACCTCTCCGCCCTTTCTGCCCATTCCGCCCTTTCGCCCTTTCCGCCCCTTCCGCCCTTTCCGCCCTTCCACCCTTCCGCCCTTTCCGCTCTTTCCGCCCTTCCACCCTTTCCGCCCTTCCGCCCTTTTCGCCCTTTCTGCACTTCCGCCCTTTCCGCCCTTACCGCCCTTCCGCCCTTTCTGCCCTGTCCGCCCTTCCGCCCTTACCGCCCTTCCGCCCTTTCTGCCCTTTTCGCCCTTCCGCCATTTCCGCCCTTTCCGCCCTTCCGCCATTTCCGCCCTTCCGCCCTGTCCGCCCTGTCCGCCCTTTCCGCCCTGTCCGCCCTTCCGCCCTTCCGCCCTTTCTGCCCTTTCTGCCCTTTCCGCCCTTACGTCCTTTCCACCCTTTCCGCCCTTCCGACCTCTCCGCCCTTTCCGCCCTTTCCGCCCTTCCACCCTTTCCGCCCTTCCGACCTCTCCGCCCTTTCCGCCCTTTTTGCCCATTCCGCCCTTTCGCCCTTTCCGCCCCTTCCGCCCTTTCCGCCCTTCGGCCCTTCCGCCCTTTCCGCTCTTTCCGCCCTTCCACCCTTTCCGCCCTTCCGCCCTTTTCGCCCTTTCCGCACTTCCGCCCTTTCCGCCCTTACCGCCCTTCCGCCCTTCCGCCCTTTCCGCTCCTTCCGCCCTTTCCGCTCCTTCCGCCCTTTCCGCCCCTTCCGCCCCTTCCACCCTTTCTGCCCTTTCCGCCCTTTCCGCCCTTCCGCCCTTTCTGCCCTTTCCGCATTATCCGCCCTTTCCACCCTTCCGCCCCTTCTGCCCTTTCCGCCCTTCCGCCCTTTCTGCCCTATCCGCCCTTCCGCCGTTCCGCCCTTTCGCCCTGTCCGCCTTTCCGCCCTTCCACCCTTTCGCCCTTCCGCCCTTTCTTCCCTTTCCGCCCTTCCTGCCCTTTCCGCCCTTTCCGCCCTTCCGCCCTTCCGCCCTTTCCGCTCCTTCCGCCCCTGCCGCCATTTCCGCTCTTCCGCCCCTCCGCCCTTTCCGCCCTTTCTGCCCTTTCCGCCCATTCCGCCCTTCCGACCTCTCCGCCCTTTCCGCCCTTCCCGCCCTTCCCGCCCTTTCCGCCCATTCCGCCCTTTCGCCCTTTCCGCCCCTTCCGCCCTTTCCGCCGTTCCGCCCTTCCGCCCTTCCGCCCTTTCTACCCTTCCGCCCTTCCGCCCTGTCCGCCTTTTCTGCCCTTTCCGCTCCTTCCGCCCTTCCCGCCCTTTCCGCCCTTCCGACCTTCAAGCCTTTCCGCACTTTCCGCCCTTCCGACCTTCCTCCCTTTCCGCCCTTTTGCTCTTCCTCCCTTTCCGCCCTTCCCGCCCCTTCCACCCTTCAGCCCTTCCGCACTTTCCGCCCTTTCCACTCTTCCGCCCTTTCACCCCTTCCGCCCTTTCCGCCCTTTCCGCCCTTTCCGCCCTTTCCGCCCTTTCCGCCCTTCCGCCCTACCGCCCTTCCGCCCTTCCGCCCTTCGGCCCTATCCGCAAATTCCGCCCTTTCCACCCTTCCGCCCATCCGCCCTTTCCGCCCTTTCCGCCCTTTCCACCCTTTCCGCCCTTCCACCCTTCTGCCATTTCCGCCCTTCCGCCCTTCCGCCCTTTCCGCCCTTTCTGCCCTTCCGTCCTGTCCGCCTTTTCCGCCCTTTCTGCCCTTCCGCCCTGTCTTCCCTATCCATGCCCTATCGCCCTTTCGCCCTTTCCGCCCTTTCCGCCCTTTCCGCCCTTCCGCCCTTTCCGCCCTTTCCGCCCTTCCGCCCTATCTGCCCTTTCTGCCCTTCCGCCCTTCCGCCCTCTCTGCCCTTTCCGCATTATCCGCCCTTTCCGCCCCTTTCGCCCTTTCCGCCCTTTCCGCCCCTTTCGCCCTTTCTGCCCTTTCCGCCCATTCCGCCCTTTCCACCCTTTCCGCCCTTTCTGCCCTTTCCGCCCTTCCGCCCCTTTCTGCCCTTCCGCCCCTTTCTGCCCTTCCGCCCTTCCGCCCTTTCCGCCCTTCCGACCTCTCCGCCCTTCCGCCCTTTCGCCCTTTCCGCCCTTTCCGCCCTTTCGCCCTTTCCGCCCTTCCGCCCTTACCGCCCTTTCCGCCCTTCCTGCCCTTTCCGCCCTTTCCTCCCTTCCGCACTTTCTGCCCTTACGCACTACCACCCTTTCCGCCCCTCCGCCCCTCCGCCCTTTCCGCCCTTTCCGCCCTTTCCGCTCTTCCGCCCTTCCGCCCCTTCCGCCCTTCCGCGCTTTCTGCCCTTTCCACTTATTCCGCCCTTTCCGTCCTTCCGCCCTTCCGCCCTTTCCGCCCTTTCCGCCCTTCCACCCTTTCCGCCCCTTCCGCACCTTCCGCCCTTTCCGCCCTTTCCGCCCTGTCCGCCCTTCCGCCCATTCTGCCCTTTCCGCCCTTTCCGCCCTTCCGCCCTTTCTGCCCTTCCGCCCTTCCGACCTCTCCACCCTTTCCGCCCTTTCCCCCCATTCCGCCCTTCGGCCCTTCCGCCCTTTCCGCCCTTCCGCCCTTTCCGCCCTTTCTGCCCTTTCCGCCCTTCTACCCTTCCACCCTGTCCGCCTTTTCCGCCCTTTCCGCCCTTACGCCCTTCCTCCCTATCTGCCCTTCCGCCCTTCCGCCCTTCCGTCCTGTCCGCCTTTTCCACCCTTTCTGCCCTTCCGCCCTGTCTTCCCTATCCACGCGCTTCCGCCCTTTCCGCCCTTTCCGCCCTTACGCCCTTCCGCCCTTTCCGTCCTGCCGCCCTTGCGCCCTATCCGCAATTTCTGCCCTTTCCACCCTTCCGCCCATCCGCCCTTCTGCCCTTTACGCCCTTCCGCCCTTCCGCACTTTCCGCCATTTCCGCCCTTTCCGCCCTTTCCGCCCTTCCGCCCTATCTGCCCTTCCGCACTTCCGCCCTTCCGTCCTGTCCACCTTTTCCGCCCTTTCTGCCCTTCCGCCCTGTCTTCCCTATCCACGCGCTTCCACCCTTTCGCCCCTTCCGCCCTTTCCACCCTTTCGCCCCTTCCGCCCTTTCTGCCCTTCTGCCCTTCCGCCCTTTCTGCCCTTTCCGCATTATCCGCCCTTTCCGCCTCTTTCGCCCTTTCTGCCCTTTCCGCCCATTCCGCCCTTTCCGCCCTTTCCGACCATTCTGCCCTTTCCGTCCTTCCGCCCCTTTCCGCCCTTCCGACCTCTCCGCCCTTCCGACCTCTCCGCCCATTCCGCCATTTCGCCCTTTCCGCCCGTCCGCCCTTTCCGCCCTTCCGCCCTTCCGCCCTTCCGCCCTTCCCCCTTCCGCCCTTTCCGCTCCTTCCGCCCTTTCCGCCTTTCCGCCCCTTCGGCCCTTTCCGCCCCTTCCGCCCCTTCCACCCTTTCTGCCCTTCCACCCTTTCCGCCCCTTCCGCCCTTCCGCCCTTTCCGCCCTTTCCGCCCTTCCGCCCAATCTGCCCTTTCTGCCCTTCCGCCCTTTCTGCCCTTTCGACCCTTCCGCCCTTTCCGCCCTTTCCGCCCTTCCTGCCCTGTCCGCCCTTCCGGCCTTCCGCCCTTTCCGCTCCTTCCGCCCTTTCCGCCTTTTCCGCCCCTCCGCCCTTTCCGCCTTTTCCGCCCTTTCCGCCCTTCCGACCTCTCCGCCCTTTCCGCCCTTTCCGCCCTGCCGCCCTTCCGCCCTTTCTGCCCTTCCGCCCTTTCCGCCCTTTCCGCCCATTCCGCCCATTCCGCCCCTTCGCCCCTCCGCCCCTTCCGCCCTTCCGCACGTCCGCCCTTCCGCCCTTCCGCCTTTCCGCCTTTCCGCCCTTCCCGCCCTTTCCTCCTTTCCGCCCTTTCCGCCCTTCCGCCCTTCCGCCCTTTCCGCCCTTACCCCCTTCCACCCTTCTGCTCTTCCTCCCTTTCCGCCCCTTCCGCCCCTTCCACCCTTCAGCCCATCCACAATTTCCGTCCTTTCCGCTCTTGCGCCCTTTCCGCCCTTCCGCCCTTTCCGCCCTTCCGCCCTTCCGCCCTTTCCGCCCCTTCCGCCCTTCCGCCCTGTCCGCCTTTTCCGCCCTCTCTGCCCTTCCGCCCTGTCTTCCCTTTCCACGCGCTTCCGCCCTTCCACCCTTTCCGCCCTTCCGCCCTTTCCGCCCTTTCCGCCCTTTCCGCCCTTCCGCCCTATCTGCCCTTTCTGCCCTTCCGCCCTTCCACCCTTTCTGCCCTTTCCGCATTATCCGCCCTTTCTGCCCTTCCGCCCTTCCGCCCTTTCCGCCCTTCTGCCCTTCCGCCCTTTTGCCCTTTCCGCCCTTTCCGCCCTTTCCTCCCTTTCCGCCCTTCCGCCCTTTCCGCCCTCTCTGCCCTGTCCGAACTTTCCGCTCTTCCGCCCTTCTGCCCCTTCCGCCCTTTCTGCCCTTTCCACTTATTCCGCCCTTTCCGCCCTTCAGCCCTGTCCGCCCTTTCCGCCCTTCCACCCTTTCCGCCTTCCGCCCTTTCCGCCCTTTCCGCCCTTTCTGCCCTGCCGCCCTTTCTGCCCTTCCACCCCTTCCGCCCTTCCGCCCGTCCGCCCTTTCCGCCCTTTCCGCCCTTCCGCCCTATCTGCCCTTTCTGCCCTTCCGCCCTTTCCGCCCTTCCGCCCTTTCCACCCTTTCCACCCTTCCGAACTCTCCGCCCTTTCCACCCATTCCGCCCTTTCGCCCTTCCGCCCCTTCCGCCCTTCCGCCCTCCGCCCCTTCAGCCCTTCGGCCCTTCCGCCCTTCCGCCCTTCCGCCCTGTCCGCCTTTCCGCCCTTTCCGCCCTTCCGCCCTTCCGCCCTTCCGCCCTTCCGCCCTTCCTGCCCTTTCCGCCCTTCCTGCCCTTTCCGCCCTTTCCTCCCTTCCGCCCTACCGCCCTTTCCGTTCCTTCCGCCCCAGCCGCCCTTTCCGCCTTACCGTCCCTTTGGCCCTTTCCGCCCTTTCCGCCCTTCCGCCCTTTCCGCCCTTTCCGCCCTTGCCGCCCTTTCCGCCCTTCCGCCCTTTCCGCCTTTCCGCCCTTTCGACCTTTCTGCCCTCTCCGCGCTTTCCGTCCTTCCGCCCTTACGTCCTTTCCTGCCCTTTCTGCCCTTTCCGCATTATCCGTCCTTTCGCCCTTTCCGCCCTTTCCGCCCTTTCCGCCCTTTCCGCCCTGTCCGCCTATTCCGCCCTTTCTGCCCTGTCCGCCCTTCCGCCCTTCCGCCCTTTCCGCCCTTTACGCCCTTCCGCCCTTTCTGCCCTTTCCGCCCTTTCCGCACTTCCGCCCTTTCCGCCCTTTCCGCCCTTTCCGCCCTTCCACCCTTTCCGCCCTTCTGCCCCTCCGCCCTTTCCGCCCTTTCCGACCTTTCCGCTCTTCCGCCCTTCTGCGCCTTCCGCCCTTTCCGCCCTTTCTGCCCTTTCCACCTATTCCAACCTTTCCGCCCTTCCACCCTTTCCGCCCTTCTGCCCTTTCCGCCCTTACCGCCCGTTCCGCACTTCCGCCCTTTCCGCCCTTTCCGCCTTTTCCGCCCTTCCACCCTTTCCGCCCTTCTGCCCTTTCCGCCCTTTCCGCCCTTACCGCCCTTTCCGCCCTTCCACCCTTTCCGCCCTTCCGCCCGTCCGCCCTTTCCGCCCTTTCTGCCCTTTCCGCATTATCCGCCCTTTTCGCCCTTCCGCCCTTTCCACCCTTCCGACCTCTCCGCCCTTTCCGCCCATTCCGCCCTTTCGCCCTTCCGCCCCTTCTGCCCTTTCCACCCTTCCGCCCTTCCGCCCTTCCGCCCTTCCGCCCTTTCCGCCCTTTCCTCCCTTCCGCCCTACCGGCCTTTCCGTTCCTTCCGCCCCTGCCGCCCTTTCCGCCCTTCCGCCCTTCTGCCCTTTCCGCCCTTTCCGCCCTTTCTGCCCTTCCGCCCCTTCTGCCCTTTCCGCCCTTTCCGCCCTTTCCGCCCTTCCGCCCCTTCGGCCCTTTCCGCCCTTTCCGCCCTTCCAGCCTTCCGCCCTTCTGCCCTTTCCGCCCTATCCGCACTTCCGCCCTTTCCTTCCTTTCCTTCCTTTCCACCCTTCCGCCCTTCCGCCCTTTCCGCCCTTTCCGCCCTTCCGCCCTATCTGCCTTTTCCGCCTTTTCTGCCCTTTCCGCATTATCCGTCCTTTCCGCCCTTCTGCCCTTTCCACCCTTTCCGCCCTTCCGACCTCTCCGCCCTTTCCGCCCTTCCGCCCTTCCGTCCTTTCCGCCCTTCCGCCCTTCCGCCCTTTCCGCCCTTCCGCCCTTCCGCCCTTTCCGCCCTTCCGCCCTTTCCGCCCTTCCGCCCTTCCGCCCTTTCCGCCCTTCCGCCCGTCCGCCCTTTCCGCCCTTTCCGCCCTTCCGCCCTATCTGCCCTTTCTGCCCTTCCGCCCTTTCTGCCCTTTCCGCCCTTTCCGCCCTTTCCGCCCTTCCGAACTCTCCGCCCTTTCCACCCATTCCGCCCTTTCGCCCTTCCGCCCCTTCCGCCCTTCCGCCCTTCCGCCCCTTCAGCCCTTCCGCCCTTCCGCCCTGTCCTCCTAGCCGCCCTTTCCGCCCTTCCGCCCTTCCGCCCTTCCGCCCTTCCGCCCTTTCTGCCCTTTCCGCCCTTCCTGCCCTTCCCGCCCTTTCCTCCCTTCCGCCCTACCGCCCTTTCCGTTCCTTCCGCCCCAGCCGCCCTTTCCGCCTTTCCGCCCCTTCGGCCCTTTCCGCCCTTTCCGTCCTTTCGCCCTGTCCGCCCTTTCCGCCCTTTCCGCCCTTCCGCCCTTCCGCCCTTTCCGCCCTTCCGCCCTTTCCGCCCTTCCGCCCTTCCGCCCTTTCCGCCCTTCCGCCCGTCCGCCCTTTCCGCCCTTTCCGCCCTTCCGCCCTATCTGCCCTTTCTGCCCTTCCGCCCTTTCTGCCCTTTCCGCCCTTTCCGCCCTTTCCGCCCTTCCGAACTCTCCGCCCTTTCCACCCATTCCGCCCTTTCGCCCTTCCGCCCCTTCCGCCCTTCCGCCCTTCCGCCCCTTCAGCCCTTCCGCCCTTCCGCCCTGTCCTCCTAGCCGCCCTTTCCGCCCTTCCGCCCTTCCGCCCTTCCGCCCTTCCGCCCTTTCTGCCCTTTCCGCCCTTCCTGCCCTTCCCGCCCTTTCCTCCCTTCCGCCCTACCGCCCTTTCCGTTCCTTCCGCCCCAGCCGCCCTTTCCGCCTTTCCGCCCCTTCTGCCCTTTCCGCCCTTTCCGTCCTTTCGCCCTGTCCGCCCTTTCCGCCCTTGCCGCCCTTTCCGCCCTTCCGCCCTTTCCGCCTTTCCGCCCTTTCGACCTTTCTGCCCTTTCCGCGCTTTCCGTCCTTCCGCCCTTACGCCCTTTCCTGCCCTTTCTGCCCTTTCCGCATTATCCGTCCTTTCGCCCTTTCCGCCCTTTCCGTCCTTTCCGCCCTTTCCGCCCTTCCGCCCTTTCCGCCTTTCCGCCCTTTCCGCCCTTTCCGCCCTTCCACCCTTTCCGCCCTTCCGCCCGTCCGCCCTTTCCGCCCTTTCCGCCCTTCCGCCCTTCTGCCCTTTCCGCCCTTTCCGCCCTTTCGACCTTTCTGCCCTTTCCGCGCTTTCCGTCCTTCCGCCCTTACGCCCTTTCCTGCCCTTTCTGCCCTTTCCGCATTATCCGTCCTTTCGCCCTTTCCGCCCTTTCCGCCCTTTCCGTCCTTCCACCCTTTCCGCCCTTCCGCCCTTCCGCCCTTCCGCCCTTCCGCCCTTTCTGCCCTTCCGCCCTTCCGCCCTTTCCGCCCTTCCGCCCTTTCCGCCCTTTCCGCCCTTTCCGCCCTTCCACCCTTTCCGCCCTTCTGCCCCTCCGCCCTTTCCGCCCTTTCCGACCTTTCCGCTCTTCCGCCCTTCTGCGCCTTCCGCCCTTTCCGCCCTTTCTGCCCTTTCCACCTATTCCAACCTTTCCGCCCTTCCACCCTTTCCGCCCTTCTGCCCTTTCCGCCATTTCCGCCCGTTCCGCACTTCCGCCCTTTCCGCCCTTTCCGCCCTTCCACCCTTTCCGCCCTTCTGCCCTTTCCGCCCTTTCCGCCCTTACCGCCCTTCCGCCCTTACCGCCCTTTCCGTCCTTTCCGCCCTTACCGCCCTTTCCGCCCTTCCACCCTTTCCGCCCTTCCGCCCGTCCGCCCTTTCCGCCCTTTCTGCCCTTTCCGCATTATCCGCCCTTTTCGCCCTTCCGCCCTTTCCACCCTTCCGACCTCTCCGCCCTTTCCGCCCATTCCGCCCTTTCGCCCTTCCGCCCCTTCTGCCCTTTCCACCCTTCCGCCCTTCCGCCCTTTCCGTCCTTCTGCCCTTCCTGCCCTTTCCGCCCTTTCCTCCCTTCCGCCCTACTGCCCTTTCCGTTCCTTCCGCCCCTGCCGCCCTTTCCGCCCTTCCGCCCTTCTGCCCTTTCCGCCCTTTCCGCCCTTTCCGCCCTTCCGCCCCTTCGGCCCTTTCCGCCCTTTCCGCCCTTCCAGCCTTCCGCCCTTCTGCCCTTTCCGCCCTATCCGCACTTCCGCCCTTTCCTTCCTTTCCACCCTTTCTGTCCTTCCGACCTTCCGTCCTTTCCGCCCTTCCGCCCTTCCGCCCTTCCGCCCTTTCCGCCCTTCCGCCCTTCCGCCCTTTCCGCCCTTTCCGCCCTTCCAGCCTTCCGCCCTTCTGCCCTTTCCGCCCTATCCGCACTTCCGCCCTTTCCTTCCTTTTCACCCTTTCCGCCCTTCCGCCCTTCCGTCCTTTCCGCCCTTCCGCCCTTTCCGCCCTTTCCGCCCTTTTCGCCCTTTCCACCCATTCCGCCCTTCCGCCCTTCCGCCCCTTCCGCCCTTTCCGCCCTTCCGCCCTTCCGCCCTTCCGCCCTTCCGCCCTTTCTGCCCTTCCGCCCTTCCGCCCTTTCCGCCCTTCCGCCCGTCCGCCCTTTCCGCCCTTTCCGCCCTTTTGGCCCTTTCCACCCATTCCGCCCTTTCGCCCTTCCGCCCCTTCCGCCCTTTCCGCCCTTCCGCCCTTCCGCCCTTCCGCCCTTCCGCCCTTTCTGCCCTTCCGCCCTTCTGCCCTTTCCGCCCTTCCGCCCGTCCGCCCTTTCCGCCCTTTCCGCCCTTTTCGCCCTTTCCACCCATTCCGCCCTTTCGCCCTTCCGCCCCTTCCGGCCTTTCCGCCCTTCCGCCCTTCCGCCCTTCCGCCCTTCCGCCCTTTCTGCCCTTTCCGCCCTTCCTGCCCTTTCCGCCCTTTCCTCCCTTCCGCCCTACCGCCCTTTCCGTTCCTTCCGCCCCAGCCGCCCTTTCCGCCTTTCCGCCCCTTCTGCCCTTTCCGCCCTTTCCGTCCTTCCGCCCTTTCCGCCCTGTCCGCCCTTGCCGCCCTTGCCGCCCTTCCGCCCTTTCCGCCCTTTCCGCCCTTTCGACCTTTCTGCCCTTTCCGCGCTTTCCGTCCTTCCGCCCTTACGCCCTTTCCTGCCCTTTCTGCCCTTTCCGCATTATCCGTCCTTTCGCCCTTTCCGCCCTTTCCGCCCTTTCCGTCCTTCCGCCATTTCCGCCCTTTCCGCCCTTCCGCCCTTTCCGCCCTTTCCGCCCTTCCGCCCGTCCGCCCATTCCGCCCTTCCGCCCTTTCCACCCTTCCGCCCTTTCCGCCCTTTCCGCCCTGTCCGCCTATTCCGCCCTTTCCGCCCTGTCCGCCCTTCCGCCCTTCCGCCCTTTCGGCCCTTTCCGCCCTTCCGCCCTTTCTGCCCTTTCCGCCCTTTCCGCACTTCCGCCCTTTCCGCCCTTTCCGCCCTTTCCGCCCTTCCACCCTTTCCGCCCTTCTGCCCCTCCGCCCTTTCCGCCCTTTCCGCCCTTTCCGCTCTTCCGCCCTTCTGCGCCTTCCGCCCTTTCCGCCCTTTCCGCCCTTTCCACCTATTCCAACCTTTCCGCCCTTCCACCCTTTCCGCCCTTCTGCCCTTTCCGCCCTTACCGCCCTTTCCGCACTTCCGCCATTTCCGCCCTTTCCGCCCTTTCCGCCCTTCCACCCTTTCCGCCCTTCTGCCCTTTCCGCCCTTTCCGCCCTTACCGCCCTTCCGCCCTTACCGCCCTTTCCACCCTTTCCGCCCTTACCGCCCTTTCCGCCCTTCCACCCTTTCCGCCCTTCCGACCTCTCCGCCCTTTCCGCCCATTCCGCCCTTTCGCCCTTCCGCCCCTTCTGCCCTGTCCACCCTTCCGCCCTTCCGCCCTTCCGCCCTTCCGCCCTTTCTGCCCTTTCCACCTATTCCAACCTTTCCGCCCTTCCACCCTTTCCGCCCTTCTGCCCTTTCCGCCCTTACCGCCCGTTCCGCACTTCCGCCCTTTCCGCCCTTTCCGCCCTTACCGCCCTTTCCGCCCATTCCGCCCTTCTGCCCTTTCCGCCCTTTCCGCCCTTACCGCCCTTCCGCCCTTACCGCCCTTTCCACCCTTTCCGCCCTTACCGCCCTTTCCGCCCTTCCACCCTTTCCGCCCTTCCGACCTCTCCGCCCTTTCCGCCCATTCCGCCCTTTCGCCCTTCCGCCCCTTCTGCCCTGTCCACCCTTCCGCCCTTCCGCCCTTCCGCCCTTCCGCCCTTCCTGCCCTTTCCGCCCTTTCCGCCCTTTCCGCCCTACTGCCCTTTCCGTTCCTTCCGCCCCTGCCGCCCTTTCCGCCCTTCCGCCCTTCTGCCCTTTCCGCCCTATCCGCCCTTTCCGCCCTTCCGCCCCTTCGGCCCTTTCCGCCCTTTCCGCCCTTCCAGCCTTCGGCCTTCTGCCCTTTCCGCCCTATCCGCACTTCCGCCCTTTCCTTCCTTTCCGCCCTTTCCGCCCTTCCGCCCTTCCGCCCTTTCCGCCCTTTCCGCCCTTTCCGCCCTTCCACCCTTTCCGCCCTTCCGCCCTTTCCGCCCTTTCTGCCCTTCCGCCCTATCTGCCTTTTCCGCCCTTTCTGCCCTTTCCGCATTATCCGTCCTTTCCGCCCTTCTGCCCTTTCCGCCCTTTCTGCCCTTCCGACCTCTCCGCCCTTTCCGCCCTTCCGCCCTTCCGTCCTTTCCGCCCTTCCGCCCTTCCGCCCTTCCGCCCTTTCCGCCCTTCCGCCCTTCCGCCCTTTCCGCCCTTCCGCCCTTTCCGCCCTTTCGCCCTTCCGCCCTTTCTGCCCTTCCGCCCTTCCGCCCTTCCGCCCATCCGCCCTTTCCGCCCTTCCTCCCTTTCTACCCTTTCTGCCTTTCGCCCTTCCGCCCTTTCCGCCCTTCCGCCCTTCAGCCCTTTCCGCCCTTTCCGCACTTCCGCCCTTTCCGCCCTTCCGCCCTTCCCGCCCTTTCCGCCCTTTCGCCCTTTCCGCCCTTTCCGCCCTTTCTACCCTTTCCGCCCTTTCGCACTTCCGCCCTTCCGCCCTTCCGCCCTTTCCGCCCTTTCGCCCTTCCGCCCTTTCCGACCTTTCCGGCCTTTCGCCCTTTTGCCCTTCCTCCCTTTCCACCCTTCTGCCCTTTCCGCGCTTTCCGCCCTTTCGCCCTTCCGCCCTCCTCCCCTTCCGCCCTTTCCGCGCTTTCCGCCCTTTCGCCCTTCCGCCCTCCTCCCCTTCCGCCCTTTCCGCCCTTCCCGCCCTTCCGCCCTTCCGCCCTTTCCGCCCATCCTCCCTTTCCGCCCTTCCGCCCTTTCCGCGCTTTCCGTCCTTCAGCCCTTTCCGCCCTTTCCGCCCTGTCCGCCCTTCCTCCCTTCCGCCCATTCCGCCCTTCCGCCCTTTCCACCCTTCCGCTCCTTCCGCCCTTTCCGCCCTGTCCGCCTATTCCGCCCTTTCCGCCCTGTCCGCCCTTCCACCCTTCCGCCCTTTCCGCCCTTTCCGCCCTTCCGCCCTTTCTGCCCTTTCCGCCCTTTCCGCACTTCCACCCTTTCCGCCCTTTCCGCCCTTCCACCCTTTCCGCCCTTCTGCCCCTCCGCCCTTCCGCCCTTTCCGCCCTTTCCGCTCTTCCGCACTTCTGCGCCTTCTGCCCTTTCCGCCCTTTCCACCTATTCCAAACTTTCCGCCCTTCCACCCTTTCCGCCCTTCTGCCCTTTCCGCCCTTACCGCCCTTTCCGCACTTCCGCCCTTTCCGCCCTTTCCGCCCTTTCCGCCCTTTCCGCCCTTCCGCCCTTCTGCCCTTTCCGCCCTTTCCGCCCTTTCCGCCCCTTCCGCCCCTTCGGCCCTTTCCGCCCTTTCCGTCCTTTCGCCCTTTCTGCCCTTTCTGCGTTATCCGCCCTTTCCACCCTTCCGCCCTTTTGACCTTTCTACCCTTTCCGCCCTGTCCGCCCTTTCTGCCCTATCCGCCCTTCCGCCCTTCCGCCCTTCCGCCCTTCCTGCCCTTTCCGCTCATTCCGCCCTTCCGCCCTTTCCGCTCCTTCCGCTCCTGCCGCCATTTCCGCTCTTCCGACCTTTCCGCCCTTTCCGCACTTTAAGCCCATTCCGTCCTTTCTGCCCTTTCCGCCTGTTCTGCCCTTTCTGCTCTTTCTGCCCTTTCTGCTCTTTCTGCCCTTTCCGCCCTTCCGCCCTTCCGCCCTTCCGCCCTTTCCGCCCTTTCCGCCCTTCCGCCCTTCCGCCCTTCCGCCCTTTCCGCCCTTCCGCCCTTCCGCCCTGTCCGCCCTTTCCGCCCTGTCCGCCCTTTCCGCCCTTTCCGCCCTTCCGCCCCTTCCGCCCTTCCGACCTCACCGCCCTTCTGCCCTTTCCGCCCTTTCCGTCCTTTCCGCCCTTTCCGTCCTTTCCGCCCTTACCGCCCTTTCCGCCCTTCCACCCTTTCCGCCCTTCCGACCTCTCCGCCCTTTCCGCCCATTCCGCCCTTTCGCCCTTCCGCCCCTTCTGCCCTGTCCACCCTTCCGCCCTTCCGCCCTTCCGCCCTTCCGCCCTTTCTGCCCTTTCCACCTATTCCAACCTTTCCGCCCTTCCACCCTTTCCGCCCTTCTGCCCTTTCCGCCCTTACCGCCCGTTCCGCACTTCCGCCCTTTCCGCCCTTTCCGCCCTTACCGCCCTTTCCGCCCATTCCGCCCTTCTGCCCTTTCCGCCCTTTCCGCCCTTACCGCCCTTCCGCCCTTCCGCCCTTTCCGCCCTTTCCGCCCTTTCCGCCCTTCCACCCTTTCCGCCCTTCCGCCCTTTCCGCCCTTTCTGCCCTTCCGCCCTATCTGCCTTTTCCGCCCTTTCTGCCCTTTCCGCATTATCCGTCCTTTCCGCCCTTCTGCCCTTTCCGCCCTTTCTGCCCTTCCGACCTCTCCGCCCTTTCCGCCCTTCCGCCCTTCCGTCCTTTCCGCCCTTCCGCCCTTCCGCCCTTCCGCCCTTTCCGCCCTTCCGCCCTTCCGCCCTTTCCGCCCTTCCGCCCTTTCCGCCCTTTCGCCCTTCCGCCCTTTCTGCCCTTCCGCCCTTCCGCCCTTCCGCCCATCCGCCCTTTCCGCCCTTCCTCCCTTTCTACCCTTTCTGCCTTTCGCCCTTCCGCCCTTTCCGCCCTTCCGCCCTTCAGCCCTTTCCGCCCTTTCCGCACTTCCGCCCTTTCCGCCCTTCCGCCCTTCCCGCCCTTTCCGCCCTTTCGCCCTTTCCGCCCTTTCCGCCCTTTCTACCCTTTCCGCCCTTTCGCACTTCCGCCCTTCCGCCCTTCCGCCCTTTCCGCCCTTTCGCCCTTCCGCCCTTTCCGACCTTTCCGGCCTTTCGCCCTTTTGCCCTTCCTCCCTTTCCACCCTTCTGCCCTTTCCGCGCTTTCCGCCCTTTCGCCCTTCCGCCCTCCTCCCCTTCCGCCCTTTCCGCGCTTTCCGCCCTTTCGCCCTTCCGCCCTCCTCCCCTTCCGCCCTTTCCGCCCTTCCCGCCCTTCCGCCCTTCCGCCCTTTCCGCCCATCCTCCCTTTCCGCCCTTCCGCCCTTTCCGCGCTTTCCGTCCTTCAGCCCTTTCCGCCCTTTCCGCCCTGTCCGCCCTTCCTCCCTTCCGCCCATTCCGCCCTTCCGCCCTTTCCACCCTTCCGCTCTTTCCGCCCTTTCCGCCCTGTCCGCCTATTCCGCCCTTTCCGCCCTGTCCGCCCTTCCACCCTTCCGCCCTTTCCGCCCTTTCCGCCCTTCCGCCCTTTCTGCCCTTTCCGCCCTTTCCGCACTTCCACCCTTTCCGCCCTTTCCGCCCTTCCACCCTTTCCGCCCTTCTGCCCCTCCGCCCTTCCGCCCTTTCCGCCCTTTCCGCTCTTCCGCACTTCTGCGCCTTCTGCCCTTTCCGCCCTTTCCACCTATTCCAAACTTTCCGCCCTTCCACCCTTTCCGCCCTTCTGCCCTTTCCGCCCTTACCGCCCTTTCCGCACTTCCGCCCTTTCCGCCCTTTCCGCCCTTTCCGCCCTTTCCGCCCTTCCGCCCTTCTGCCCTTTCCGCCCTTTCCGCCCTTTCCGCCCCTTCCGCCCCTTCGGCCCTTTCCGCCCTTTCCGTCCTTTCGCCCTTTCTGCCCTTTCTGCGTTATCCGCCCTTTCCACCCTTCCGCCCTTTTGACCTTTCTACCCTTTCCGCCCTGTCCGCCCTTTCTGCCCTATCCGCCCTTCCGCCCTTCCGCCCTTCCGCCCTTCCTGCCCTTTCCGCTCATTCCGCCCTTCCGCCCTTTCCGCTCCTTCCGCTCCTGCCGCCATTTCCGCTCTTCCGACCTTTCCGCCCTTTCCGCACTTTAAGCCCATTCCGTCCTTTCTGCCCTTTCCGCCTGTTCTGCCCTTTCTGCTCTTTCTGCCCTTTCTGCTCTTTCTGCCCTTTCCGCCCTTCCGCCCTTCCGCCCTTCCGCCCTTTCCGCCCTTTCCGCCCTTCCGCCCTTCCGCCCTTCCGCCCTTTCCGCCCTTCCGCCCTTCCGCCCTGTCCGCCCTTTCCGCCCTGTCCGCCCTTTCCGCCCTTTCCGCCCTTCCGCCCCTTCCGCCCTTCCGACCTCACCGCCCTTCTGCCCTTTCCGCCCTTTCCGTCCTTTCCGCCCTTTCCGTCCTTTCCGCCCTTACCGCCCTTTCCGCCCTTCCACCCTTTCCGCCCTTCCGACCTCTCCGCCCTTTCCGCCCATTCCGCCCTTTCGCCCTTCCGCCCCTTCTGCCCTGTCCACCCTTCCGCCCTTCCGCCCTTCCGCCCTTCCGCCCTTTCTGCCCTTTCCACCTATTCCAACCTTTCCGCCCTTCCACCCTTTCCGCCCTTCTGCCCTTTCCGCCCTTACCGCCCGTTCCGCACTTCCGCCCTTTCCGCCCTTTCCGCCCTTACCGCCCTTTCCGCCCATTCCGCCCTTCTGCCCTTTCCGCCCTTTCCGCCCTTACCGCCCTTCCGCCCTTACCGCCCTTTCCACCCTTTCCGCCCTTACCGCCCTTTCCGCCCTTCCACCCTTTCCGCCCTTCCGACCTCTCCGCCCTTTCCGCCCATTCCGCCCTTTCGCCCTTTCCGCCCCTTCTGCCCTGTCCACCCTTCCGCCCTTCCGCCCTTCCGCCCTTCCTGCCCTTTCCGCCCTTTCCGCCCTTTCCGCCCTACTGCCCTTTCCGTTCCTTCCGCCCCCTGCCGCCCTTTCCGCCCTTCCGCCCTTCTGCCCTTTCCGCCCTTTCCGCCCTTTCCGCCCTTCCGCCCCTTCGGCCCTTTCCACCCTTTCCGCCCTTCCAGCCTTCGGCCTTCTGCCCTTTCCGCCCTATCCGCACTTCCGCCCTTTCCTTCCTTTCCGCCCTTTCCGCCCTTCCGCCCTTCCGCCCTTTCCGCCCTTTCCGCCCTTTCCGCCCTTCCACCCTTTCCGCCCTTCCGCCCTTTCCGCCCTTTCCGCCCTTCCGCCCTATCTGCCGTTTCCGCCCTTTCTGCCCTTTCCGCATTATCCGTCCTTTCCGCCCTTCTGCCCTTTCCGCCCTTTCTGCCCTTCCGACCTCTCCGCCCTTTCCGCCCTTCCGCCCTTCCGTCCTTTCCGCCCTTCCGCCCTTCCGCCCTTCCGCCCTTTCCGCCCTTCCGCCCTTCCGCCCTTTCCGCCCTTCCGCCCTTTCCGCCCTTTCGCCCTTCCGCCCTTTCTGCCCTTCCGCCCTTCCGCCCTTCCGCCCATCCGCCCTTTCCGCCCTTCCTCCCTTTCTACCCTTTCTGCCTTTCGCCCTTCCGCCCTTTCCGCCCTTCCGCCCTTCAGCCCTTTCCGCCCTTTCCGCACTTCCGCCCTTTCCGCCCTTCCGCCCTTCCCGCCCTTTCCGCCCTTCCGCCCTTTCGCCCTTTCCGCCCTTTCCGCCCTTTCTACCCTTTCCGCCCTTTCGCACTTCCGCCCTTCCGCCCTTCCGCCCTTTCCGCCCTTTCGCCCTTCCGCCCTTTCCGACCTTTCCGGCCTTTCGCCCTTTTGCCCTTCCTCCCTTTCCACCCTTCTGCCCTTTCCGCGCTTTCCGCCCTTTCGCCCTTCCGCCCTCCTCCCCTTCCGCCCTTTCCGCCCTTCCCGCCCTTCCGCCCTTCCGCCCTTTCCGCCCATCCTCCCTTTCCGCCCTTCCGCCCTTTCCGCGCTTTCCGTCCTTCAGCCCTTTCCGCCCTTTCCGCCCTGTCCGCCCTTCCGCCCTTCCGCCCATTCCGCCCTTCCGCCCTTTCCACCCTTCCGCCCTTTCCGCCCTTTCCGCCCTGTCCGCCTATTCCGCCCTTTCCGCCCTGTCCGCCCTTCCACCCTTCCGCCCTTTCCGCCCTTTCCGCCCTTCCGCCCTTTCTGCCCTTTCCGCCCTTTCCGCACTTCCGCCCTTTCCGCCCTTTCCGCCCTTCCACCCTTTCCGCCCTTCTGCCCCTCCGCCCTTCCGCCCTTTCCGCCCTTTCCGCTCTTCCGCACTTCTGCGCCTTCTGCCCTTTCCGCCCTTTCCACCTATTCCAAACTTTCCGCCCTTCCACCCTTTCCGCCCTTCTGCCCTTTCCGCCCTTACCGCCCTTTCCGCACTTCCGCCCTTTCCGCCCTTTCCGCCCTTTCCGCCCTTTCCGCCCTTCCGCCCTTCTGCCCTTTCCGCCCTTTCCGCCCTTTCCGCCCCTTCCGCCCCTTCGGCCCTTTCCGCCCTTTCCGTCCTTTCGCCCTTTCTGCCCTTTCTGCGTTATCCGCCCTTTCCACCCTTCCGCCCTTTTGACCTTTCTACCCTTTCCGCCCTGTCTGCCCTTTCTGCCCTATCCGCCCTTCCGCCCTTCCGCCCTTCCGCCCTTCCTGCCCTTTCCACTCATTCCGCCCTTCCGCCCTTTCCGCTCCTTCCGCTCCTGCCGCCATTTCCGCTCTTCCGACCTTTCCGCCCTTTCCGCACTTTAAGCCCATTCCGTCCTTTCTGCCCTTTCCGCCTGTTCTGCCCTTTCTGCTCTTTCTGCCCTTTCTGCTCTTTCTGTCCTTTCCGCCCTTCCGCCCTTCCGCCCTTCCGCCCTTTCCGCCCTTCCGCCCTTCCGCCCGTCCGCCCTTTCCGCCCTTTCCGCCCTTTTCGCCCTTTCCACCCATTCCGCCCTTTCACCCTTCCGCCCCTTCCGCCCTTTCCGCCCTTCCGCCCTTCCGCCCTTCCGCCCTTCCGCCCTTTCTGCCCTTTCCGCCCTTCCTGCCCTTTCCGCCCTTTCCTCCCTTCCGCCCTACCGCCCTTTCCGTTCCTTCCGCCCCAGCCGCCCTTTCCGCCTTTCCGCCCCAGCCGCCCTTTCCGCCCTTTCCGCCCTTTCCGCCCTTTCCGCCCTTCCGCCCTTTCCGCCCTTTCCGCCCTTTCGACCTTTCTGCCCTTTCCGCGCTTTCCGTCCTTCCGCCCTTACGCCCTTTCCTGCCCTTTCTGCCCTTTCCGCATTATCCGTCCTTTCGCCCTTTCCGCCCTTTCCGCCCTTTCCGTCCTTCCGCCCTTTCCGCCCTTTCCGCCCTTCCGCCCTTTCCGCCCTTTCCGCCCTGTCCGCCCTTCCGCCCTTCCGCCCATTCCGCCCTTCCGCCCTTTCCGCCCTTCCGCCCTTTCCGCCCTGTCCGCCTATTCCGCCCTTTCCGCCCTGTCCGCCCTTCCGCCCTTCCGCCCCTCCACCCTTTCCGCCCTTCTGCCCTTTCCGCCCTTACCGCCCGTTCCGCACTTCCGCCCTTTCCGCCCTTTCCGCCCTTCCACCCTTTCCGCCCTTCTGCCCTTTCCGCCCTTTCCGCCCTTACCGCCCTTCCGCCCTTACCGCCCTTTCCACCCTTTCCGCCCTTACCGCCCTTTCCGCCCTTCCACCCTTTCCGCCCTTCCGCCCGTCCGCTCTTTCCGACCTTTCTGCCCTTTCCGCATTATCCGCCCTTTTCGCCCTTCCGCCCTTTCCGCCCGTTCCTCCCTTCCGCCCTACTGCCCTTTCCGTTCCTTCCGCCCCTGCCGCCCTTTCCGCCCTTCCGCCCTTCTGCCCTTTCCGCCCTTTCCGCCCTTTCCGCCCTTCCGCCCCTTCGGCCCTTTCCGCCCTTTCCGCCCTTCCAGCCTTCGGCCCTTCTGCCCTTTCAGCCCTATCCGCACTTCCGCCCTTTCCTTCCTTTCCGCCCTTTCCGCCCTTCCGCCCTTCCGCCCTTTCCGCCCATTCCGCCCTTTCCGCCCTTCCACCCTTTCCGCCCTTCCGCCCTTTCCGCCCTTTCCGCCCTTTCTGCCCTTTCCGCATTATCCGTCCTTTCCGCCCTTCTGCCCTTCCACCCTTTCTGCCCTTCCGACCTCTCCGCCCTTTCCGCCCTTCCGCCCTTCCGTCCTTTCCGCCCTTCCGCCCTTCCGCCCTTCCGCCCTTTCCGCCCTCCGCCCTTCCGCCCTTTCCGCCCTTCTGCCCGTCCGCCCTTTCCGCCCTTTCCGCCCTTTTCGCCCTATCTGCCCTTTCTGCCCTTCCGCCCTTTCTGCCCTTTCTGCCCTTTCCGCCCTTTCCGCCCTTCCGAACTCTCCGCCCTTTCTGCCCTTTCCGCCCTTCCGCCCTTCCGCCCTTCCGCCCTTTCCGCCCTTCCGCCCTTCCGCCCTGTCCGCCCTTTCCGCCCTGTCCGCCCTTTCCGCCCCTTCCGCCCTTCCGACCTCACCGCCCTTCTGCCCTTTCCGCCCTTTCCGTCCTTTCCGCCCTTTCCGTCCTTTCTGCCCTTCCGCCCTTTCCGCCCTTTCCGCCCTTCCGCCCTTTCCGCCCTGTCTGCCCTTCTGCCCTTTCTGCCCTTTCCGCATTATCCGCCCTTTCCGCCCTTTCCGCCCTTTCCGCCCCTTCTGCCCTTCCGACCTCACCGCCCTTCCGCCCTTTCCGCCCTTTCCGCCCTTCCGCCCTTCTGCCCTTTCTGCCCTTTCCGCCCTTTCCGCCCTTCCAGCCTTCCGCCCTTCTGCCCTTTCCGCCCTTTCCGCCCTTTCCGCACTTCCGCCCTTTCCTTCCTTTCCGCCCTTTCCGCCCTTCCGCCCTTCCGCCCTTTCTGCCCTTTCCGCTCTTCCACCCTTTCCGCCCTTCCGCCCCTCCGACCTTTCCGCCCTTTCCGCCCTTCCGCCCTATCTGCCCTTTCCGCCCTTTCTGCCCTTTCCGCATTATCCGCCCTTTCCGCCCATTCCGCCCTTTCCACCCTTCCGCCCTTCCGCCCTTCGGCCCTTTCCAACCTTTCCGCCCTTTCCGCCCTTTCCGCCCTTTCTGCCCTTCCGCCCTTTCTGCCCTTGCCGCCCTTCCGCCCTTTCTGCCCTTTCCGCCCTTTCCGCACTTCCGCCCTTTCCGCCCTTTCCGCCCTTTCCGCCCTTCCACCCTTTCCGCCCTTCTGCCCCTCCGCCCTTTCCGCCCTTTCCGACCTTTCCGCTCTTCCGCCCTTTCTGCCCTTTCCGCCCTTTCCGCACTTCCGCCCTTTCCGCCCTTTCCGCCCTTTCCGCCCTTCCACCCTTTCCGCCCTTCTGCCCCTCCGCCCTTCCGCCCTTTCCGCCCTTTCCGCTCTTCCGCACTTCTGCGCCTTCTGCCCTTTCCGCCCTTTCCACCTATTGCAAACTTTCCGCCCTTCCACCCTTTCTGCCCTTCCGCCCTTTCTGCCCTTTCCGCCCTTCCGCCCTTCCGCCCTTCCGCCCTTTCCGCCCTTCCGCCCTTCCGCCCTGTCCGCCCTTTCCGCCCTGTCCGCCCTTTCCGCCCTTTCCGCCCTTCCGCCCCTTCCGCCCTTCCGACCTCACCGCCCTTCTGCCCTTTCCGCCCTTTCCGTCCTTTCCGCCCTTTCCGTCCTTTCTGCCCTTCCGCCCTTTTCGCCCTTTCCGCCCTTCCGCCCTTTCCGCCCTGTCTGCCCTTCTGCCCTTTCTGCCCTTTCCGCATTATCCGCCCTTTCTGCCCTTTCCGCCCTTTCCGCACTTCCGCCCTTTCCGCCCTTTCCGCCCTTTCCGCCCTTCCACCCTTTCCGCCCTTCTGCCCCTCCGCCCTTTCCGCCCTTTCCGACCTTTCCGCTCTTCCGCCCTTCTGCGCCTTCCGCCCTGTCCGCCCTTTCTGCCCTTTCCACCTATTCCAACCTTTCCGCCCTTCCACCCTTTCCGCCCTTCTGCCCTTTCCGCCCTTACTGCCCGTTCCGCACTTCCGCCCTTTCCGCCCTTTCCGCCCTTTCCACCCTTCCACCCTTTCCGCCCTTCTGCCCTTTCCGCCCTTTCCGCCCTTACCGCCCTTCCGCCCTTACCGCCATTTCTGCCCTTTCCGCCCTTTCCGCCCTTTCCGCCCTTCCACCCTTTCCGCCCTTCCGCCCGTCCGCCCTTTCCGCCCTTTCTGCCCTTTCCGCATTATCCGCCCTTTTCGCCCTTCCGCCCTTTCCACCCTTCCGACCTCTCCGCCCTTTCCGCCCATTCCGCCCTTTCGCCCTTCCGCCCCTTCTACCCTTTCCACCCTTCCGCCCTTCCACCCTTCCGCCCTTCCTGCCCTTTCCGCCCTTTCCTCCCTTCCGCCCTACTGCCCTTTCCGTTCCTTCCGCCCCTGCCGCCCTTTCCGCCCTTCCGCCCCTCCGCCCTTTCCGCCCTTTCCGCCCTTTCCGCCCTTCCGCCCCTTCGGCCCTTTCCGCCCTTTCCGCCCTTCCAGCCTTCCGCCCTTCCGCCCTTTCCGCCCTTTCCGCCCTTCCGCCCTATCTGCCTTTTCCGCCCTTTCTGCCCTTTCCGCATTATCCGTCCTTTCCGCCCTTCTGCCCTTTCCGCCCTTTCTGCCCTTCCGACCTCTCCGCCCTTTCCGCCCTTCCGCCCTTCCGTCCTTTCCGCCCTTCCGCCCTTCCGCCCTTCCGCCCTTTCCGCCCTTCCGCCCTTCCGCCCTTTCCGCCCTTCCGCCCTTTCCGCCCTTTCGCCCTTCCGCCCTTTCTGCCCTTCCGCCCTTCCGCCCTTCCGCCCATCCGCCCTTTCCGCCCTTCCTCCCTTTCTACCCTTTCTGCCTTTCGCCCTTCCGCCCTTTCCGCCCTTCCGCCCTTCAGCCCTTTCCGCCCTTTCCGCACTTCCGCCCTTTCCGCCCTTCCGCCCTTCCCGCCCTTTCCGCCCTTCCGCCCTTTCGCCCTTTCCGCCCTTTCCGCCCTTTCTACCCTTTCCGCCCTTTCGCACTTCCGCCCTTCCGCCCTTCCGCCCTTTCCGCCCTTTCGCCCTTCCGCCCTTTCCGACCTTTCCGGCCTTTCGCCCTTTTGCCCTTCCTCCCTTTCCACCCTTCTGCCCTTTCCGCGCTTTCCGCCCTTTCGCCCTTCCGCCCTCCTCCCCTTCCGCCCTTTCCGCCCTTCCCGCCCTTCCGCCCTTCCGCCCTTTCCGCCCATCCTCCCTTTCCGCCCTTCCGCCCTTTCCGCGCTTTCCGTCCTTCAGCCCTTTCCGCCCTTTCCGCCCTGTCCGCCCTTCCGCCCTTCCGCCCATTCCGCCCTTCCGCCCTTTCCACCCTTCCGCCCTTTCCGCCCTTTCCGCCCTGTCCGCCTATTCCGCCCTTTCCGCCCTGTCCGCCCTTCCACCCTTCCGCCCTTTCCGCGCTTTCCGTCCTTCCGCCCTTTCTGCCCTTTCCGCCCTTTCCGCACTTCCGCCCTTTCCGCCCTTTCCGCCCTTCCACCCTTTCCGCCCTTCTGCCCCTCCGCCCTTCCGCCCTTTCCGCCCTTTCCGCTCTTCCGCACTTCTGCGCCTTCTGCCCTTTCCGCCCTTTCCACCTATTCCAAACTTTCCGCCCTTCCACCCTTTCCGCCCTTCTGCCCTTTCCGCCCTTACCGCCCTTTCCGCACTTCCGCCCTTTCCGCCCTTTCCGCCCTTTCCGCCCTTCCGCCCTTCTGCCCTTTCCGCCCTTTCCGCCCTTTCCGCCCCTTCCGCCCCTTCGGCCCTTTCCGCCCTTTCCGTCCTTTCGCCCTTTCTGCCCTTTCTGCGTTATCCGCCCTTTCCACCCTTCCGCCCTTTTGACCTTTCTACCCTTTCCGCCCTGTCCGCCCTTTCTGCCCTATCCGCCCTTCCGCCCTTCCGCCCTTCCGCCCTTCCTGCCCTTTCCGCTCATTCCGCCCTTCCGCCCTTTCCGCTCCTTCCGCTCCTGCCGCCATTTCCGCTCTTCCGACCTTTCCGCCCTTTCCGCACTTTAAGCCCATTCCGTCCTTTCTGCCCTTTCCGCCTGTTCTGCCCTTTCTGCTCTTTCTGCCCTTTCTGCTCTTTCTGCCCTTTCCGCCCTTCCGCCCTTCCGCCCTTCCGCCCTTTCCGCCCTTTCCGCCCTTCCGCCCGTCCGCCCTTTCCGCCCTTTCCGCCCTTTTCGCCCTTTCCACCCATTCCGCCCTTTCACCCTTCCGCCCCTTCCGCCCTTTCCGCCCTTCCGCCCTTCCGCCCTTCTGCCCTTCCGCCCTTTCTGCCCTTTCCGCCCTTCCTGCCCTTTCCGCCCTTTCCTCCCTTCCGCCCTACCGCCCTTTCCGTTCCTTCCGCCCCAGCCGCCCTTTCCGCCTTTCCGCCCCAGCCGCCCTTTCCGCCCTTTCCGCCCTTTCCGCCCTTTCCGCCCTTCCGCCCTTTCCGCCCTTTCCGCCCTTTCGACCTTTCTGCCCTTTCCGCGCTTTCCGTCCTTCCGCCCTTACGCCCTTTCCTGCCCTTTCTGCCCTTTCCGCATTATCCGTCCTTTCGCCCTTTCCGCCCTTTCCGCCCTTTCCGTCCTTCCGCCCTTTCCGCCCTTTCCGCCCTTCCGCCCTTTCCGCCCTTTCCGCCCTGTCCGCCCTTCCGCCCTTCCGCCCATTCCGCCCTTCCGCCCTTTCCGCCCTTCCGCCCTTTCCGCCCTGTCCGCCTATTCTGCCCTTTCCGCCCTGTCCGCCCTTCCGCCCTTCCGCCCCTCCACCCTTTCCGCCCTTCTGCCCTTTCCGCCCTTACCGCCCGTTCCGCACTTCCGCCCTTTCCGCCCTTTCCGCCCTTCCACCCTTTCCGCCCTTCTGCCCTTTCCGCCCTTTCCGCCCTTACCGCCCTTCCGCCCTTACCGCCCTTTCCACCCTTTCCGCCCTTACCGCCCTTTCCGCCCTTCCACCCTTTCCGCCCTTCCGCCCGTCCGCTCTTTCCGACCTTTCTGCCCTTTCCGCATTATCCGCCCTTTTCGCCCTTCCGCCCTTTCCGCCCGTTCCTCCCTTCCGCCCTACTGCCCTTTCCGTTCCTTCCGCCCCTGCCGCCCTTTCCGCCCTTCCGCCCTTCTGCCCTTTCCGCCCTTTCCGCCCTTTCCGCCCTTCCGCCCCTTCGGCCCTTTCCGCCCTTTCCGCCCTTCCAGCCTTCGGCCCTTCTGCCCTTTCAGCCCTATCCGCACTTCCGCCCTTTCCTTCCTTTCCGCCCTTTCCGCCCTTCCGCCCTTCCGCCCTTTCCGCCCATTCCGCCCTTTCCGCCCTTCCACCCTTTCCGCCCTTCCGCCCTTTCCGCCCTTTCCGCCCTTCCGCCCTATCTGCCTTTTCCGCCCTTTCTGCCCTTTCCGCATTATCCGTCCTTTCCGCCCTTCTGCCCTTTCCACCCTTTCTGCCCTTCCGACCTCTCCGCCCTTTCCGCCCTTCCGCCCTTCCGTCCTTTCCGCCCTTCCGCCCTTCCGCCCTTCCGCCCTTTCCGCCCTCCGCCCTTCCGCCCTTTCCGCCCTTCTGCCCGTCCGCCCTTTCCGCCCTTTCCGCCCTTTTCGCCCTATCTGCCCTTTCTGCCCTTCCGCCCTTTCTGCCCTTTCCGCCCTTTCCGCCCTTTCCGCCCTTCCGAACTCTCCGCCCTTTCTGCCCTTTCCGCCCTTCCGCCCTTCCGCCCTTCCGCCCTTTCCGCCCTTCCGCCCTTCCGCCCTGTCCGCCCTTTCCGCCCTGTCCGCCCTTTCCGCCCCTTCCGCCCTTCCGACCTCACCGCCCTTCTGCCCTTTCCGCCCTTTCCGTCCTTTCCTCCCTTTCCGTCCTTTCTGCCCTTCCGCCCTTTCCGCCCTTTCCGCCCTTCCGCCCTTTCCGCCCTGTCTGCCCTTCTGCCCTTTCTGCCCTTTCCGCATTATCCGCCCTTTCCGCCCTTTCCGCCCTTTCCGCCCCTTCTGCCCTTCCGACCTCACCGCCCTTCCGCCCTTTCCGCCCTTTCCGCCCTTCCGCCCTTCTGCCCTTTCCGCCCTTTCCGCCCTTTCCGCCCTTCCAGCCTTCCGCCCTTCTGCCCTTTCCGCCCTTTCCGCCCTTTCCGCACTTCCGCCCTTTCCTTCCTTTCCGCCCTTTCCGCCCTTCCGCCCTTCCGCCCTTTCTGCCCTTTCCGCTCTTCCACCCTTTCCGCCCTTCCGCCCCTCCGACCTTTCCGCCCTTTCCGCCCTTCCGCCCTATCTGCCCTTTCCGCCCTTTCTGCCCTTTCCGCATTATCCGCCCTTTCCGCCCATTCCGCCCTTTCCACCCTTCCGCCCTTCCGCCCTTCGGCCCTTTCCAACCTTTCCGCCCTTTCCGCCCTTTCCGCCCTTTCTGCCCTTCCGCCCTTTCTGCCCTTGCCGCCCTTCCGCCCTTTCTGCCCTTTCCGCCCTTTCCGCACTTCCGCCCTTTCCGCCCTTTCCGCCCTTCCACCCTTTCCGCCCTTCTGCCCCTCCGCCCTTCCGCCCTTTCCGCCCTTTCCGCTCTTCCGCACTTCTGCGCCTTCTGCCCTTTCCGCCCTTTCCACCTATTCCAAACTTTCCGCCCTTCCACCCTTTCTGCCCTTCCGCCCTTTCTGCCCTTTCCGCCCTTCCGCCCTTCCGCCCTTCCGCCCTTTCCGCCCTTCCGCCCTTCCGCCCTGTCCGCCCTTTCCGCCCTGTCCGCCCTTTCCGCCCTTTCCGCCCTTCCGCCCCTTCCGCCCTTCCGACCTCACCGCCCTTCTGCCCTTTCCGCCCTTTCCGTCCTTTCCGCCCTTTCCGTCCTTTCTGCCCTTCCGCCCTTTCCGCCCTTTCCGCCCTTCCGCCCTTTCCGCCCTGTCTGCCCTTCTGCCCTTTCTGCCCTTTCCGCATTATCCGCCCTTTCCGCCCTTTCCGCCCTTTCCGCCCTTTCTGCCCTTTCCGCCCTTCCGCCCTTTCTGCCCTTTCCGCCCTTTCCGCACTTCCGCCCTTTCCGCCCTTTCCGCCCTTTCCGCCCTTCCACCCTTTCCGCCCTTCTGCCCCTCCGCCCTTTCCGCCCTTTCCGACCTTTCCGCTCTTCCGCCCTTCTGCGCCTTCCGCCCTGTCCGCCCTTTCTGCCCTTTCCACCTATTCCAACCTTTCCGCCCTTCCACCCTTTCCGCCCTTCTGCCCTTTCCGCCCTTACTGCCCGTTCCGCACTTCCGCCCTTTCCGCCCTTTCCGCCCTTTCCGCCCTTCCACCCTTTCCGCCCTTCTGCCCTTTCCGCCCTTTCCGCCCTTACTGCCCTTCCGCCCTTACCGCCATTTCTGCCCTTTCCGCCCTTTCCGCCCTTTCCGCCCTTCCACCCTTTCCGCCCTTCCGCCCGTCCGCCCTTTCCGCCCTTTCTGCCCTTTCCGCATTATCCGCCCTTTTCGCCCTTCCGCCCTTTCCACCCTTCCGACCTCTCCGCCCTTTCCGCCCATTCCGCCCTTTCGCCCTTCCGCCCCTTCTACCCTTTCCACCCTTCCGCCCTTCCACCCTTCCGCCCTTCCTGCCCTTTCCGCCCTTTCCTCCCTTCCGCCCTACTGCCCTTTCCGTTCCTTCCGCCCCTGCCGCCCTTTCCGCCCTTCCGCCCCTCCGCCCTTTCCGCCCTTTCCGCCCTTTCCGCCCTTCCGCCCCTTCGGCCCTTTCCGCCCTTTCCGCCCTTCCAGCCTTCCGCCCTTCCGCCCTTTCCGCCCTTTCCGCCCTTCCGCCCTATCTGCCTTTTCCGCCCTTTCTGCCCTTTCCGCACTATCCGTCCTTTCCGCCCTTCTGCCCTTTCCGCCCTTTCTGCCCTTCCGACCTCTCCGCCCTTTCCGCCCTTCCGCCCTTCCGTCCTTTCCGCCCTTCCGCCCTTCCGCCCTTCCGCCCTTTCCGCCCTTCCGCCCTTCCGCCCTTTCCGCCCTTCCGCCCTTTCCGCCCTTTCGCCCTTCCGCCCTTTCTGCCCTTCCGCCCTTCCGCCCTTCCGCCCATCCGCCCTTTCCGCCCTTCCTCCCTTTCTACCCTTTCTGCCTTTCACCCTTCCGCCCTTTCCGCCCTTCCGCCCTTCAGCCCTTTCCGCCCTTTCCGCACTTCCGCCCTTTCCGCCCTTCCGCCCTTCCCGCCCTTTCCGCCCTTCCGCCCTTTCGCCCTTTCCGCCCTTTCCGCCCTTTCTACCCTTTCCGCCCTTTCGCACTTCCGCCCTTCCGCCCTTCCGCCCTTTCCGCCCTTTCGCCCTTCCGCCCTTTCCGACCTTTCCGGCCTTTCGCCCTTTTGCCCTTCCTCCCTTTCCACCCTTCTGCCCTTTCCGCGCTTTCCGCCCTTTCGCCCTTCCGCCCTCCTCCCCTTCCGCCCTTTCCGCCCTTCCCGCCCTTCCGCCCTTCCGCCCTTTCCGCCCATCCTCCCTTTCCGCCCTTCTGCCCTTTCCGCGCTTTCCGTCCTTCAGCCCTTTCCGCCCTTTCCGCCCTGTCCGCCCTTCCGCCCTTCCGCCCATTCCGCCCTTCCGCCCTTTCCACCCTTCCGCCCTTTCCGCCCTTTCCGCCCTGTCCGCCTATTCCGCCCTTTCCGCCCTGTCCGCCCTTCCACCCTTCCGCCCTTACCGCCCTTTCCGCCCTTCCGCCCTTTCTGCCCTTTCCGCCCTTTCCGCACTTCCGCCCTTTCCGCCCTTTCCGCCCTTCCACCCTTTCCGCCCTTCTGCCCCTCCGCCCTTCCGCCCTTTCCGCCCTTTCCGCTCTTCCGCACTTCTGCGCCTTCTGCCCTTTCCGCCCTTTCCACCTATTCCAAACTTTCCGCCCTTCCACCCTTTCCGCCCTTCTGCCCTTTCCGCCCTTACCGCCCTTTCCGCACTTCCGCCCTTTCCGCCCTTTCCGCCCTTCCGCCCTTCTGCCCTTTCCGCCCTTTCCGCCCTTTTCGCCCCTTCCGCCCCTTCGGCCCTTTCCGCCCTTTCCGTCCTTTCGCTCTTTCTGCCCTTTCCGCGTTATCCGCCCTTCCGCCCTTCCGCCCTTCCGCCCTTTCCGCCCTTTCCGCCCTTCCTGCCCTTTCCGCTCATTCCGCCCTTCCGCCCTTTCCGCTCCTTCCGCTCCTGCCGCCATTTCCACTCTTCCGACCTTTCCGCCCTTTCCGCACTTTAAGCCCATTCCGTCCTTTCTGCCCTTTCCGCCTGTTCTGCCCTTTCTGCTCTTTCTGCCCTTTCCGCCCTTCCGCCCTTCCGCCCTTCCGCCCGTCCGCCCTTTCCGCCCTTTCCGCCCTTTTCGCCCTTTCCACCCATTCCGCCCTTTCACCCTTCCGCCCCTTCCGCCCTTTCCGCCCTTCCGCCCTTCCGCCCTTCCGCCCTTCCGCCCTTTCTGCCCTTTCCGCCCTTCCTGCCCTTTCCGCCCTTTCCTCCCTTCCGCCCTACCGCCCTTTCCGTTCCTTCCGCCCCAGCCGCCCTTTCCGCCTTTCCGCCCCTTCTGCCCTTTCCGCCCTTTCCGTCCTTTTGCCCTTTCCGCCCTTTCCGCCCTTGCCGCCCTTTCCGCCCTTCCGCCCTTTCCGCCCTTTCCTCCCTTCCGCCCTACTGCCCTTTCCGTTCCTTCCGCCCCTGCCGCCCTTTCCGCCCTTCCGCCCTTCTGCCCTTTCCGCCCTTTCCGCCCTTTCCGCCCTTCCGCCCCTTCGGCCCTTTCTGCCCTTTCCGCCCTTCCAGCCTTCGGCCCTTCTGCCCTTTCCGCCCTATCCGCAATTCCGCCCTTTCCTTCCTTTCCGCCCTTTCCGCCCTTCCGCCCTTCCGCCCTTTCCGCCCATTCCGCCCTTTCCGCCCTTCCACCCTTTCCGCCCTTCCGCCCTTTCCGCCCTTTCCGCCCTTCCGCCCTATCTGCCTTTTCCGCCCTTTCTGCCCTTTCCGCATTATCCGTCCTTTCCGCCCTTCTGCCCTTTCCACCCTTTCTGCCCTTCCGACCTCTCCGCCCTTTCCGCCCTTCCGCCCTTCCGTCCTTTCCGCCCTCCGCCCTTCTGCCCTTTCCGCCCTTCCGCCCGTCCGCCCTTTCCGCCCTTTCCGCCCTTTTCGCCCTATCTGCCCTTTCTGCCCTTCCGCCCTTTCTGCCCTTTCCGCCCCTTCCGCCCTTTCCGCCCTTCCGAACTCTCCGCCCTTTCTGCCCTTTCCGCCCTTCCGCCCTTCCGCCCTTCCGCCCTTTCCGCCCTTCCGCCCTTCCGCCCTGTCCGCCCTTTCCGCCCTGTCCGCCCTTTCCGCCCTTTCCGCCCTTCCGCCCCTTCCGCCCTTCCGACCTCACCGCCCTTCTGCCCTTTCCGCCCTTTCCGTCCTTTCCGTCCTTTCTGCCCTTCCGCCCTTTCCGCCCTTTCCGCCCTTCCGCCCTTTCCGCCCTGTCTGCCCTTCTGCCCTTTCTGCCCTTTCCGCATTATCCGCCCTTTTCGCCCTTCCGCCCTTTCCACCCTTCTGCCCTTTCCGCCCTTTCCGTCCTTTCCACCCTTCCGCCCTTCCGCCCTTCCGCCCTTCCGCCCTTCCTGCCCTTTCCGCCCTTTCCTCCCTTCCGCCCTACTGCCCTTTCCGTTCCTTCCGCCCCTGCCGCCCTTTCCGCCCTTCCGCCCTTCTGCCCTTTCCGCCCTTTCCGCCCTTTCCGCCCTTCCGCCCCTTCGGCCCTTTCCGCCCTTTCCGCCCTTCCAGCCTTCCGCCCTTCTGCCCTTTCCGCCCTATCCGCACTTCCGCCCTTTCCTTCCTTTCCTTCCTTTCCGCCCTTCCGCCTTTCCGCCCTTTCCGCCCTTTCCGCCCTTTCCGCCCTTCCACCCTTCCCGCCCTTCCGCCCTTTCCGCCCTTTCCGCCCTTCCGCCCTATCTGCCTTTTCCGCCCTTTCTGCCCTTTCCGCATTATCCGTCCTTTCCGCCCTTCTGCCCTTTCCACCCTTTCTGCCCTTCCGACCTCTCCGCCCTTTCCGCCCTTCCGCCCTTCCGTCCTTTCCGCCCTTCCGCCCTTCCGCCCTTCCGCCCTTTCCGCCCTTCCGCCCTTCCGCCCTTCCGCCCTTTCCGCCCTTCCGCCCTTCCGCCCTTTCCGCCCTTCCGCCCTTTCTCCCTTTCCGCTCTTCCGCCCTTCTGCGCCTTCTGCCCTTTCCGCCCTTTCCGCCCTTCCACCCTTTCCGCCCTTCTGCCCTTTCCGCCCTTACCGCCCTTTCCGCACTTCCGCCCTTTCCGCCCTTTCCGCCCCTTCCGCCCTTCCGCCCTTCTGCCCTTTCCGCCCTTTCCGCCCTTTCCGCCTTTCCGCCCCTTCGGCCCTTTACGCCCTTTCCGTCCTTTCGCCCTTTCTGCCCTTTCCGCGTTATCCGCCCTTTCCGCCCTTCCGCCCTTATGACCTTTCTGCCCTTCCACCCTGTCCACCCTTTCTGCCTTGTCCGCCCTTCCGCCCTTCCGCCCTTCCGCCCTTTCCGCCCTTTCCGCCCTTCCTGCCCTTTCCGCTCATTCCGCCCTTCCGCCCTTTCCGCTCCTTCCGCTCCTGCCGCCATTTCCGCTCTTCCGCCCTTTCTGCCCTTTCCGCCTGTTCTGCCCTTTCTGCCCTTTCTGCCCTTTCCGCCCTTCCGCCCTTCCGCCCTTCCGCCCTTTCCGCCCTTCCGCCCTTCCGCCCTGTCCGCCCTTTCCGCCCTGTCCGCCCTTTCCGCCCTTTCCGCCCCTTCCGCCCTTCCGACCTCACCGCCCTTCTGCCCTTTCCGCCCTTTCCGTCCTTTCTGCCCTTTCCGTCCTTTCCGCCCTTCCTCCCTTTCCGCCCTTTCCGCCCTTCCGCCCTTTCGGCCCTGTCTGCCCTTCTGCCCTTTCTGCCCTTTCCGCATTATCCACCCTTTCCGCCCTTTCCGCCCTTTCCGCCCCTTCTGCCCTTCCGACCTTTCCGCCCTTCCGCCCTTTCCGCCAATTCCGCCCTTCTGCCCTTTCCGCCCTTTCCGCCCTTTCCGCCCTTCCGCCCTTCCGCCCTGTCCGCCTTTCCGCCATTTCTGCCCTTTCCGTCCTTGCGCCCTTCCGCCCATTCCGCCCATTCCACCCATTCCGCCCTTCCACCCTTTCCGCCCCTTCCGCCCTTTCCGCCCTTCCGCCCTTTCTGCCCTTCCGCCCTTTCCGCCCTTCCGCCCTTCCGCCATTTTGCCATTTCCGTCCCTCCGCCCTGTCCGCCCTGTCCGCCCTTTCCGCCCTTCCGCCCCTTCTGCCCTTCTTGCCTTCCGCCCTGTCTGCCCTTTCTACGCGTTCCGCCCTTCCGCCCTTTCCGCCCATCCGCCCTTTCTGCCCTTCCGCCCTTTCCGCCCTTTCCGCCCTTTCCGCCCTTCCGCCCTTTCCGCCCTTTCCGCCCTTTCCGCCCTTCCACCCTTTCCGCCCTTTCCGCCCCTTCCGTCATTCCGTCCTTCCGCCCTTTCCGCCCTTCCGCCCTTTCCGCCCTTTCCGCCCTTTCCGCCCTTCCGCCCTTCCGTCCTTTCCGCCCTTTCTGCCTTTTCCGCCCTTCCGCCCTTCCGCCCATTCCGCCCTTTCTGCCCTTTCCGCCCTTGCGCCCTTCCGCCCTTTCCGCCCTTTCCGCTCTTTCCCCCTTTCCGCCCTTTCCGCCCTTCCGCCCCTTCCGCCCTTCCGCCCTTTCCGCCCTTCCGCCCCTTCCGCCCTTTCCGCCCTTTCTGCCCTTTCCATCTTTTCCGCCCTTTCCGTCCTTCCGTCCTTCCTCCCTTTCCGCCCTTCCGACCTCTCCGCCCTTTCCGCCCTTTCCGCCCATTCCGCCCTTTCGCCCTTTCCGCCCCTTCCGCCCTTTCCGCCCTTTCCGCCCTTCCGCTCTTCCAGCCTTTCCGCCCTTTCCGCCCTTCCCCCCTTCTGCCCTTTCCGCCCTTTCCGCCCTTTCCGCCCTTCCGCCCTTCCGCCCTGTCCGCCTTTCCGCCCTTTCTGCCCTTTCTGCCCGTTCCGCCCTTCCGCCATTTCCGCCCTTTCCGCCCTGTCCGCCTATTCCGCCCTTTCTGTCCTCTCCGCCCTTCCGCCCTTCCGCCCTTTCCGCCCTTTCCGCCCTTCCGCCCTTTCCGCCCTTTCCGCCCTTTCCGCCCTTCCGCCCCTCCGCCCTTTCCGCCCTTTCCGACCTTTCCGCTCTTCCGCTCTTCTGCGCCTTCCGCCCTTTCCGCCCTTCCACCCTTTCCGCCCTTCTGCCCTTTCCGCCCTTTCCGCCCTTTCCGCACTTCCGCCCTTTCCGCCCTTTCCGCCCTTCCACCCTTTCCGCCCTTTCTGTCCTGTCCGCCCTTCCGCCCTTCCGCCCTTTCCGCCCTTCCGCCCTTCCACCCTTTCCGCCCTTTCCGCACTTCCGCCCTTTCCGCCCTTCCGCCCTTCCGCCCTTTCCACCCTTTCCACCCTTCCGACCTCTCCGCCCTTTCCGCCCATTCCGCCCTTTCGCCCTTCCGCCCCTTCTGCCTTCCGCCCTTCCGCCCTTCCGCCCTTCCGCCCTTTCCACCCTTCCGCCCTTTCCGCCCTTCCGCCCTTCCGCCCTTCCGCCCTTCTGCCCTTTCCGCCCTTTCCGCCCTTCCGCCCTTCCGCCCTTTCCGCCCTTCCGCCCTTTCGCCCTTCCTCACTTTCCGCCCTTTCTGTCCTTTCTGTCCTTCTGCCCTTCCGCCCTTTCCGCCCTTTCCGCCCTTCCGCCCCTTCGGCCCTTTCCGCCCTTTCCGCCCTTCCAGCCTTCCGCCCTTCTGCCCTTTCCACCCTTTCCGCCCTTTCCACACTTCCGCCCTTTCCTTCCTTTCCGCCCTTTCCGCCCTTCCGCCCTTCCGCCCTTTCCGCCCTTTCCGCCCTTTCCGCCCTTCCACCCTTTCCGCCCTTCCGCCCTTTCCGCCCTTTCCGCCCTTCCGTCCTATCTGCCTTTTCCGCCCTTTCTGCCCTTTCCGCATTATCCGCCCTTTCCGCCCTTTCCGCCCTTTCTACCCTTTCTGCCCTTCGGCCCTTTCCGCCCTTTCCGCTCTTCCGCCCTTTCCGCAATTCCGCCCTTCCGCCCTTACCGCCCTTTCCGCCCTTTCCGCCCTTTCCGCCCTTCCACCCTTTCCGCCCTTTCCGCCCTTCCGTCCTTCCTCCCTTCCGCCCTTTCCGACCATTCCGCTCTTCTGCCCTTCCGCCCCTTCCGTCCTTCCTCCCTTTCCGCACTTCCGACCTCTCCGCCCTTTCCGCCCTTTCCGCCCTTTCCACCCTTTCCGCCCTTTCCACACTTCCGCCCTTTCCTTCCTTTCCGCCCTTTCCGCCCTTCCGCCCTTCCGCCCTTTCCGCCCTTTCCGCCCTTTCCGCCCTTCCACCCTTTCCGCCCTTCCGCCCTTTCCGCCCTTTCCGCCCTTCCGTCCTATCTGCCTTTTCCGCCCTTTCTGCCCTTTCCGCATTATCCGCCCTTTCCGCCCTTTCCGCCCTTTCTACCCTTTCTGCCCTTCGGCCCTTTCCGCCCTTTCCGCTCTTCCGCCCTTTCCGCAATTCCGCCCTTCCGCCCTTACCGCCCTTTCCGCCCTTTCCGCCCTTTCCGCCCTTCCACCCTTTCCGCCCTTTCTGCCCTTCCGTCCTTCCTCCCTTCCGCCCTTTCCGACCATTCCGCTCTTCTGCCCTTCCGCCCCTTCCGTCCTTCCTCCCTTTCCGCCCTTCCGACCTCTCCGCCCTTTCCGCCCTTTCCGCCCATTCCGCCCTTTCGCCCTTTCCGCCCCTTCCGCCCTTTCCGCCCTTTCCGCCATCCGCTCTTCCAGCCTTTCCGCCCTTTCCGCCCTTCCGCCCTTGTGCCCTTTCTGCCCTTTCCGCCCTTTCCGTCCTTCCGCCCTTTCCGCCCTTTCCGCCTTCCGCCCTTTCTGCCCTTTCCGCCCTTTCCGCCCTTCCGCCCTTTCCGCCCTTTCCGCCCTTCCGCCCTTCCACCCTTTCCGCCCTTCCGCCCCTCCGCCCTTTCCGCCCTTTCCGCCCTTTCCGCTCTTCCGCTCTTCTGCGCCTTCCGCCCTTTCCGCCCTTCCACCCTTTCCGCCCTTCTGCCCTTTCCGCCCTTTCCGCCCTTTCCGCACTTCCGCCCTTTCCGCCCTTTCCGCCCTTCCACCCTTTCTGCCCTTTCTGTCCTGTCCGCCCTTCCGCCCTTCCGCCCTTTCCGCCCTTTCCGCCCTTCCGCCCTTTCCGCCCTTTCCGCCCTTTCTGCCCTTTCCGCATTATCCGCCCTTTCTGTCCTGTCCGCCCTTCCGCCCTTTCTGTCCTGTCCGCCCTTCCGCCCTTCCGCCCTTTCCGCCCTTTCCGCCCTTCCGACCTTTCCACCCTTTCCACCCTTCCGACCTCTCCGCCCTTTCCGCCCTCCGCCCTTTCGCCCTTCCGCCCCTTCTGCCCTTCCGCCCTTCCGCCCTTCCGCCCTTCCGCCCTGTCCGCCCTTCCGCCCTTTCCGCCCTTCCGCCCTTCCGCCCTTCCGCCCTTCTGCCCTTTCCGCCCTTTCCGCCCTTTCCGCCCTTTCCGCGCCTTCGGCCCTTTCCGCCCTTTCCGCCCTTCCAGCCTTCCGCCCTTCTGCCCTTTCCGCCCTTTCCGCCCTTTCCACACTTCCGCCCTTTCCTTCCTTTCCGCCCTTTCCGCCCTTCCGCCCTTCCGCCCTTTCCGCCCTTTCCGCCCTTTCCGCCCTTCCACCCTTTCCGCCCTTCCGCCCTTTCCGCCCTTTCCGCCCTTTCCGGCCTTCCGGCCTTCCGCCCTTTCCGCACTTCCGCCCTTTCCGTCCTTCCGCCCTTTCCGCCCTTTCTGCCTTTCCGCCCTTTCGACCTTTCTGCCCTTTCCGCCCTTCCGCCCTTCCGCCCTTCCGCCCTGTCCGCCCTTCCACCCTTTCCGCCCTTCCGCCCTTTCCGTCCTTTCCACCCTGTTCGCCCTTTCGCCCTGCCGCCCATTCCGCCCTTTCTTCCCTTTCCGCCCTTGCGCCGTTCCGCCCATTCCGCTCTTTCCGCTCTTTCCCCCTCTCCGCCCTTTCCGCCTCGTCCGCCCTTTCCGCCCTTTCCGCCCTTCCACCCTTCCGCCCTTTCCGCCCTTCCGCCCTTCTGCCCTTTACCCCTGTCGCCGTTTGCGCCATTTCCGCCCTTCCGCCCTTTCCGCCTTTCCGCCCTTTCTGCCCTTACGCCCTTTCCGCCCTTTCCGCCCTTTCTGCCCTTTCCGCCCTTCCGCCCTTTCTGACCTTTCCGCCCTTCCGCCCTTTCCGCCCGTCCGCTCTTTCGCCCTTTCCGCCCTTTCTGCCCTTTCCGCCCTTCCTCCCTTCCGCCCTTTCCGACCATTTCCGCTCTTCCGCCCTTCCGCCCCTTCCGCCCTTCCGCCCTTTCTGCCCTTTCCATCTTTTCCGCCCGTTCCGCCCTTCCGCCCTTCCGCCCTTCCGCCCTTTGCGCACTTCCACCCTTTCCGCCCTTCCGCCCTTTCCGCCCTTTCCGCCCTTTCCGCCCTTCCGCCCTTTCCGCCCTTTCTGCCCTTTCCGCCCTGCCACCCTTTCCGCCCTTCCGCCCTTCCGCCCTTTCCGCCCTTCCGCCCTTCCGCCCTTTCTGCCCTTCCGCCCTTTCCGCCCTTTCCGCCCTTCCGCCCTTTCCGGCCCTTTCTGCCCTTTCCGTATTTTCCGTCCTTCCGTCCTTTCGCCCTTTCCGCCCTTTCCGCCCTTCCTCCCTGTCTGCCCTTTCTACGCGTTCCGCCCTTCTGCCCTTTCCGCCCTTCCGCCCTTTCCGCCCTTTCCGCCCTTCCGCCCTTTCCGCCCTTTCGCCCTTTCCACCCTTTCCGCCCTTCCGCCCTTCCGCCCTTTCCGCCCTTTCTGCCCTTCCGCCCTTTCTGCCCTTTCCGCCCTTTCTGCCCTTTCCACCCTTCCATCCTTTCCACCCTTTCCGCCCTTCCACCCTTTCCGCCCTTTTCGCCCTTCCGCCCTTCTGCGCCTTCCGCCCTTTCCGCCCTTTCTGCCCTTTCCACCTATTCCACCCTTCCGCCCTTCCGCCCTTCCGCCCTTTCCGCCCTTTCCGCACTTCCGTCCTTTCCGCCCTTACCGCCCTTTCGCCCTTTCCTCCCTTTCCGCCCTTTCAGCCCTTCCGCCCTTCCGTCCTTTCCGCCCTTTCTGCCCTTTCCGCCCTTCCGCCCTTCCGCCCATTCCGCCCTTTCTGCCCTTTCCGCCCTTGCGCCCTTCCGCCCTTTCCGCTCTTTCCGCTCTTTCCCCCTTTCCGCCCTTCCGCCCTTCCTCCCCTTCCGCCCTTCCGCCCTTTCCGCCCTTCCGCCCCTTCCGCCCTTTCCGCCCTTTCTGCCCTTTCCATCTTTTCCGCCCTTTCCGTCCTTCCGTCCTTCCTCCCTTTCCGCCCTTCCGACCTCTCCGCCCTTTCCGCCCTTTCCGCCCTTTCCGCCCTTTCGCCCTTTCCGCCCCTTCCGCCCTTTCCGCCCTTTCCGCCCTTCCGCTCTTCCAGCCTTTCCGCCCTTTCCGCCCTTCCGCCCTTCTGCCCTTTCCGCCCTTTCCGCCCTTTCTGCCCTTTCCGCCCTTCCGCCCTTCCGCCCATTCCGCCCTTTCTGCCCTTTCCGCCCTTACGCCCTTCCGCCCTTTCCGCTCTTTCCGCTCTTTCCCCCTTTCCGCCCTTTCCGCCCTTCCGCCCCTTCCGCCCTTCCGCCCTTTCCGCTCTTCCGCCCCTTCCGCCCTTTCCGCCCTTTCTGCCCTTTCCATCTTTTCCGCCCTTTCCGTCCTTCCGTCCTTCCTCCCTTTCCGCCCTTCCGACCTCTCCGCCCTTTCCGCCCTTTCCGCCCATTCCGCCCTTTCGCCCTTTCCGCCCCTTCCGCCCTTTCCGCCCTTTCCGCCCTTCCGCTCTTCCAGCCTTTCCGCCCTTTCTGCCCTTCCCCCCTTCTGCCCTTTCCGCCCTTTCCGCCCTTTCCGCCCTTCCGCCCTTCCGCCCTGTCAGCCTTTCCGCCCTTTCTGCCCTTTCTGTCCGTTCCGCCCTTCCGCCATTTCCGCCCTTTCCGCAATCTCCGCCCTTTCCACCCTTCCGCCCTTTCCGCCCTTTCCGCCCTGTCCGCCTATTCCGCCCTTTCTGTCCTGTCCGCCCTTCCGCCCTTCCGCCCTTTCCGCCCTTTCCGCCCTTCCGCCCTTTCCGCCCTTTCCGCCCTTTCCGCCCTTCCGCCCCTCCGCCCTTTCCGCCCTTTCCGACCTTTCCGCTCTTCCGCTCTTCTGCGCCTTCCGCCCTTTCCGCCCTTCCACCCTTTCCGCCCTTCTGCCCTTTCCGCTCTTTCCGCCCTTTCCGCACTTCCGCCCTTTCCGCCCCTTCCGCCCTTCCACCCTTTCCGCCCTTTCTGTCCTGTCCGCCCTTCCGCCCTTTCTGTCCTGTCCGCCCTTCCGCCCTTCCGCCCTTTCCGCCCTTTCCGCCCTTCCGCCCTTTCCACCCTTTCCACCCTTCCGACCTCTCCGCCCTTTCCGCCCATTCCGCCCTTTCGCCCTTCCGCCCCTTCTGCCTTCCGCCCTTCCGCCCTTCCGCCCTTCCGCCCTGTCCGCCCTTCCGCCCTTTCCGCCCTTCCGCCCTTCCGCCCTTCCGCCCTTCTGCCCTTTCCGCCCTTTCGGCCCTTTCCGCCCTTTCCGCCCCTTCGGCCCTTTCCGCCCTTTCCGCCCTTCCAGCCTTCCGCCCTTCTGCCCTTTCCACCCTTTCCGCCCTTTCCACACTTCCGCCCTTTCCTTCCTTTCCGCCCTTCCGCCCTTTCCGCCCTTTCCGCCCTTTCCGCCCTTCCACCCTTTCCGCCCTTCCGCCCTTTCCGCCCTTTCCGCCCTTTCCGCCCTTCCGCCCTTTCCGGCCCTTTCTGCCCTTTCCGTATTTTCCGTCCTTCCGTCCTTTCGCCCTTTCCGCCCTTTCCGCCCTTCCGCCCTGTCTGCCCTTTCTACGCGTTCCGCCCTTCTGCCCTTTCCGCCCTTCCGCCCTTTCCGCCCTTTCCGCCCTTCCGCCCTTTCCGCCCTTTCGCCCTTTCCACCCTTTCCGCCCTTCCGCCCTTCCGCCCTTTCCGCCCTTTCTGCCCTTCCGCCCTTTCTGCCCTTTCCGCCCTTTCTGCCCTTTCCGCCCTTCCGTCCTTTCCACCCTTTCAGCCCTTCCACCCTTTCCGCCCTTTTCGCCCTTCCGCCCTTCTGCGCCTTCCGCCCTTTCCGCCCTTTCTGCCCTTTCCACCTATTCCACCCTTCCGCCCTTCCGCCCTTCCGCCCTTTCCGCCCTTTCCGCACTTCCGTCCTTTCCGCCCTTACCGCCCTTTCGCCCTTTCCTCCCTTTCCGCCCTTTCAGCCCTTCCGCCCTTCCGTCCTTTCCGCCCTTTCTGCCCTTTCCGCCCTTCCGCCCTTCCGCCCATTCCGCCCTTTCTGCCCTTTCCGCCCTTGCGCCCTTCCGCCCTTTCCGCTCTTTCCGCTCTTTCCCCCTTTCCGCCCTTTCCGCCCTTCCTCCCCTTCCGCCCTTCCGCCCTTTCCGCCCTTCCGCCCCTTCCGCCCTTTCCGCCCTTTCTGCCCTTTCCATCTTTTCCGCCCTTTCCGTCCTTCCGTCCTTCCTCCCTTTCCGCCCTTCCGACCTCTCCACCCTTTCCGCCCTTTCCGCCCTTTCCGCCCTTTCGCCCTTTCCGCCCCTTCCGCCCCTTCCGCCCTTTCCGCCCTTCCGCTCTTCCAGCCTTTCCGCCCTTTCCGCCCTTCCGCCCTTCTGCCCTTTCCGCCCTTTCCGCCCTTTCTGCCCTTTCCGCCCTTCCGCCCTTCCGCCCATTCCGCCCTTTCTGCCCTTTCCGCCCTTGCGCCCTTCCGCCCTTTCCGCTCCCTCCGCTCTTTCCCCCTTTCCGCCCTTTCCGCCCTTCCGCCCCTTCCGCCCTTCCGCCCTTTCCGCCCTTCCGCCCCTTCCGCCCTTTCCGCCCTTTCTGCCCTTTCCATCTTTTCCGCCCTTTCCGTCCTTCCGTCGTTCCTCCCTTTCCGCCCTTCCGACCTCTCCGCCCTTTCCGCCCTTTCCGCCCATTCCGCCCTTTCGCCCTTTCCGCCCCTTCCGCCCTTTCCGCCCTTCCGCTCTTCCAGCCTTTCCGCCCTTTCCGCCCTTCCCCCCTTCTGCCCTTTCCGCCCTTTCCGCCCTTTCCGCCCTTCCGCCCTTCCGCCCTGTCCGCCTTTCCGCCCTTTCTGCCCTTTCTGCCCGTTCCGCCCTTCCGCCATTTCCGCCCTTTCCGCAATCTCCGCCCTTTCCACCCTTCCGCCCTTTCCGCCCTTTCCGCCCTGTCCGCCTATTCCGCCCTTTCTGTCCTGTCCGCCCTTCCGCCCTTCCGCCCTTTCCGCCCTTTCCGCCCTTCCGCCCCTCCGCCCTTTCCGCCCTGTCCGACCTTTCCGCTCTTCTGCTCTTCTGCGCCTTCCGCCCTTTCCGCCCTTCCACCCTTTCCGCCCTTCTGCCCTTTCCGCTCTTTCCGCCCTTTCCGCACTTCCGCCCTTTCCGCCCTTTCCGCCCTTCCACCCTTTCCGCCCTTTCTGTCCTGTCCGCCCTTCCGCCCTTCCGCCCTTTCCGCCCTTTCCGCCCTTCCGCCCTTCCACCCTTTCCGCCCCTTCCGCACTTCCGCCCTTTCCGCCCTGTCTGCCCTTTCCGCATTATCCGCCCTTTCTGTCCTGTCCGCCCTTCCGCCCTTTCTGTCCTGTCCGCCCTTCCGCCCTTTCTGTCCTGTCCGCCCTTCCGCCCTTTCCACCCTTTCCACCCTTCCGACCTCTCCGCCCTTTCCGCCCATTCCGCCCTTTCGCCCTTCCGCCCCTTCTGCCTTCCGCCCTTCCGCCCTTCTGCCCTTCCGCCCTGTCCGCCCTTCCGCCCTTTCCGCCCTTCCGCCCTTCCGCCCTTCCGCCCTTCTGCCCTTTCCGCCCTTTCCGCCCTTTCCGCCCTTTCCGCCCCTTCGGCCCTTTCCGCCCTTTCCGCCCTTCCAGCCTTCCGCCCTTCTGCCCTTTCCACCCTTTCCGCCCTTTCCACACTTCCGCCCTTTCCTTCCTTTCCGCCCTTTCCGCCCTTCCGCCCTTCCGCCCTTTCCGCCCTTTCCGCCCTTTCCGCCCTTCCACCCTTTCCGCCCTTCCGCCCTTTCCGCCCTTTCCGCCCTTCCGTCCTATCTGCCTTTTCCGCCCTTTCTGCCCTTTCCGCATTATCCGCCCTTTCCGCCCTTTCCGCCCTTTCTACCCTTTCTGCCCTTCGGCCCTTTCCGCCCTTTCCGCTCTTCCGCCCTTTCCGCAATTCCGCCCTTCCGCCCTTACCGCCCTTTCCGCCCTTTCCGCCCTTTCCGCCCTTCCACCCTTTCCGCCCTTTCCGCCCTTCCGTCCTTCCTCCCTTCCGCCCTTTCCGACCATTCCGCTCTTCTGCCCTTCCGCCCCTTCCGTCCTTCCTCCCTTTCCGCCCTTCCGACCTCTCCGCCCTTTCCGCCCTTTCCGCCCATTCCGCCCTTCCGCCCTTTCCGCCCTTTCCGCCCTTCCGCTCTTCCAGCCTTTCCGCCCTTTCCGCCCTTCCGGCCTTGTGCCCTTTCTGCCCTTTCCGCCCTTTCCGTCCTTCCGCCCTTTCCGCCCTTTCCGCCTTCCGCCCTTTCTGCCCTTTCCGCCCTTTCCGCCCTTCCGCCCTTTCCGCCCTTTCCGCCCTTCCGCCCTTCCACCCTTTCCGCCCTTCCGCCCCTCCGCCCTTTCCGCCCTTTCCGCCCTATCCGCTCTTCCGCTCTTCTGCGCCTTCCGCCCTTTCCGCCCTTCCACCCTTTCCGCCCTTCTGCCCTTTCCGCCCTTTCCGCCCTTTCCGCACTTCCGCCCTTTCCGCCCTTTCCGCCCTTCCACCCTTTCCGCCCTTTCTGTCCTGTCCGCCCTTCCGCCCTTCCGCCCTTTCCGCCCTTTCCGCCCTTCCGCCCTTTCTGCCCTTTCCGCCCTTTCCGCACTTCCGCCCTTTCTGCCCTTTCCGCATTATCCGCACTTTCTGTCCTGTCCGCCCTTCCGCCCTTTCTGTCCTGTCCGCCCTTCCGCCCTTCCGCCCTTTCCGCCCTTTCCGCCCTTCCGCCCTTTCCACCCTTTCCACCCTTCCGACCTCTCCGCCCTTTCCGCCCTCCGCCCTTTCGCCCTTCCGCCCTGTCCGCCCTTCCGCCCTTTCCGCCCTTCCGCCCTTCCGCCCTTCCGCCCTTCTGCCCTTTCCGCCCTTTCCGCCCTTTCCGCCCTTTCCGCGCCTTCGGCCCTTTCCGCCCTTTCCGCCCTTCCAGCCTTCCGCCCTTCTGCCCTTTCCGCCCTTTCCGCCCTTTCCACACTTCCGCCCTTTCCTTCCTTTCCGCCCTTTCCGCCCTTCCGCCCTTCCGCCCTTTCCGCCCTTTCCGCCCTTTCCGCCCTTCCGCCCTTTCCGCCCTTCCGCCCTTCCGCCCTTTCCGCCCTTCCGCCCTTTCCGCCCTTTCCGCCCTTTCCGGCCTTCCGGCCTTCCGCCCTTTCCGCACTTCCGCCCTTTCCGTCCTTCCGCCCTTTCCGCCCTTTCTGCCTTTCCGCCCTTTCGACCTTTCTGCCCTTTCCGCCCTTCCGCCCTTCCGCCCTTCCGCCCTGTCCGCCCTTCCGCCCTTTCCGCCCTTCCGCCCTTTCCGTCCTTTCCACCCTGTTCGCCCTTTCGCCCTGCCGCCCATTCCGCCCTTTCTTCCCTTTCCGCCCTTGCGCCGTTCCGCCCATTCCGCTCTTTCCGCTCTTTCCCCCTCTCCGCCCTTTCCGCCTCGTCCGCCCTTTCCGCCCTTTCCGCCCTTCCACCCTTCAGCCCTTTCCGCCCTTCCGCCCTTCTGCCCTTTACCCCTGTCGCCGTTTGCGCCATTTCCGCCCTTCCGCCCTTTCCGCCTTTCCGCCCTTTCTGCCCTTACGCCCTTTCCGCCCTTTCCGCCCTTTCTGCCCTTTCCGCCCTTCCGCCCTTTCTGACCTTTCCGCCCTTCCGCCCTTTCCGCCCGTCCACTCTTTCGCCCTTTCCGCCCTTTCTGCCCTTTCCGCCCTTCCTCCCTTCCGCCCTTTCCGACCATTTCCGCTCTTCCGCCCTTCCGCCCCTTCCGCCCTTCCGCCCTTTCTGCCCTTTCCATCTTTTCCGCCCGTTCCGCCCTTCCGCCCTTTCCGCCCTTTCCGCCCTTTCCGCCCTTTCCGCCCTTCCGCCCTTTCCGCCCTTTCTGCCCTTTCCGCCCTGCCACCCTTTCCGCCCTTCCGCCCTTCCGCCCTTTCCGCCCTTCCGCCCTTCCGCCCTTTCTGCCCTTCCGCCCTTTCCGCCCTTTCCGCCCTTCCGCCCTTTCCAGCCCTTTCTGCCCTTTCCGTATTTTCCGTCCTTCCGTCCTTTCGCCCTTTCCGCCCTTTCCGCCCTTCCGCCCTGTCTGCCCTTTCTATGCGTTCCGCCCTTCTGCCCTTTCCGCCCTTCCGCCCTTTCCGCCCTTTCCGCCCTTCCACCCTTTCCGCCCTTTCGCCCTTTCCACCCTTTCCGCCCTTCCGCCCTTCCGCCCTTTCCGCCCTTTCCGCCCTTCCGCCCTTTCTGCCCTTTCCGCCCTTTCTGCCCTTTCCGCCCTTCCGTCCTTTCCACCCTTTCCGCCCTTCCACACTTTCCGCCCTTTTCGCCCTTCCGCCCTTCTGCGCCTTCCGCCCTTTCCGCCCTTTCTGCCCTTTCCACCTATTCCACCCTTCCGCCCTTCCGCCCTTCCGCCCTTTCCGCCCTTTCCGCACTTCCGTCCTTTCCGCCCTTACCGCCCTTTCGCCCTTTCCTCCCTTTCCGCCCTTTCAGCCCTTCCGCCCTTCCGTCCTTTCCGCCCTTTCTGCCCTTTCCGCCCTTCCGCCCTTCCGCCCATTCCGCCCTTTCTGCCCTTTCCGCCCTTGCGCCCTTCCGCCCTTTCCGCTCTTTCCGCTCTTTCCCCCTTTCCGCCCTTTCCGCCCTTCCTCCCCTTCCGCCCTTCCGCCCTTTCCGCCCTTCCGCCCCTTCCGCCCTTTCCGCCCTTTCTGCCCTTTCCATCTTTTCCGCCCTTTCCACCCTTCCGCCCTTTCCGCCCTTTCCGCCCTTCCGACCTCTCCGCCCTTTCCGCCCTTTCCGCCCTTTCCGCCCTTTCGCCCTTTCCGCCCCTTCCGCCCTTTCCGCCCTTTCCGCCCTTCCGCTCTTCCAGCCTTTCCGCCCTTTCCGCCCTTCCGCCCTTCTGCCCTTTCCGCCCTTTCCGCCCTTTCCGCCCTTCCGCCCTTCCGCCCTGTCCGCCTTTCCGCCCTTTCCGCCCTTTCTGCCCTTTCCATCTTTTCCGCCCTTTCCGTCCTTCCGTCCTTCCTCCCTTTCCGCCCTTCCGACCTCTCCGCCCTTTCCGCCCTTTCCGCCCTTTCCGCCCTTTCGCCCTTTCCGCCCCTTCCGCCCTTTCCGCCCTTTCCGCCCTTCCGCTCTTCCAGCCTTTCCGCCCTTTCCGCCCTTCCGCCCTTCTGCCCTTTCCGCCCTTTCCGCCCTTTCCGCCCTTCCGCCCTTCCGCCCTGTCCGCCTTTCCGCCCTTTCTGCCCTTTCTGCCCGTTCCGCCCTTCCGCCATTTCCGCCCTTTCCGCAATCTCCGCCCTTTCCACCCTTCCGCCCTTTCCGCCCTTCCGACCTCTCCGCCTATTCCGCCCTTTCTGTCCTGTCCGCCCTTCCGCCCTTCCGCCCTTTCCGCCCTTTCCGCCCTTCCGCCCTTTCCGCCCTTTCCGCCCTTTCCGCCCTTCCGCCCTTTCCGCCCTTTCCGCCCTTCCTCCCTTTCCGCCCTTCCGCCCCTCCGCCCTTTCCGCCCTTTCCGACCTTTCCGCTCTTCCGCTCTTCTGCGCCTTCCGCCCTTTCCGCCCTTCCACCCTTTCCGCCCTTCTGCCCTTTCCGCCCTTTCCGCCCTTTCCGCACTTCCGCCCTTTCCGCCCTTTCCGCCCTTTCACCCTTTCCGCCCTTTCTGTCCTTCCACCCTTCCGCCCTTCCGCCCTTTCCGCCCTTTCCGCCCTTCCGCCCTTTCTGCCCTTTCCGCCCTTTCCGCACTTCCGCCCTTTCCGCCCTTTCCGCCCTTTCCGCCCTTTCTGCCCTTTCCGCATTATCCGCCCTTTCCGCCCTTTCCGCCTTCCGCCCTTTCTGTCCTGTCCGCCCTTCCGCCCTTCCGCCCTTTCCGCCCTTTCCGCCCTTCCGCCCTTTCCACCCTTTCCACCCTTCCGACCTCTCTGCCCTTTCCGCCCATTCCGCCCTTTCGCCCTTCCGCCCCTTCTGCCTTCCGCCCTTCCGCCCTGTCCGCCCTTCCGCCCTGTCCGCCCTTCCGCCCTTTCCGCCCTTCCGCCCTTCCGCCCTTCCGCCCTTCTGCCCTTTCCGCCCTTTCCGCCCTTTCCGCCCCTTCGGCCCTTTCCGCCCTTTCCGCCCTTCCAGCCTTCCGCCCTTCTGCCCTTTCCACCCTTTCCGCCCTTTCCGCCCTTCCGCCCTTCTGCCCTTTCCGCCCTTTCCGCCCTTTCCGTCCTTCCGCCCTTTCCGCCCTTTCCGCCCTTTCCGCCCTTCCACCCTTTCCGCCCTTCCGCCCTTTCCGCCCTTTCCGCCCTTCCGCCCTATCTGCCTTTTCCGCCCTTTCTGCCCTTTCCGCATTATCCGCCCTTTCCGCCCTTCCGCCCTTTCTACCCTTTCTGCCCTTCGGCCCTTTCCGCCCTTTCCGCTCTTCCGCCCTTTCCGCAATTCCGCCCTTCCGCCCTTACCGCCCTTTCCGCCCTTTCCGCCCTTTCCGCCCTTCCACCCTTTCCGCCCTTTCCGCCCTTCCGTCCTTCCTCCCTTCCGCCCTTTCCGACCATTCCGCTCTTCTGCCCTTCCGCCCCTTCCGTCCTTCCTCCCTTTCCGCCCTTCCGACCTCTCCGCCCTTTCCGCCCTTTCCGCCCTTTCCGCCCCTTCGGCCCTTTCCGCCCTTTCCGCCCTTCCAGCCTTCCGCCCTTCTGCCCTTTCCACCCTTTCCGCCCTTTCCACACTTCCGCCCTTTCCTTCCTTTCCGCCCTTTCCGCCCTTCCGCCCTTCCGCCCTTTCCGCCCTTTCCGCCCTTTCCGCCCTTCCACCCTTTCCGCCCTTCCGCCCTTTCCGCCCTTTCCGCCCTTCCGCCCTATCTGCCTTTTCCGCCCTTTCTGCCCTTTCCGCATTATCCGCCCTTTCCGCCCTTCCGCCCTTTCTACCCTTTCTGCCCTTCGGCCCTTTCCGCCCTTTCCGCTCTTCCGCCCTTTCCGCAATTCCGCCCTTCCGCCCTTCCGCCCTTTCCGCCCTTTCCGCCCTTTCCGCCCTTCCAACCTTTCCGCCCTTTCTGCCCTTTCCACCCTTCCTCCCTTCCGCCCTTTCCGACCATTCCGCTCTTCTGCCCTTCCGCCCCTTCCGTCCTTCCTCCCTTTCCGCCCTTCCGACCTCTCCGCCCTTTCCGCCCTTTCCGCCCATTCCGCCCTTTCGCCCTTTCCGCCCCTTCCGCCCTTTCCGCCCCTTCCGCCCTTCCGCTCTTCCAGCCTTTCCGCCCTTTCCGCCCTTCCGCCCTTCTGCCCTTTCCGCCCTTTCCGCCCTTTCCGTCCTTCCGCCCTTTCCGCCCTTTCCGCCCTTCCGCCCTTTCTGCCCTTTCCGCCCTTTCCGCCCTTCCGCCCTTTCCGCCCTTTCCGCCCTTTCCGCCCTTCCACCCTTTCCGCCCTTCCGCCCCTCCGCCCTTTCCGCCCTTTCCGACCTTTCCGCTCTTCCGCTCTTCTGCGCCTTCCGCCCTTTCCGCCCTTCCACCCTTTCCGCCCTTCCACCGTTCCGCCCTTTCGCCCTTTCCGCACTTCCGCCCTTTCCGCCCTTTCCGCCCTTCCACCCTTTCCGCCCTTTCTGTCCTGTCCGCCCTTCCGCCCTTCCGCCCTTTCCGCCCTTTCCGCCCTTCCGCCCTTTCTGACCTTTCCGCCCTTTCCGCACTTCCGCCCTTTCTACCCTTTCTGCCCTTCGGCCCTTTCCGCCCTTTCCGCTCTTCCGCCCTTTCCGCAATTCCGCCCTTCCGCCCTTACCGCCCTTTCCGCCCTTTCCGCCCTTCCACCCTTTCCGCCCTTCCGCCCTTTCCGCCCTTTCCGCCCTTCCGCCCTATCTGCCTTTTCCGCCCTTTCTGCCCTTTCCGCATTATCCGCCCTTTCCGCCCTTCCGCCCTTTCTACCCTTTCTGCCCTTCGGCCCTTTCCGCCCTTTCCGCTCTTCCGCCCTTTCCGCAATTCCGCCCTTCCGCCCTTACCGCCCTTTCCGCCCTTTCTGCCCTTTCCACCCTTCCTCCCTTCCGCCCTTTCCGACCATTCCGCTCTTCTGCCCTTCCGCCCCTTCCGTCCTTCCTCCCTTTCCGCCCTTCCGACCTCTCCGCCCTTTCCGCCCTTTCCGCCCATTCCGCCCTTTCGCCCTTTCCGCCCCTTCCGCCCTTTCCGCCCTTTCCGCCCTTCCGCTCTTCCAGCCTTTCCGCCCTTTCCGCCCTTCCGCCCTTCTGCCCTTTCCGCCCTTTCCGCCCTTTCCGTCCTTCCGCCCTTTCCGCCCTTTCCGCCCTTCCGCCCTTTCTGCCCTTTCTGCCCGTTCCGCCCTTCCGCCCTTTCCGCAATCTCCGCCCTTTCCACCCTTCCGCCATTTCCGCCCTTTCCGACCTTTCCGCCTATTCCGCCCTTTCTGTCCTGTCCGCCCTTCCGCCCTTCCGCCCTTCCGCCCTTCCCTCTTCCCCCCTTTCCGCCCCTCCGCCCCTTCCGCCATTTCCGCCCTTTCTGCCCTTCCGCCCTTCTGCCCTTTCCGCCCTTTCCGCCCTTTGCGTCCTTCCGCCCTTTCCGCCCTTCCGCCCTTTCTGCCCTTTCTGCCCCTTCCGCCCTTCCGCCATTTCCGCCCTTTCCGCCCTTCCGCCCTTTCCGCCCTTCCGCCCTTTCCGCCCTTTCCGCCCTGTCCGCCTATTCCGCCCTTTCCACCCTGTCCGCCCGTCTGCCCTTCCGCCCTTTCCGCCCTTTCTGCCCTTCCGCCCTTTCTGCCCTTTCTGCCCTTTGTGCCCTTTCCGCCCTTCCGTCCTTTCCACCCTTTCCGCCCTTCCACCCTTTCCGCCCTTCCGCCCCTCCGCCCTTTCCGCCCTTTCCGACCTTTCCGCTCTTCCGCCCTTTCAGCCCTTTCTGCCCTTTCCGCCCTTTCTGCCCTTTCCGCATTATCCACCCTTTCGGCCCTTCCGAACTCTCCGCCCTTTCCGCCCATTCCGCCCTTTCGCCCTTCCGCCCCTTCCGCCCTTCCGCCCTTCCGCCCTTCTGCCCTTCCACCCTGTCCGCCTTTCCGCCCTTTCCGCCCTTCCGCCCTTCCGCCCTACCGCCCTTTCCGTTCCTTCCGCCCCAGCCGCCCTTTCCGCCTTTCCGCCCCTTCGGCCCTTTCCGCCCTTTCCGTCCTTTCGCCCTTTCCGCCCTTTCCGCCCTTGCCGCCCTTTCCGCCCTTCCGCCCTTTCCGCCTTTCCGCCCTTTCGACCTTTCTGCCCTTTCCGCGCTTTCCGTCCTTCCGCCCTTACGCCCTTTCCTGCCCTTTCTGACCTTTCCGCCCTTTCCGCACTTCCGCCCTTTCTACCCTTTCTGCCCTTCGGCCCTTTCCGCCCTTTCCGCTCTTCCGCCCTTTCCGCAATTCCGCCCTTCCGCCCTTACCGCCCTTTCCGCCCTTTCCGCCCTTCCACCCTTTCCGCCCTTCCGCCCTTTCCGCCCTTTCCGCCCTTCCGCCCTATCTGCCTTTTCCGCCCTTTCTGCCCTTTCCGCATTATCCGCCCTTTCCGCCCTTCCGCCCTTTCTACCCTTTCTGCCCTTCGGCCCTTTCCGCCCTTTCCGCTCTTCCGCCCTTTCCGCAATTCCGCCCTTCCGCCCTTACCGCCCTTTCCGCCCTTTCTGCCCTTTCCACCCTTCCTCCCTTCCGCCCTTTCCGACCATTCCGCTCTTCTGCCCTTCCGCCCCTTCCGTCCTTCCTCCCTTTCCGCCCTTCCGACCTCTCCGCCCTTTCCGCCCTTTCCGCCCATTCCGCCCTTTCGCCCTTTCCGCCCCTTCCGCCCTTTCCGCCCTTTCCGCCCTTCCGCTCTTCCAGCCTTTCCGCCCTTTCCGCCCTTCCGCCCTTCTGCCCTTCCCGCCCTTTCCGCCCTTTCCGCCCTTCCGCCCTTCCCGCCCTTTCCGCTCTTCTGCCCTTGCCGCCCTTCCGCCCTTTCCGCACTTTCGTTCTTTCCGCTCTTTCCGCCCTTCCGCCCTTTCCGCCCTTTCCGCCCTTCCCACCCGTTCCGCCCTTTCCGCCCTTTCCGCCCTTTCCGCCCATCTGCCCTTCTGCCCTTTCCACCCTTTCTGCCCTTTCCGCCCTTCCGCCCTTCTGCCCTTCCCGCCCTTTCCGCCCTTTCCGCCCTTCCGCCCTTCCCGCCCTTTCCGCTCTTCTGCCCTTGCCGCCCTTTCCGCCCTTTCCGCACTTTCGTTCTTTCCGCTCTTTCCGCCCTTCCGCCCTTTCCGCCCTTCCGCCCTTTCTGCCCTTCCCGCCCATTCCGCCCATCCGCCCCTCCTCCCGTTCCGCCCTTTCCGCCTTTCCGCCCTTCCGCCCTTTCGCCCTTTCGCCCTTTCCGCCCTTTCTACCCTTTCCGCCCTTTCGCACTTCCGCCCTTCCGCCCTTCCGCCCTTCCGCCCATCCGCCCTTTCCGCCCTTTCCGCCCTTCCTCCCTTTCTACCCTTTCTGCCTTTCGCCCTTTGGCACTTCGGCCCTTCCGCCCTTTCTGCCCTTCCGCCCTTCAGCCCTTTCCGCCCTTTCCGCACTTCCGCCCTTTCTGCCCTTCCGCCCTTTCCGCCCTTCCGCCCTTTCGCCCTTTCCGCCCTTTCTACCCTTTCCGCCCTTTCGCATTTCCGCCCTTCCGCCCTTCCGCCCTTTCCGCCCTTTCCGCCCGTCCGCCCTTCCGCCCTTTATGCCCTTTCCGCCCTTTCGCCCTTTCCGCCCTTACTCCCGTTCCACCCTTCTGCCCTTTCCGCCCTTTCAGCCCTTCCGCCCTACCGCCCTCCTGCCCTTCCGCCCTTTCCGCCCTTTCCGCCCTTTCCTCCCTTTCCTCCGTTCCGCCCTTCCACCCTTTCCGCCCTTCCGCCCTTCCACCCTTTCCGCCCTTTCCGACCTTTCCGCTCTTCGGCCCTTCCGCCCGTTCCGCCCTTCCGCGCTTTCTGCCCTTTCCGCTTATTTCGCCCTTTCCGCCCTTCCGCCCTTCAGCCCTTCCGCCCTTCCGCCCTTTCCGCCCTTTCCGCCCTTCCACCGTTCCGCCCTTTCCGCCCGTTCCGCCCTTCCGCCCTTTCCGCCCTTTCCGCCCATCCGCCCTTCCGCCCTTCCGCCCTTTCCACCCTTCCGTCCTTTCCGCCCTTTCGCCCTTTCCGCCCTTTCTGCCCTTCCGCCCTTTCCGCCCTTCCCGCCCTTCCCCCATTCCGCCCTTCCGCCCTTTCTGCCCTTTCCGCCCTTTCCGCCCTTCCCACCCGTTCCGCCCTTCCGCCCTTTCTGCCCTTTCCGCCCATCCGCCCTTCCGCCCTTTTCACCTTTTCTGCCCTTTCCGCCCTTCCGCCCTTCTGCCCTTCCCGCCCTTTCCGCCCTTTCCGCCCTTCCGCCCTTCCAGCCCTTTCTGCTCTTCTGCCCTTGCCGCCCTTCCGCCCTTTCCGCCCTTTCGCCCTTCCCGCCCTTTCCGCCCTTCCGCCCTTCCTCCCTTTCCACCCTTCTGCCCTTTCCGCCCTTTCACCCTTCCGCCCTCCTGCCCTTCCGCCCTTTCCGCCCTTTCCGCCCTTTCCGCCCTTTCTACCCTTTCTGCCCTTTTGCCCTTTCGCCCTTCCGCCCTTCCGTCCTTTCCGCCCTTCCGCCCTTCCGCCCTTCCGCCCTTTCCGCCCTTCCACCCTTCCTGCCCTTCCGCCCTTCCGCCCTTTCCACCCTTTCCGCCCTTCCTCCCTTTCTACCCTTTCTGCCTTTCGCCCTTCGGCCCTTCCGCCCTTTCCGCCCTTCCGCCCTTCAGCCCTTTCCGCCCTTTCCGCCCTTTCCGCCCTTCCGCCCTTTCCGCCCTTCCGCCCTTCCCGCCCTTTCCGCCCTTCCGCCCTTTCGCCCTTTCGCCCTTTCCGCCCTTTCCACCCTTTCCGCCCTTTCGCACTTCCGCCCTTCCGCCCTTCCGCCCTTTCCGCCCTTCCGCCCTTCCGACCTTTCCGCCCTTTCCGCCCTTTCGCCCTTCCTCCCTTTCCACCCTTCTGCCCCTCCGCCCTTTCCGCCCTTTCGCCCTTCCGCCCTCCTGCCCTTCCGCCCTTTCCGCCCTTCCCGCCCTTCCGCCCTTCCGCCCTTTCCGCCCATCCGCCCTTTCCGCCCTTCCGCCCTTTCCGCCCTTCCGCCCTTCCCGCCCTTTCCGCCCTTCCGCCCTTTCTGCCCTTCCGCCCTTCCGCCCTTCCGCCCTTTCCGCCCTTTCCGCCCTTCCGCCCTTTACGCCCTTTCCGCCCTTCCTCCCTTTCCGCCCTTACGCCCTTCTGCCCTTCCGCCCTTCCGCCCTTTCCGCCCTTCCGCCCTTTCCGCCCTTCCGCCCTTCCGCCCTTTCCGCCCTTCCGCCCTTTCAACCCTTTCTGCCCTTCCGCCCTTTCCGCCCTTCCGCCCTTTCCGCCCTTTCCGCCCTTCCGCCCTCTCCGCCCTTCCGTCCTTCTACCCTTTCCACCTTTTCCTCCCTTCCGCCCTTCCGCTTTTCCGCCCTTCCGCCCTTTCCGCCCTTCCGCCCTTCTGCCCTTCCGCCCTTCCGTCCTTCTACCCTTTCCACCCTTTCCGCCCTTTCCGCCCTTCCGCCCTTCCGCCCTTTCCGCCCTTTTGGAACTTTCCGCCCTTCCGCCCTTCCGCCCTTCCGCCCGTCCGACCTTTCCGCCCTGTCCGCCCTTTCCGCCCTTCCGCCCTTTCCGCCCTTTCGCCCTTCCGCCCTTCTGCCCTTCCGCCCTTTCCGCCCTTTCCACCCTTTCCGCCCTTTCCGCCCTTCCGCCCTTCTACCCGTTCCACCCTTTCCGCCCTTTCGCCCTTCCGCCCTTCTGCCCTTCCGCCCTTTCCACCCTTCCGCCCTTCCGCCCTTCCGCCCTGTCTGCCCTTTCCGCCCTTTCGCCCTTTTGCCCTTCCGCCCTTCTGCCCTTTCCGCCCTTTCCGCCCTTCCGCACTTTCGCCCTTCCGTCCTTCCGCCCGTCCGACCTTTCCGCCCTTCCGCCATTTCCGCCCTTCCGCCCTTCCGCCCTTTACGCCGTTTCTACACTTTCTGCCCTTCCGCCCTTTCGCCCTTCCGTCCTTCCGCCCGTCCGATCTTTCCGCCCTTTTACGCCCTTTCGCCCTTTCGCCCTTCCGCCCTTTCCGCCCTTTCCGCCCTTTCCGCCCTTCCGCCCTTCCGCCCTTCCGCCCTTTCCGCCCTTTCCGCCCTTCCGCCCATCCGCCCTTCCGCCCTTTCGCCCTTCCATCCTTCCGCCCTTTCTGCCCGTCCGCCCTTTCCACCCTTCCGCCCTTCCGCCCTTTCGCCCTTCCATCCTTCCGCCCTTTCTGCCCGTCCGCCCTTTCCACCCTTCCGCCCTTCCGCCCTTTCCACCCTTTCCGCCCCTCCGCCCTTTCCGCCCTTCCGCCCTTTCTACCCTTTCCGCCCTTTCTACCCGTTCCGCCCTTTTGCCCTTCCGCCCTTCCGCCCTTCCGCGCTTTCCGCCCTTTCCACCCTTTCCGCCCTTTCTACCCTTTCCGCCCTTCCGCCCTTTCCGCCCTTTCGCCCTTCCGCCCGTCCGCCCTTTCCGCCCTTCCGCCCTTTCCGCCCTATCGACCTTTCCGCCCTTCTGCCCTTCCGCCCTTTCCGCCCTTTCCGCCCTTTCCGCCCTTTCCGCCCTTCCGCCCTTTCCGCCCTTTCCGCCCTTCCTCCCTTTCCGCCCTTCCGCCCGTCCGCCCTTTCCGCTCTTCCGCCCTTTCTACCCTTTCTGCCCTTCCGCCCTTTCCTCCCTTCCGCCCCTCCGCCCTTCCCGCCCTTTCGCCCTTTCCACCCTTTCCGCCCTTTCCGCCCTTCCGCCCTTTCCACCCTTCCGCCCTTCCGCCCATTCTGCCCTTCCGCCCTTTCCGCCCTTCCTCCCTTTCCGCCGTTTCCGCCCTTTCCGCCCTTTCTGCCCTTTCCGCCCTTCCGCCCTATCGCCCTTTCCGCCCTTTCCGCTCTTTCGCCCTTTCCGCCCTTTCCGCCCTTCTACCCTGTCCACCCTTTCCGCCCTTCCGCCCATTCCGCCTTTCCGCCGTTTCTGCCCTTCCGCCCTTCAGCCCTTTCCGCCCTTCCGCCCTTCAGCCCTTTCCGCCCTTTCCGCCCTTTCCGCACTTCCGCCCTTTCCGCCCTTCCGCCCTTCCCGCCCTTTCCGCCCTTCGGCCCTTTCGCCCTTTCGCCCTTTCCGCCCTTTCTACCCTTTCCGCCCTTTCGCACTTCCGCCCTTCTGCCCTTCCGCCCTTTCCGCCCTTCCGCCCTTCCGACCTTTCCGCCCTTTCCGCCCATTCGCCCTTCCTCCCTTTCCACCCTTCTGCCCCTCCGCCCTTTCCGCCCTTTCGCCCTTCCGCCCTCCTGCCCTTCCGCCCTTTCCGCCCTTCCCGCCCTTCCGCCCTTCCGCCCTTTCCGCCCATCCGCCCTTTCCGCCCTTCCGCCCTTTCCGCCCTTCCGCCCTTCCCGCCCTTTCCGCCCTTCCGCCCTTTCTGCCCTTCCGACCTTCCGCCCTTCCGCCCTTTCCGCCCTTTCCGCCCTCCGCCCTTTCCGCCCTTTCCGCCCTTCCTCCCTTTCCGCCCTTACGCCCTTCTGCCCGTCCGCCCTTCCGCCCTTTCCGCCCTTCCGCCCTTTCCGCCCTTCCGCCCTTCCGCCCTTTCCGCCCTTCCGCCCTTTCTACCCTTTCTGCCCTTCCGCCCTTCCCGCCCTTCCGCCCTTCTACCCGTTCCACCCTTTCCGCCCTTTCGCCCTTCCGCCCTTCTGCCCTTCCGCCCTTTCCACCCTTCCGCCCTTCCGCCCTTCCGCCCTGTCTGCCCTTTCCTCCCTTCCGCCCTTTCGCCCTTTTGCCCTTCCGCCCTTCTGCCCTTTCCGCCCTTTCCGCCTTTCCGCCCTTTCACCCTTCCGTCCTTCCGCCCGTCCGACCTTTCCGCCCTTCCGCCATTTCCGCCCTTCCGCCCTTCCGCCCTTTCCGCCGTTTCTACACTTTCCGCTCTTCCGCCCTTTCTACCCTTTCTGCCCTTCCGCCCTTTCCTCCCTTCCGCCCCTCCGCCCTTCCCGCCCTTTCGCCCTTTCCACCCTTTCCGCCCTTTCCGCCCTTCCGCCCTTCCGCCCTTTCCACCCTTCCGCCCTTCCGCCCATTCTGCCCTTCCGCCCTTTCCGCCCTTCCTCCCTTTCCGCCGTTTCCGCCCTTTCCGCCCTTTCTGCCCTTTCCGCCCTTCCGCCCTATCGCCCTTTCCGCCCTTTCCGCTCTTTCGCCCTTTCCGCCCTTTCCGCCCTTCTACCCTTTCCACCCTTTCCGCCCTTCCGCCCATTCCGCCTTTCCGCCGTTTCTGCCCTTCCGCCCTTCAGCCCTTTCCGCCCTTCCGCCCTTCAGCCCTTTCCGCCCTTTCCGCCCTTTCCGCACTTCCGCCCTTTCCGCCCTTCCGCCCTTCCCGCCCTTTCCGCCCTTCCGCCCTTTCGCCCTTTCGCCCTTTCCGCCCTTTCTACCCTTTCCGCCCTTTCGCACTTCCGCCCTTCTGCCCTTCCGCCCTTTCCGCCCTTCCCGCCCTTCCGACCTTTCCGCCCTTTCCGCCCATTCGCCCTTCCTCCCTTTCCACCCTTCTGCCCCTCCGCCCTTTCTGCCCTTTCGCCCTTCCGCCCTCCTGCCCTTCCGCCCTTTCCGCCCTTCCCGCCCTTCCGCCCTTCTGCCCTTTCCGCCCATCCGCCCTTTCCGCCCTTCCGCCCTTTCCGCGCTTCCGCCCTTCCCGCCCTTTCCGCCCTTCCGCCCTTTCTGCCCTTCCGCCCTTCCGCCCTTCCGCCCTTTCCGCCCTTTCCGCCCTTCCGCCCTTTCCGCCCTTTCCGCCCTTCCGCCCTTTCCGCCCTTCCGCCCTTTCTACCCTTTCTGCCCTTCCGCCCTTCCCGCCCTTCCGCCCTTCTACCCGTTCCACCCTTTCCGCCCTTTCGCCCTTCCGCCCTTCTGCCCTTCCGCCCTTTCCACCCTTCCGCCCTTCCGCCCTTCCGCCCTGTCTGCCCTTTCCGCCCTTCCGCCCTTTCGCCCTTTTGTCCTTCCGCCCTTCTGCCCTTCCGCCCTTTCCGCCACTTCCGCCCTTTCGCCCTTCCGTCCTTCCGCCCGTCCGACCTTTCCGCCCTTCCGCCATTTCCGCCCTTTCCGCCGTTTCTACACTTTCCCCCCTTCCGCCCTTTCGCCCTTCCATCCTTCCGCCTGTCCGACCTTTCCGTCTTTTCCGCCCTTTCGCCCTTCCGCCCTTCCGCCCTTTCCGCCCTTTCCGCCGTTTCTACACTTTCCGCCCTTCCGCCCTTCCGCCCTTTCCATCCTTCCGCCCTTTCCGCCCTTTCCGCCCTTTCCGCCCTTCCGCCCATCCGCCCTTCCGCCCTTTCCGCCCTTCTGACCTTTCCGCCCTTTCGCCCTTCCGCCCTTCCGCCCTTTCTGCCCGTCCGCCCTTTCCACCCTTCCGCCCTTCCGACCTTTCCGCCCTTTCCGCCCTTTCCGCCCTTTCCGCCCTTCCGCCTTTTCTACCCTTTCCGCCCTTTTGCCCTTCCGCCCTTCCGCCCTTCCGCCCTTTCCGCCCTTTCCACCCTTTCCGCCCTTTCTACCCTTTCCGCCCTTCCGCCCTTTCCGCCCTTTCGGACCTTTCCGCCCTTTCGCCCTTCCGCCCGTCCGCCCTTTCTGCCCTTTCCGCCCTTTCCACCCTACCGCCCTATCGACCTTTCCGCCCTATCGACCTTTCCGCCCTTCTGCCCTTCCGCCCTTTCCGCCCTTTCCGCCCTTTCCGCCCTTCCGCCCTTCCGCCCTTTCCGCCCTTTCCGCCCTTCCTCCCTTTCCGCCCCTCCACCCGTCCGCCCTTTCCGCTCTTCCGCCCTTTCTACCCTTTCTGCCCTTCCACCCTTTCTGCCCTTCCGCCCTTTCCGCCATTTCTGCCCTTCCTCCCTTTTTACCCTTTCTGCCCTTTCGCCCTTTCGCCCTTTCGCCCTTCCGCCCTTCCGCCCCCTCCGCCCTTTCCGCCCTTTCCGCCCTTTCGCCCTTTCACCCTTCCTCCCTTTCCACCCTTCCGCCCTTTCCGCCCTTTCCGCCGTTTCGCCCTTCCGCCTTCTGCCCTTCCGCCCTTTCCGCCCTTTCCGCCCTTCTGCCCATTCCGTCCTTTCCGCCCTTTCCGCCCTTCCGCCCTTCCGCCCTTTCCGCACTTTCCGCCATTTCGCCCTTTCCTCCCTTTCCGCCCTTTCCGCCCTTCCGCCCTTCCGCCCTTCCTGCCCTTTCCGCCCTTTCCGCCCTTCCGTCCTTTCCGCCCTTTCCGCCCTTTCCGCCCTTCCGCCCTTTCCGCCCTTTCTACCCTTTCCACCCTTCCGCCCTTTCCGCCCTTTCGCCCTTCCGCCCTTCTGCCCTTCCGCCCTTTCTGCCCTTCCGCCCTTTCCACCCTTCCGCCCTTCTACCCTTTCCACCCTTTCCGCCCTTCCGCCCATTCCGCCCCTCCACCCTTTCCGCCCTTCCGCCCTTTCCGCCCTTTCCGCCCCTCCGCACTTTCTACCCTTTCTGCCCTTCCGCCCTTTCCGCCCTTCCGCCCTTCCGCCCTTTCCGCCCTTTCCGACTTTTCCACCCTTCCGCCCTTCCGCCCTTTCCGCCCTTTCCGCCCCTCCGCACTTTCTACCCTTTCTGCCCTTCCGCCCTTTCCGCCCTTCCGCCCTTTCCGCCCTTTCCGCCCTGTCCGCCATTTCTGCCCTTCCGCCCTTTCTACCCTTTCCGCCCGTTCCGCCCTTCCGCCCTTTCCGCCCTTTCCGCCCTGTCCGCCATTTCTGCCCTTCCGCCCTTTCTACCCTTTCTGCCCTTTCGCCCTTCCGCCCTTTCCGCCCTTTCGCCCTTTCCGCCCTTTCCGCCCTTCCGCCCTTTCCGCCCTTTCTACCCTTCCGCCCTTCCGCCCTTTCCGCCCTTCCGCCCTTTCCGCCCTATCGCCCTTTCCGCCCTTCCGCCCTTTCCGCCCTTTCGGAACTTTCCGCCCTTCCGCCCTTCCGCCCTTCCGCCCGTCCGACCTTTCCGCCCTGTCCGCCCTTTCCACCCTTCCGCCCTTTCCGCCCTTTCGCCCTTCCGCCCTTCTGCCCTTCCGCCCTTTCTGCCCTTTCCGCCCTTTCCGCCCTTTCCGCCCTTCCGCCCTTCTACCCGTTCCACCCTTTCCGCCCTTTCGCCCTTCCGCTCTTCTGCCCTTCCGCCCTTTCCACCCTTCCGCCCTTCCGCCCTTCCGCCCTGTCTGCCCTTTCCGCCCTTTCGCCCTTTCGCCCTTTTGCCCTTCCGCCCTTCTGCCCTTTCCGCCCTTTCCGCCCTTCCGCACTTTCGCCCTTCCGTCCTTCCGCCCGTCCGACCTTTCCGCCCTTCCGCCATTTCCGCCCTTCCGCCCTTCCGCCCTTTCCGCCGTTTCTACACTTTCCGCCCTTCCGCCCTTTCGCCCTTCCGTCCTTCCGCCCGTCCGACCTTTCCGCCCTTTCCGCCCTTTCGCCCTTCCGCCCTTCCGCCCTTTCCGCCCTTTCCGCCGTTTCTACACTTTCCGCCCTTCCGCCCTTCCGCCCTTTCCATCCTTCCGCCCTTTCCGCCCTTTCCGCCCTTTCCGCCCTTCCGCCCTTTCCGCCCTTCCGCCCTTTCCGCCCTTCTGACCTTTCCGCCCTTTCGCCCTTCCGCCCTTCCGCCCTTTCTGCCCGTCCGCCCTTTCCACCCTTCCGCCCTTTCCGACCTTTCTGCCCTTTCCGCCCTTTCCGCCCTTTCCGCCCTTCCGCCCTTTCTACCCTTTCCGCCCTTTCTACCCGTTCCGCCCTTTTGCCCTTCCGCCCTTCCGCCCTTCCGCCCTTTCCGCCCTTTCCGCCCTTTCCGCCCTTCTACCCTTTCCACCCTACCGCCCTTCCGCCCATTCCGCCTTTCCGCCGTTTCTGCCCTTCCGCCCTTCAGCCCTTTCCGCCCTTCCGCCCTTCAGCCCTTTCCGCCCTTTCCGCCCTTTCCGCACTTCCGCCCTTTCCGCCCTTCCGCCCTTCCCGCCCTTTCCGCCCTTCCGCCCTTTTGCCCTTTCGCCCTTTCCGCCCTTTCTACCCTTTCCGCCCTTTCGCACCTCCGCCCTTCTGCCCTTCCGCCCTTTCCGCCCTTCCGCCCTTCCGACCTTTCCGCCCTTTCCGCCCTTTCGCCCTTCCTCCCTTTCCACCCTTCTGCCCCTCCGCCCTTTCCGCCCTTTCGCCCTTCCGCCCTCCTGCCCTTCCGCCCTTTCCGCCCTTCCCGCCCTTCCGCCCTTCCGCCCTTTCCGCCCTTCCGCCCTTTCCGCCCTTCCGCCCTTCCGCCCTTTCCGCCCTTTCTGCCCTTTCCGCCCTTCCGCCCTATCGCCCTTTCCGCCCTTTCCGCTCTTTCGCCCTTTCCGCCCTTTCCGCCCTCCTACCCTTTCCACCCTACCGCCCTTCCGCCCATTCCGCCTTTCCGCCGTTTCTGCCCTTCCGCCCTTCAGCCCTTTCCGCCCTTCCGCCCTTCAGCCCTTTCCGCCCTTTCCGCCCTTGCCGCCCTTTCCGCCCTTCCGCCCTTTCCGCCTTTCCGCCCTTTCGACCTTTCTGCCCTTTCCGCGCTTTCCGTCCTTCCGCCCTTACGCCCTTTCCTGCCCTTTCTGCCCTTTCCGCATTATCCGTCCTTTCGCCCTTTCAGCCCTTTCCGTCCTTTCCGCCCTTTCTGCCCTTTCCATCTTTTCCGCCCTTTCCCTCCTTCTGTCCTTCCTCCCTTTCCGCCCTTCCGACCTCTCCGCCCTTTCCGCCCATTCCGCCCTTTCGCCCTTTCCGCCCCTTCCGCCATTTCCGCCCTTTCCGCCCTTCCGCCCTTCCAGCCTTTCTGCCCTTTCTGCCCTTCCGCCCTTTCTGCCCTTTCCGCCCTTTCCGCCCTTCCCACCCGTTCCGCCCTTTCCGCCCTTTCCGCCCTTTCCGCCCATCCGCCCTTCTGCCCTTTCCACCCTTTCTGCCCTTTCCGCCCTTCCGCCCTTCTGCCCTTCCCGCCCTTTCCGCCCTTTCCGCCCTTCCGCCCTTCCCGCCCTTTCCGCTCTTCTGCCCTTGCCGCCCTTCCGCCCTTTCCGCACTTTCGTTCTTTCCGCTCTTTCCGCCCTTCCGCCCTTTCCGCCCTTTCCGCCCTTCCCACCCGTTCCGCCCTTTCCGCCCTTTCCGCCCTTTCCGCCCATCTGCCCTTCTGCCCTTTCCACCCTTTCTGCCCTTTCCGCCCTTCCGCCCTTCTGCCCTTCCCGCCCTTTCCGCCCTTTCCGCCCTTCCGCCCTTCCCGCCCTTTCCGCTCTTCTGCCCTTGCCGCCCTTTCCGCCCTTTCCGCACTTTCGTTCTTTCCGCTCTTTCCGCCCTTCCGCCCTTTCCGCCCTTCCGCCCTTTCTGCCCTTCCCGCCCATTCCGCCCATCCGCCCCTCCTCCCTTTCCGCCCTTTCCGCCTTTCCGCCCTTCCGCCCTTTCGCCCTTTCGCCCTTTCCGCCCTTTCTACCCTTTCCGCCCTTTCGCACTTCCGCCCTTCCGCCCTTCCGCCCTTCCGCCCATCCGCCCTTTCCGCCCTTTCCGCCCTTCCTCCCTTTCTACCCTTTCTGCCTTTCGCCCTTTGGCACTTCGGCCCTTCCGCCCTTTCTGCCCTTCCGCCCTTCAGCCCTTTCCGCCCTTTCCGCACTTCCGCCCTTTCTGCCCTTCCGCCTTTCCGCCCTTTCCGCCCTTCCGCCCTTTCGCCCTTTCCGCCCTTTCTACCCTTTCCGCCCTTTCGCATTTCCGCCCTTCCGCCCTTCCGCCCTTTCCGCCCTTTCCGCCCGTCCGCCCTTCCGCCCTTTATGCCCTTTCCGCCCTTTCGCCCTTTCCGCCCTTACTCCCGTTCCACCCTTCTGCCCTTTCCGCCCTTTCAGCCCTTCCGCCCTACCGCCCTCCTGCCCTTCCGCCCTTTCCGCCCTTTCCGCCCTTTCCTCCCTTTCCTCCGTTCCGCCCTTCCACCCTTTCCGCCCTTCCGCCCTTCCACCCTTTCCGCCCTTTCCGACCTTTCCGCTCTTCGGCCCTTCCGCCCGTTCCGCCCTTCCGCGCTTTCTGCCCTTTCCGCTTATTTCGCCCTTTCCGCCCTTCCGCCCTTCAGCCCTTCCGCCCTTCCGCCCTTTCCGCCCTTCCACCGTTCCGCCCTTTCCGCCCGTTCCGCCCTTCCGCCCTTTCCGCCCTTTCCGCCCATCCGCCCTTCCGCCCTTCCGCCCTTTCCACCCTTCCGTCCTTTCCGCCCTTTCGCCCTTTCCGCCCTTTCTGCCCTTCCGCCCTTTCCGCCCTTCCCGCCCTTCCCCCATTCCGCCCTTCCGCCCTTTCTGCCCTTTCCGCCCTTTCCGCCCTTCCCACCCGTTCCGCCCTTCCGCCCTTTCTGCCCTTTCCGCCCATCCGCCCTTCCGCCCTTTTCACCTTTTCTGCCCTTTCCGCCCTTCCGCCCTTCTGCCCTTCCCGCCCTTTCCGCCCTTTCCGCCCTTCCGCCCTTCCAGCCCTTTCTGCTCTTCTGCCCTTGCCGCCCTTCCGCCCTTTCCGCCCTTTCGCCCTTCCCGCCCTTTCCGCCCTTCCGCCCTTCCTCCCTTTCCACCCTTCTGCCCTTTCCGCCCTTTCGCCCTTCCGCCCTCCTGCCCTTCCGCCCTTTCCGCCCTTTCCGCCCTTTCCGCCCTTTCTACCCTTTCTGCCCTTTTGCCCTTTCGCCCTTCCGCCCTTCCGTCCTTTCCGCCCTTCCGCCCTTCCGCCCTTCCGCCCTTTCCGCCCTTCCACCCTTCCTGCCCTTCCGCCCTTCCGCCCTTTCCACCCTTTCCGCCCTTCCTCCCTTTCTACCCTTTCTGCCTTTCGCCCTTCGGCCCTTCCGCCCTTTCCGCCCTTCCGCCCTTCAGCCCTTTCCGCCCTTTCCGCCCTTTCCGCCCTTCCGCCCTTTCCGCCCTTCCGCCCTTCCCGCCCTTTCCGCCCTTCCGCCCTTTCGCCCTTTCGCCCTTTCCGCCCTTTCCACCCTTTCCGCCCTTTCGCACTTCCGCCCTTCCGCCCTTCCGCCCTTTCCGCCCTTCCGCCCTTCCGACCTTTCCGCCCTTTCCGCCCTTTCGCCCTTCCTCCCTTTCCACCCTTCTGCCCCTCCGCCCTTTCCGCCCTTTCGCCCTTCCGCCCTCCTGCCCTTCCGCCCTTTCCGCCCTTCCTGCCCTTCCGCCCTTCCGCCCTTTCCGCCCATCCGCCCTTTCCGCCCTTCCGCCCTTTCCGCCCTTCCGCCCTTCCCGCCCTTTCCGCCCTTCCGCCCTTTCTGCCCTTCCGCCCTTCCGCCCTTCCGCCCTTTCCGCCCTTTCCGCCCTTCCGCCCTTTCCGCCCTTTCCGCCCTTCCTCCCTTTCCGCCCTTACGCCCTTCTGCCCTTCCGCCCTTCCGCCCTTTCCGCCCTTCCGCCCTTTCCGCCCTTCCGCCCTTCCGCCCTTTCCGCCCTTCCGCCCTTTCAACCCTTTCTGCCCTTCCGCCCTTTCCGCCCTTCCGCCCTTTCCGCCCTTTCCGCCCTTCCGCCCTCTCCGCCCTTCCGTCCTTCTACCCTTTCCACCTTTTCCTCCCTTCCGCCCTTCCGCTTTTCCGCCCTTCCGCCCTTTCCGCCCTTCCGCCCTTCTGCCCTTCCGCCCTTCCGTCCTTCTACCCTTTCCACCCTTTCCGCCCTTTCCGCCCTTCCGCCCTTCCGCCCTTTCCGCCCTTTTGGAACTTTCCGCCCTTCCGCCCTTCCGCCCTTCCGCCCGTCCGACCTTTCCGCCCTGTCCGCCCTTTCCGCCCTTCCGCCCTTTCCGCCCTTTCGCCCTTCCGCCCTTCTGCCCTTCCGCCCTTTCCGCCCTTTCCACCCTTTCCGCCCTTTCCGCCCTTTCCGCCCTTCTACCCGTTCCACCCTTTCTGCCCTTTCGCCCTTCCGCCCTTCTGCCCTTCCGCCCTTTCCACCCTTCCGCCCTTCCGCCCTTCCGCCCTGTCTGCCCTTTCCGCCCTTTCGCCCTTTTGCCCTTCCGCCCTTCTGCCCTTTCCGCCCTTTCCGCCCTTCCGCACTTTCGCCCTTCCGTCCTTCCGCCCGTCCGACCTTTCCGCCCTTCCGCCATTTCCGCCCTTCCGCCCTTCCGCCCTTTACGCCGTTTCTACACTTTCCGCCCTTCCGCCCTTTCGCCCTTCCGTCCTTCCGCCCGTCCGATCTTTCCGCCCTTTTACGCCCTTTCGCCCTTCCGCCCTTCCGCCCTTTCCGCCCTTTCCGCCGTTTCTACACTTTCCGCCCTTCCGCCCTTCCGCCCTTTCCGCCCTTTCCGCCCTTCCGCCCATCCGCCCTTCCGCCCTTTCGCCCTTCCATCCTTCCGCCCTTTCTGCCCGTCCGCCCTTTCCACCCTTCCGCCCTTCCGCCCTTTCGCCCTTCCATCCTTCCGCCCTTTCTGCCCGTCCGCCCTTTCCACCCTTCCGCCCTTCCGCCCTTTCCACCGTTTCCGCCCCTCCGCCCTTTCCGCCCTTCCGCCCTTTCTACCCTTTCCGCCCTTTCTACCCGTTCCGCCCTTTTGCCCTTCCGCCCTTCCGCCCTTCCGCGCTTTCCGCCCTTTCCACCCTTTCCGCCCTTTCTACCCTTTCCGCCCTTCCGCCCTTTCCGCCCTTTCGCCCTTCCGCCCGTCCGCCCTTTCCGCCCTTCCGCCCTTTCCGCCCTATCGACCTTTCCGCCCTTCTGCCCTTCCGCCCTTTCCGCCCTTTCCGCCCTTTCCGCCCTTTCCGCCCTTCCGCCCTTTCCGCCCTTCCTCCCTTTCCGCCCTTCCGCCCGTCCGCCCTTTCCGCTCTTCCGCCCTTTCTACCCTTTCTGCCCTTCCGCCCTTTCCTCCCTTCCGCCCCTCCGCCCTTCCCGCCCTTTCGCCCTTTCCACCCTTTCCGCCCTTTCCGCCCTTCCGCCCTTTCCACCCTTCCGCCCTTCCGCCCATTCTGCCCTTCCGCCCTTTCCGCCCTTCCTCCCTTTCCGCCGTTTCCGCCCTTTCCGCCCTTTCTGCCCTTTCCGCCCTTCCGCCCTATCGCCCTTTCCGCCCTTTCCGCTCTTTCGCCCTTTCCGCCCTTTCCGCCCTTCTACCCTGTCCACCCTTTCCGCCCTTCCGCCCATTCCGCCTTTCCGCCGTTTCTGCCCTTCCGCCCTTCAGCCCTTTCCGCCCTTCCGCCCTTCAGCCCTTTCCGCCCTTTCCGCCCTTTCCGCACTTCCGCCCTTTCCGCCCTTCCGCCCTTCCCGCCCTTTCCGCCCTTCCGCCCTTTCGCCCTTTCGCCCTTTCCGCGCTTTCTACCCTTTCCGCCCTTTCGCACTTCCGCCCTTCTGCCCTTCCGCCCTTTCCGCCCTTCCGCCCTTCCGACCTTTCCGCCCTTTCCGCCCATTCGCCCTTCCTCCCTTTCCACCCTTCTGCCCCTCCGCCCTTTCCGCCCTTTCGCCCTTCCGCCCTCCTGCCCTTCCGCCCTTTCCGCCCTTCCCGCCCTTCCGCCCTTCCGCCCTTTCCGCCCATCCGCCCTTTCCGCCCTTCCGCCCTTTCCGCCCTTCCGCCCTTCCCGCCCTTTCCGCCCTTCCGCCCTTTCTGCCCTTCCGACCTTCCGCCCTTCCGCCCTTTCCGCCCTTTCCGCCCTCCGCCCTTTCCGCCCTTTCCGCCCTTCCTCCCTTTCCGCCCTTACGCCCTTCTGCCCGTCCGCCCTTCCGCCCTTTCCGCCCTTCCGCCCTTTCCGCCCTTCCGCCCTTCCGCCCTTTCCGCCCTTCCGCCCTTTCTACCCTTTCTGCCCTTCCGCCCTTCCCGCCCTTCCGCCCTTCTACCCGTTCCACCCTTTCCGCCCTTTCGCCCTTCCGCCCTTCTGCCCTTCCGCCCTTTCCACCCTTCCGCCCTTCCGCCCTTCCGCCCTGTCTGCCCTTTCCTCCCTTCCGCCCTTTCGCCCTTTTGCCCTTCCGCCCTTCTGCCCTTTCCGCCCTTTCCGCCTTTCCGCCCTTTCACCCTTCCGTCCTTCCGCCCGTCCGACCTTTCCGCCCTTCCGCCATTTCCGCCCTTCCGCCCTTCCGCCCTTTCCGCCGTTTCTACACTTTCCGCTCTTCCGCCCTTTCTACCCTTTCTGCCCTTCCGCCCTTTCCTCCCTTCCGCCCCTCCGCCCTTCCCGCCCTTTCGCCCTTTCCACCCTTTCCGCCCTTTCCGCCCTTCCGCCCTTTCCACCCTTCCGCCCTTCCGCCCATTCTGCCCTTCCGCCCTTTCCGCCCTTCCTCCCTTTCCGCCGTTTCCGCCCTTTCCGCCCTTTCTGCCCTTTCCGCCCTTCCGCCCTATCGCCCTTTCCGCCCTTTCCGCTCTTTCGCCCTTTCCGCCCTTTCCGCCCTTCTACCCTTTCCACCCTTTCCGCCCTTCCGCCCATTCCGCCTTTCCGCCGTTTCTGCCCTTCCGCCCTTCAGCCCTTTCCGCCCTTCCGCCCTTCAGCCCTTTCCGCCCTTTCCGCCCTTTCCGCACTTCCGCCCTTTCCGCCCTTCCGCCCTTCCCGCCCTTTCCGCCCTTCCGCCCTTTCGCCCTTTCGCCCTTTCCGCCCTTTCTACCCTTTCCGCCCTTTCGCACTTCCGCCCTTCTGCCCTTCCGCCCTTTCCGCCCTTCCCGCCCTTCCGACCTTTCCGCCCTTTCCGCCCATTCGCCCTTCCTCCCTTTCCACCCTTCTGCCCCTCCGCCCTTTCTGCCCTTTCGCCCTTCCGCCCTCCTGCCCTTCCGCCCTTTCCGCCCTTCCCGCCCTTCCGCCCTTCTGCCCTTTCCGCCCATCCGCCCTTTCCGCCCTTCCGCCCTTTCCGCGCTTCCGCCCTTCCCGCCCTTTCCGCCCTTCCGCCCTTTCTGCCCTTCCGCCCTTCCGCCCTTCCGCCCTTTCCGCCCTTTCCGCCCTTCCGCCCTTTCCGCCCTTTCCGCCCTTCCGCCCTTTCCGCCCTTCCGCCCTTTCTACCCTTTCTGCCCTTCCGCCCTTCCCGCCCTTCCGCCCTTCTACCCGTTCCACCCTTTCCGCCCTTTCGCCCTTCCGCCCTTCTGCCCTTCCGCCCTTTCCGCCTTTCCGCCCTTTCGCCCTTCCGTCCTTCCGCCCGTCCGACCTTTCCGCCCTTCCGCCATTTCCGCCCTTTCCGCCGTTTCTACACTTTCCCCCCTTCCGCCCTTTCGCCCTTCCGTCCTTCCGCCCGTCCGACCTTTCCGTCGTTTCCGCCCTTTCGCCCTTCCGCCCTTCCGCCCTTTCCGCCCTTTCCGCCGTTTCTACACTTTCCGCCCTTCCGCCCTTCCGCCCTTTCCATCCTTCCGCCCTTTCCGCCCTTTCCGCCCTTTCCGCCCTTCCGCCCATCCGCCCTTCCGCCCTTTCCGCCCTTCTGACCTTTCCGCCCTTTCGCCCTTCCGCCCTTCCGCCCTTTCTGCCCGTCCGCCCTTTCCACCCTTCCGCCCTTCCGACCTTTCCGCCCTTTCCGCCCTTTCCGCCCTTTCCGCCCTTCCGCCTTTTCTACCCTTTCCGCCCTTTTGCCCTTCCGCCCTTCCGCCCTTCCGCCCTTTCCGCCCTTTCCACCCTTTCCGCCCTTTCTACCCTTTCCGCCCTTCCGCCCTTTCCGCCCTTTCGGACCTTTCCGCCCTTCCGCCCTTCGGCCCTTCCGCCCTTTCCGCCCTTCCGCCCTTTCCACCCTACCGCCCTATCGACCTTTCCGCCCTATCGACCTTTCCGCCCTTCTGCCCTTCCGCCCTTTCCGCCCTTTCCGCCCTTTCCGCCCTTCCGCCCTTCCGCCCTTTCCGCCCTTTCCGCCCTTCCTCCCTTTCCGCCCCTCCACCCGTCCGCCCTTTCCGCTCTTCCGCCCTTTCTACCCTTTCTGCCCTTCCACCCTTTCTGCCCTTCCGCCCTTTCCGCCATTTCTGCCCTTCCTCCCTTTTTACCCTTTCTGCCCTTTCGCCCTTCCGCCCTTCCGCCCATTCCGCCCTTCCGCCCCCTCCGCCCTTTCCGCCCTTTCGCCCTTTCACCCTTCCTCCCTTTCCACCCTTCCGCCCTTTCCGCCCTTTCCGCCGTTTCGCCCTTCCGCCTTCTGCCCTTCCGCCCTTTCCGCCCTTTCCGCCCTTCTGCCCATTCCGTCCTTTCCGCCCTTTCCGCCCTTCCGCCCTTCCGCCCTTTCCGCACTTTCCGCCATTTCGCCCTTTCCTCCCTTTCCGCCCTTTCCGCCCTTCCGCCCTTCCGCCCTTCCTGCCCTTTCCGCCCTTTCCGCCCTTCCGTCCTTTCCGCCCTTTCCGCCCTTTCCGCCCTTCCGCCCTTTCCGCCCTTTCTACCCTTTCCGCCCTTCCGCCCTTTCCGCCCTTTCGCCCTTCCGCCCTTCTGCCCTTCCGCCCTTTCTGCCCTTCCGCCCTTTCCACCCTTCCGCCCTTCTACCCTTTCCACCCTTTCCGCCCTTCCGCCCATTCCGCCCCTCCACCCTTTCCGCCCTTCCGCCCTTTCCGCCCTTTCCGCCCCTCCGCACTTTCTACCCTTTCTGCCCTTCCGCCCTTTCCGCCCTTCCGCCCTTCCGCCCTTTCCGCCCTTTCCGACTTTTCCACCCTTCCGCCCTTCCGCCCTTTCCGCCCTTTCCGCCCCTCCGCACTTTCTACCCTTTCTGCCCTTCCGCCCTTTCCGCCCTTCCGCCCTTTCCGCCCTTTCCGCCCTGTCCGCCATTTCTGCCCTTCCGCCCTTTCTACCCTTTCCGCCCGTTCCGCCCTTCCGCCCTTTCCGCCCTTTCCGCCCTGTCCGCCATTTCTGCCCTTCCGCCCTTTCTACCCTTTCTGCCCTTCCGCCCTTCCGCCCTGTCTGCCCTTTCCGCCCTTCCGCCCTTTCGCCCTTTTGTCCTTCCGCCCTTCTGCCCTTCCGCCCTTTCCGCCTTTCCGCCCTTTCGCCCTTCCGTCCTTCCGCCCGTCCGACCTTTCCGCCCTTCCGCCATTTCCGCCCTTTCCGCCGTTTCTACACTTTCCCCCCTTCCGCCCTTTCGCCCTTCCGTCCTTCCGCCCGTCCGACCTTTCCGTCGTTTCCGCCCTTTCGCCCTTCCGCCCTTCCGCCCTTTCCGCCCTTTCCGCCGTTTCTACACTTTCCGCCCTTCCGCCCTTCCGCCCTTTCCATCCTTCCGCCCTTTCCGCCCTTTCCGCCCTTTCCGCCCTTCCGCCCATCCGCCCTTCCGCCCTTTCCGCCCTTCTGACCTTTCCGCCCTTTCGCCCTTCCGCCCTTCCGCCCTTTCTGCCCGTCCGCCCTTTCCACCCTTCCGCCCTTCCGACCTTTCCGCCCTTTCCGCCCTTTCCGCCCTTTCCGCCCTTCCGCCTTTTCTACCCTTTCCGCCCTTTTGCCCTTCCGCCCTTCCGCCCTTCCGCCCTTTCCGCCCTTTCCACCCTTTCCGCCCTTTCTACCCTTTCCGCCCTTCCGCCCTTTCCGCCCTTTCGGACCTTTCCGCCCTTTCGCCCTTCCGCCCGTCCGCCCTTTCTGCCCTTTCCGCCCTTTCCACCCTACCGCCCTATCGACCTTTCCGCCCTATCGACCTTTCCGCCCTTCTGCCCTTCCGCCCTTTCCGCCCTTTCCGCCCTTTCCGCCCTTCCGCCCTTCCGCCCTTTCCGCCCTTTCCGCCCTTCCTCCCTTTCCGCCCCTCCACCCGTCCGCCCTTTCCGCTCTTCCGCCCTTTCTACCCTTTCTGCCCTTCCACCCTTTCTGCCCTTCCGCCCTTTCCGCCATTTCTGCCCTTCCTCCCTTTTTACCCTTTCTGCCCTTTCGCCCTTCCGCCCTTCCGCCCATTCCGCCCTTCCGCCCCCTCCGCCCTTTCCGCCCTTTCCGCCCTTTCGCCCTTTCACCCTTCCTCCCTTTCCACCCTTCCGCCCTTTCCGCCCTTTCCGCCGTTTCGCCCTTCCGCCTTCTGCCCTTCCGCCCTTTCCGCCCTTTCCGCCCTTCTGCCCATTCCGTCCTTTCCGCCCTTTCCGCCCTTCCGCCCTTCCGCCCTTTCCGCACTTTCCGCCATTTCGCCCTTTCCTCCCTTTCCGCCCTTTCCGCCCTTCCGCCCTTCCGCCCTTCCTGCCCTTTCCGCCCTTTCCGCCCTTCCGTCCTTTCCGCCCTTTCCGCCCTTTCCGCCCTTCCGCCCTTTCCGCCCTTTCTACCCTTTCCGCCCTTCCGCCCTTTCCGCCCTTTCGCCCTTCCGCCCTTCTGCCCTTCCGCCCTTTCTGCCCTTCCGCCCTTTCCACCCTTCCGCCCTTCTACCCTTTCCACCCTTTCCGCCCTTCCGCCCATTCCGCCCCTCCACCCTTTCCGCCCTTCCGCCCTTTCCGCCCTTTCCGCCCCTCCGCACTTTCTACCCTTTCTGCCCTTCCGCCCTTTCCGCCCTTCCGCCCTTCCGCCCTTTCCGCCCTTTCCGACTTTTCCACCCTTCCGCCCTTCCGCCCTTTCCGCCCTTTCCGCCCCTCCGCACTTTCTACCCTTTCTGCCCTTCCGCCCTTTCCGCCCTTCCGCCCTTTCCGCCCTTTCCGCCCTGTCCGCCATTTCTGCCCTTCCGCCCTTTCTACCCTTTCCGCCCGTTCCGCCCTTCCGCCCTTTCCGCCCTTTCCGCCCTGTCCGCCATTTCTGCCCTTCCGCCCTTTCTACCCTTTCTGCCCTTTCGCCCTTCCGCCCTTTCCGCCCTTTCGCCCTTTCCGCCCTTTCCGCCCTTCCGCCCTTTCCGCCCTTTCTACCCTTTCCGCCCTTCCGCCCTTTCCGCCCTTCCGCCCTTTCCGCCCTATCGCCCTTTCCGCCCTTCCGCCCTTTCCGCCCTTTCGGAACTTTCCGCCCTTCCGCCCTTCCGCCCTTCCGCCCGTCCGACCTTTCCGCCCTGTCCGCCCTTTCCACCCTTCCGCCCTTTCCGCCCTTTCGCCCTTCCGCCCTTCTGCCCTTCCGCCCTTTCTGCCCTTTCCGCCCTTTCCGCCCTTTCCGCCCTTCCGCCCTTCTACCCGTTCCACCCTTTCCGCCCTTTCGCCCTTCCGCTCTTCTGCCCTTCCGCCCTTTCCACCCTTCCGCCCTTCCGCCCTTCCGCCCTGTCTGCCCTTTCCGCCCTTTCGCCCTTTCGCCCTTTTGCCCTTCCGCCCTTCTGCCCTTTCCGCCCTTTCCGCCCTTCCGCACTTTCGCCCTTCCGTCCTTCCGCCCGTCCGCCCTTTCCGCCCTTCCGCCATTTCCGCCCTTCCGCCCTTCCGCCCTTTCCGCCGTTTCTACACTTTCCGCCCTTCCGCCCTTTCGCCCTTCCGTCCTTCCGCCCGTCCGACCTTTCCGCCCTTTCCGCCCTTTCGCCCTTCCGCCCTTCCGCCCTTTCCGCCCTTTCCGCCGTTTCTACACTTTCCGCCCTTCCGCCCTTCCGCCCTTTCCATCCTTCCGCCCTTTCCGCCCTTTCCGCCCTTTCCGCCCTTCCGCCCTTTCCGCCCTTCCGCCCTTTCCGCCCTTCTGACCTTTCCGCCCTTTCGCCCTTCCGCCCTTCCGCCCTTTCTGCCCGTCCGCCCTTTCCACCCTTCCGCCCTTTCCGACCTTTCTGCCCTTTCCGCCCTTTCCGCCCTTTCCGCCCTTCCGCCCTTTCTACCCTTTCCGCCCTTTCTACCCGTTCCGCCCTTTTGCCCTTCCGCCCTTCCGCCCTTCCGCCCTTTCCGCCCTTTCCGCCCTTTCCGCCCTTCTACCCTTTCCACCCTACCGCCCTTCCGCCCATTCCGCCTTTCCGCCGTTTCTGCCCTTCCGCCCTTCAGCCCTTTCCGCCCTTCCGCCCTTCAGCCCTTTCCGCCCTTTCCGCCCTTTCCGCACTTCCGCCCTTTCCGCCCTTCCGCCCTTCCCGCCCTTTCCGCCCTTCCGCCCTTTTGCCCTTTCGCCCTTTCCGCCCTTTCTACCCTTTCCGCCCTTTCGCACCTCCGCCCTTCTGCCCTTCCGCCCTTTCCGCCCTTCCGCCCTTCCGACCTTTCCGCCCTTTCCGTCCTTTCGCCCTTCCTCCCTTTCCACCCTTCTGCCCCTCCGCCCTTTCCGCCCTTTCGCCCTTCCGCCCTCCTGCCCTTCCGCCCTTTCCGCCCTTCCCGCCCTTCCGCCCTTCCGCCCTTTCCGCCCTTCCGCCCTTCCGCCCTTTCCGCCCTTTCTGCCCTTTCCGCCCTTTCCGCTCTTTCGCCCTTTCCGCCCTTTCCGCCCTCCTACCCTTTCCACCCTACCGCCCTTCCGCCCATTCCGCCTTTCCGCCGTTTCTGCCCTTCCGCCCTTCAGCCCTTTCCGCCCTTCCGCCCTTCAGCCCTTTCCGCCCTTTCCGCCCGTTCCGCCCTTCCGCCCTTTCGCCCTTTCCGCCCTTTCGCCCTTCTGCCCTTCTGCCCTTTCCGCCCTTCCGCTCTTCCGCCCTTTCCTCCCTTTCCGCCCTTCCGCCCTTCCTCCCTTCCGCCCTTCCGCCCCTTCCGCCCTTTCTGCCCTTCCGCCCTTTCCGCCCTTTCCACCCTTTCCGCCCTTCCGCCCTTTCTGCCCTTCCGCCCTTCCGCCCTATCGACCATTCCGCCCTTTCCGCCCTTCCGCCCCTCCGCCCTTCCGACCTTTCCGCCCCTTCCGCCCCTTCCGCCCTTTCTGCCCTTCCGCCCTTCTGCCTTTTCTGCCCTTTCTGCCCTTTCCACCCTTTCCGCCCTTCTGACCTTTCCGCCCTTTCCGCCCTTCCGCCCTTCCGCCCTTCCGCCCTATCCACCCTTCCGCCTTTCCTCCGTCCGGGGGGGCCGCTACCGGCCTCACACCATCCGCGGGCTGGGCCTCGATCAGAAGGACTTGGGCCCCCCGAGAGAGGCGCCGGGGATGGGGGCTTCTGTACGCCACATTTCCCACGCCCCACCGCGGGGCGGGGTTTCGGCGATGGGCTCTTCCCTTTCCGCCCTTTCCGCCCTTCCGCCCTTTCCGCCCTTTCGCCCTTCCGCCCTGTCCGCCCTTCCGCCCTTTCCACCCTTTCCGCCCTTTCCGCCCTTCCGCCCTTTCCGCCCTTCCACCCTTTCCGCCCTTTCCGCCCTTCCGCCCTTGCCGCCCTTTCCGCCCTTCCGCCCTTCTGCCCTTCGGCCCTTCCACCCTTTCCGCCCTTCCGCCCTTCCTCCCTTTCCGCCCTTCCGCCCTTTCGCCCTTTCGCCCTTTCCGCCCTTTCTACCCTTTCCGCCCTTTCGCACTTCCGCCCTTCTGCCCTTCCGCCCTTTCCGCCCTTCCGCCCTTCCGACCTTTCCGCCCTTTCCGCCCTTTCGCCCTTCCTCCCTTTCCACCCTTCTGCCCCTCCGCCCTTTCCGCCCTTTCGCCCTTCCGCCCTCCTGCCCTTCCGCCCTTTCCGCCCTTCCCGCCCTTCCGCCCTTCCGCCCTTTCCGCCCTTCCGCCCTTTCCGCCCTTCCGCCCTTTCCGCCCTTCCGCCCTTCCGCCCTTTCCGCCCTTTCTGCCCTTTCCGCCCTTCCGCCCTATCGCCCTTTCCGCCCTTTCCGCTCTTTCGCCCTTTCCGCCCTTTCCGCCCTCCTACCCTTTCCACCCTACCGCC